>NC_133330.1:252406514-252727764 GCF_042186555.1 Aquarana catesbeiana
GCTTCCTGTTTTTGAGAATATGACAGGGTGTCTAGAATCATGACCTCAGGGATCAGAAGGGACTCAGTGCCCTTAGGCATTGCTGGGAGGGACCTTGCAGTTAATGCCAGTCTATCCTTTCAGGGCTTTAACAGGTTTACGTGGTAAATCTGTTCAGGCTTCCCTTTACCTGGTTGATATACTTTGTAATTGACCTCCCCAACTCTTTCAATTACTTCTAAGGGACCCTGCCACTTAGCCAGGAACTTGCTCTCAACAGTGGGAACTAACACCAGGAGAGAAAACATGGAGTTGGGCCCCCCTGTTGTATATTCTCTGTTGGGCTGCTTGGGTCTGCAGTAAGTGTTCTTTTACCATTGGCATGAATGCTGCAATCCTGTCCTGCATTTGAGCAATATGCTCAATGACACCTTTGTGGGGTGTCTGCTCCCCCTCCCAGGTTTCCTTGGCTATGTCTAAGAGTCCCCGAGGGAGTCTCCCATAAAGCAACTGAAATGGAGAGTGCCCCGTATTGGACTGGGGTACCTCCTTGATGGCAAACATCAATTATGGAATCAAGAAGTCCCAGCTTTTACCAACCTTTTTTAACTTGCTCTTTAATGTTTTATTGAAGCGTTCCACCAAGCCATCAGTTTGAGGGTGGTACACGGAGGTTCGCAAATGTGTCACCCTAAATAACTTGCACAACTCCCTAGTTACTCGTGACATAAATGGGGTGCCCTGATCTGTAAGGACTTCCTTAGGGATCCCAACCCGACTGAACACCACGAACAGCTCAATGTTCTTAGCAGATGCAGTGCATAAGGGAACTGCCTCTGGGTAAGGGGTAGCATGATCCATGATTACAAGAATATGCTGATGACCCCGGGCAGACTTAGGGAGTGGACCCACCAGGTTCATGGTGATCCTCTCAAAGGGCACTTCAAGAATGGGTAAGGGCACTAAAGGGCTTCAGAAGTGGGGTAGTGGGGCTGGAATTTGACACACAGGACAGGATTGACAATAATTCTTAATATTTTTCTGTATACTTAGCCAGTAAAACCTGCGCAACACTCTTTCTGTGGTTTTCTCAACCCCTAAATGACCTCCTTGCAAGTGCCCATGGGCAAGTTCCAACACCACCTGTCTGTATGGCTTAGGGACCACCAACTGTTCAACAATTTTATCATTCTTTTTACATACATGATACAGTAAATCCTCATTGCTGCTGAATAAGGAAAACAGGGCCCGTCCCCTGGTTCAACGGGTACATCATTAATCACTACTACATTTTCCCAGGCCCTGGCAAGGGTAGGGTCTTTTCTCTGCTCGGTATCAAAGTTTTCCTTGTGCACATTAAGGTCAGCAAACTCTAACGTAGCCTCAGAGTCAGCAGACGGCTGTCCACCTTCACTGGTTGTGGGGACTTCCCCAGGCTCCTTCAGTTCCACCGCCATAACCGAGAAGGGAAAACCTGGAGAACCCTGAGACAAGTCCCCTGAACCCACATTGTTGGTGTTGGCCAGGAGTTCTGGATCTGCCACTGAGTCAGTTACTGTGACCGAGCTGGGACGATCCCACAGTTCCCAAAACTTACGAAAGTCCCTACCAATGATGGCCTTGTGTACCAAGTGGGGCACAAGTCCGACCGGATGGGTCACCATACCTAAGTCAGTTTTAAAGTTAACAGTGACTATAGGATACTCTCGGGTATCCCCATGTACACAGATCACAGCAAAGTTTTTAGCATGAAAATTCAAAGTTTCAACCATCTCAGCTTTAACCAAAGTCACTAGACTTCCAGAGTCCAGCAAAGCCATAATAGGCTCATCATTCACAGTCATTTGGGACACATGTTTTCTTACACTTGGCACTGCATGAAACAGTAGCAAACATAAACTGCCTTCTATAAGATACAGGAAAAAAGAAAAGCCTGGAGCAACAGCATGCAATGCTGTAGGCAAAGGGCGACCATGACAGTGGGAACAGGGTAAGGGTTAATGATAGAGGGTTATAGTGGAGCCGAGGGGGAGGGAGAATTAGGGGAGGGGACAGTTAAAAGGGCTTCCCGCTCTGGGAGGGGCAGCAGAAGATTTTGGAAAGTTCAGGGAGCAGGTCAGTGCCACACCATGTCAGATTTAGAAGGGCTCATGGCCCAGTTAAGGGAGGAAGCGGCGGTGCGGGGGGCGGAATGGCTGCAGGAGACAATCTCGGCAGCGATCCGGGTTCCCAACGCGCTGGCTAGTGAGGGAGAGAGAGGCAGTAACAGAGTGCGCCGCTCCCGACCGCCTGAGCGGTTCTCACCCGACAGAGTTGCTTATCCACAGCGGCACCCGGGTAACATGATGGCCAGTGTACAGGGGGGCCCACCAGCAAAACGATCGGCGGGAAGAGAGCGGGTCAGCGGGTGGGCGGCCCCAACAGGACAGGAGAGGAGCCCAGCAGGAGGACGGACAGGAGAGAGGCCCAATAGCGGTAGACGAGCGGGGAGTGCGAGCCCCGCCCCCAGGAAGACGGCGGGGAGCTCCGCCATCGCGGCCACTGCAACGCCTGTAGGTGTC
Source organism: Aquarana catesbeiana (assembly GCF_042186555.1). NCBI lineage: Eukaryota > Metazoa > Chordata > Amphibia > Anura > Ranidae > Aquarana > Aquarana catesbeiana. The sequence continues at coordinate 252,409,055 of NC_133330.1, forward strand.
CCTGGGCCTTCCATCGCTTCGGCAAGGGACAGGCAGAGTAGAGGGAGGAACAGGACTGGCTTACTAACAACCAGAGCGGAGGCCGGCAGGACTGCGGTAGCCCACACCGGTCCTGGGAAGGCTGTCCAGAAATCCACAGGAGGATTCGCTGCGCGGAGGAAGGGAAGGATGGCGTATAGTGCGGCAGCCGCGGTCACTATCCCGGGCGGGCCAGCATCGGATGAGGGGGAAGAATCGGGTCGGAGCGGGAGAGAAGAGATGTCCGGATCGGAAGAAGAGACGGCCCAGCTGCCCGGGAGGATGGGGCCAGGAGAAAACAGACGGTCGGCTGATGGGGCGACACCTATGCAGCCCGGTGAGTTACCACAAGTTATTGACAATGCTAGTTTAAATAATGTAACAGTAGCAGGAGAAGGGGCTGGAGGGTTGGGAGAAAGTAGGGTAAGAACCGACATGGGGGGAGGAGCTCCGGGGTTTTTGGGTTTTTTAACAGGAATTAAGGAGCTAGTGCAGAGGTTGGAGGCTGCTGAGAAGCCGGCAGGGGGCCCGATAGCCGCATGGGTGCAGCAGTCTGGGAAGGAATTGGATAACTCAGGGCGGGGGGCCGCCACAACTTCAGTTACAGCTGAGGTCACGTTGCCAGCGCAGGAGGCCGTGGCGAGTGCAGCGGCGCAGGGGAAGGACAAAGCGGCGCCGTCAGGGGAGGCTGCGGGGAGAAAAGATATCATTAGGCTGGCGGACGCAGCTCGCTGTGAAGTGTATGTGTGTTACGAAGGACCATTAGGAGCTCACCTGAAACAGGAGGTTCGGGAAAAATTATGGAAGGGTGAGTATGTAGAAATATTTTCATTACTGCCCTTGGAAAAGTTCAACCTTGATAGAGTCAAGCCTGATGATTCCAAGAAGGAGGATGAGGAGAAGAGGAGGTATAGGCTGATACCTAGGACATTTACGAATTGGTTGCAAGCATTTGCAATTATGGCTAGCGTGATAGGAGAGAAACAGCCGGAACACTGTTCGGCGCTTTTTTGCTATCAGGACGCGATAGGGGAAGCGCATAGAGTGTATGGGGGTACGGCATGGTTGAGGTACGATGAACAGTTCAGGCAGCGGAGAGCAGTACGCCCGGAATTACGTTGGGACCATAAAGACATCAGTCTGTGGATGCGTTTGATGACGACGGCGAGGGCACCGAATCCGTTTTTTCAGGGGGGAGCCGGTGGACCGTCAACCCAGGGACATCCGGCTGGAAACAAAAAAGGGGTCTGTTGGCAGTATAACTCAGGGGTCTGCAGGTTCGGAGGATCATGTAAGTTTAAACACGAATGCTCCGGCTGCGGGGGAACACATCCGTCATCCAGGTGTTTTAAGCAGGGAAAAGGTCGTCATGGAGAAGCTGGGAACAAAAGGGAGGACTCCGGTGATGGTGGAAAGGATGCGACCGTTTCTCGGTAAGTACCCCGACAAACAAGCAGCTTGGCTATTAGAAGAAGGTTTTACGGTAGGATTTAGGATTCCATGCAATTTATCAGCTGTCCCCCCAGTGCCCAAAAATTTAAAGTCAGCCTTGCAACATCCGGAAGTTGTTTCGGAAAAATTGCAGAAGGAGGTTGCATTGGGTAGAATGAGCGGACCTTTTCCAGTGGCGCCAGTGGCGGATTTGGTGGTGTCACCTTTAGGTGTGGTGCCCAAAAAAGAGCCCAATAAATTCAGGCTCATTCACCACTTATCCTTCCCGAAAGGGGGATCCGTGAATGATGCCATTGACCAAGAAGCGTGCTCAGTGACGTATACGTCGTTTGATGCCGCCGTAAGGTGGGTGCGCCACTATGGAAAAGGGGCATTGATGGCAAAGGCAGATGTGGAATCAGCTTTTCGACTGCTGCCAGTGCACCCCGAGAGCTTTCGGCTGCTGGGGTGTCATTGGAATGGTGGATTCTACGTTGATCAATGCCTACCGATGGGTTGTTCGGTATCGTGTGCGCTGTTCGAACAATTCAGCTCCTTCGTAGAGTGGGTAGTAAGGGATGTATCCGGAGTGAATTCGCTAATTCACTACCTGGATGATTTTTTATGCATTGGCCCGGCTGATTCTAGAGTCTGTGCAGTGCTACTAGCGTCATTGCAGCACATAGCAGAAAGATTTGGCATTCCATTGGCAGCTGAAAAGACGGAGGGACCCTGCTCGGTCATCACGTTCTTGGGTATTGTATTAGATTCGGATGCGATGGAATGCAGATTACCGGAGGAGAAATTGGAAGATTTGAGGAGGGAAGTGGCAGGTTTGATAGGTCTAAAAAAGGTACAACTGCGAAGGTTACAATCGGTTTTGGGCAAACTGAATTTTGCTTGCCGCATACTACCGATGGGGAGAGTGTTTAGTCGCCGGCTGGCGGCCAGCACGAGTGGGATCAAATCCCCAAAACATTTTGTACGTTTAGTAAAAACACATAGGGAGGATCTCAGGGTTTGGAATACCTTTCTGGAATCCTTTAACGGTAGGGCAATGTGGATGTCGGGTCCAGTCAGTAACTTTGACTTGGAACTATTCACCGATGCCGCTGGATCAACAGGTTTTGGGGCGTTCTTTCAAGGGCAATGGAGCGCAGGTCCATGGCCTCAATCGTGGGTAAAAGAAGGCTTCACGAAGAATCTGGTTTTGCTGGAACTGTTTCCAGTGGTGCTGGCGGTGGAGTTATGGGGCGCATCGTTCAGGGATCTGAAAGTGTGTTTTCATGGGGACAACATGGGGGTGGTGCAAGTGATAAACAGGGTCACGGCGTCATCTCCGCCGGTGATCAGGATGCTGCAACACTTAGTGTTAAGATGCCTACAACTGAATGTCTTCATTCATGCTGTTCACTTACCGGGGGTGGAGAATGTGATTGCTGATGCGTTGTCTCGCTTCCAGTGGGACAGGTTCAGAGAGTTGGCGCCGGAAGCGGAGCAACAGGGCGTGCCTTGTCCAGACTGGCTGTGGGAGATTGCACTGGTGTCGTCGAGGGATGGATTAAGCGGTCGGTAAGTGGGGCTACTTGGGCAGCATACAACAAGGTTTGGCAGGAGTGGATGTCCTTTGTGCGAGTTTTGGGGGAGGAACTTACAGGGCAGGGAGTGCGTTCGCTATTACTGTATTATTTGGCAAGAAAATTGAACGAGGGTGCGTCGGTATCTGTGATCAATACACAGCTAGCTGGTTTAGCTTTCCTTTTTAAGCTACAAGGGCAGCCCGACGTCACCAAGGATTTTTGGGTGAGACAGGCGTTGAAGGGTTATCGGAGGGCGGCGGTTCAGCGCGATTCGAGGAGACCAGTAACTTTTGAGATACTGGGGGGTATTGTGGAACAACTGATGGGGGTCTGTTCGTCTGATTATGAAGTTAGTTTGTTTAAGGTAGCTTTTGTATTAGCATTTTTTGGTGCATTCAGGATAGGGGAGTTGGTTAGCCCTTCAAAAACGGTGCAAGGGGGAGTTGGGTTGAAGGAGGTTACACTTGAGGAGGACGGGGTATCCATATTCCTACGGAAGTCTAAGACGGATCAGGAGGGAAGAGGCAGGATGGTGCGAGTTTATTCCATCCAGGGATCCCCTCAGTGCCCAGTGGGTGCAGTCAGGGAATTTTTGAAAGTTAGGCCGGACTGTCAGGGCCCTTTATTAATACATTCAAATGGAGATATGTTATCGCGTTTTCAGTTTATAGCTGTTTTTAGGAAATGTTTGCTTGGGCTGGGACTGGAGGAGCGGGATTTTTCATCACATTCATTCCGGATAGGAGCCGCAACAGAGGCGGCCAGATTGGGTATGGATGTGGAAGTAATAAAACGGATTGGGCGGTGGGAGTCTAACAGATTCCAATCTTATGTGCGACCGCAACTAGCGGTAAAATTGTAAGGGGTTAGGTTTGTTTTTTGTGGTTTTATGGCCGGTGGGACAGTAGTTTACTGGTCAATGTTGAGCATGGTTTTGTTTTCTTCTAATTTCAGGTGCAGCTCCAAGTGTGGTCTGGATTATGGGCCATTCTTATGTGTGTTGGGGGGCTCGGAGGGGAGACGCTCGACCTGAGGGTAGGCAGTTAGGCTTTGATAGACGGGAAGTGTATATAAAATGGTTTGGTATACCAGGGATGTTGTGGGGCAGGTTGGTTCAGGAGGTACAACGATATGCAAACAGGGAGGGCCCTCCGGATGTGCTGGTAATACATGTGGGCGGCAATGATCTTGGTATTCGCTCAATGATAGACATTACGCGAGACATTAAATTTGACATCTGGCGCTTAATGAAGGAATTTCCAAAAATGATCATTGTCTGGTCGGACATGGTTGCCCGCATGTGTTGGAGAATGGCCAGGTCCGTGGAGGGGGTGAATAGAGCAAGGAAGAAGATCAATAGGGAAGTGAGTAAATTTGTGGTTAGTCGTGGAGGGTTGGCAATCAGGCATATCGAACTGGAATTCGAGACATGGAGGTACTTAAGACGTGATGGGGTACATCTTAATGAGGTGGGGACGGATTTGTGGGCTTTGGGCCTACAAGACGGTATACAGCGAGCTATTCGGGTGTGGAGGAGCACCCAAGAGTAAGGTATTACTATTGGGATGCTGTGGCGGGCGTTGGTCTGGGCAAGGGAAGGAAGATGGCTAAAAAGTAAGAGTGGGGATCCAACGTTGATATGGGTCCGGAGGTTTTTTGGTTCCCGGTTAGCCGGGAAGTGATATGGGGCACTGCAGTCACGGCAGTCTCTGAGCCAGCTTGTCGGCTTGAGGCCTATTGGAGAGTTTTGGTTTAGGGCTGCAGTGCTATAGTTGTTATGGCCATCAGATGGATTTGCTAAAGCTATTGCTCAGACCAACGTTCTTTTTTGATACAGGTTGCATAACAGATGTTTGTTTTTCTCGATGACGGAAGTTTTATATTTTTTATATTTTTGATATAATTTTATATTAAGTTAATAAAGTAGGCTGCTACGGCCTTTGTTTTTTATACTCCAGAAGCTGGTGTGGTCTCATTATTGGGAATAGGAGTATAAAGGTTGGGTAATGGTTAATAGGCATCTGTTATCCAATAGTCAAGAAAAGCCTGGAGCAACAGCATGCAATGCTGTAGGCAAAGGGCGACCATGACAGTGGGAACAGGGTAAGGGTTAATGATAGAGGGTTATAGTGGAGCCGAGGGGGAGGGAGAATTAGGGGAGGGGACAGTTAAAAGGGCTTCCCGCTCTGGGAGGGGCAGCAGAAGATTTTGGAAAGTTCCCGCCCACCCTCCCTAGGAATAGAATATGTTATTGTCGAAGGGTTTGTGGTTTTCTTTTGTCAACAGGTGAAAGAAGAGAGATTGTCGTGGCAGTGGCGGGCGTTGGTCTGGGCAAGGGAAGGAAGATGGCTAAAAAGTAAGAGTGGGGATCCAACGTTGATATGGGTCCGGAGGTTTTTTGGTTCCCGGTTAGCCGGGAAGTGATATGGGGCACTGCAGTCACGGCAGTCTCTGAGCCAGCTTGTCGGCTTGAGGCCTATTGGAGAGTTTTGGTTTAGGGCTGCAGTGCTATAGTTGTTATGGCCATCAGATGGATTTGCTAAAGCTATTGCTCAGACCAACGTTCTTTTTTGATACAGGTTGCATAACAGATGTTTGTTTTTCTCGATGACGGAAGTTTTATATTTTTTATATTTTTGATATAATTTTATATTAAGTTAATAAAGTAGGCTGCTACGGCCTTTGTTTTTTATACTCCAGAAGCTGGTGTGGTCTCATTATTGGGAATAGGAGTATAAAGGTTGGGTAATGGTTAATAGGCATCTGTTATCCAATAGTCAAGAAGCTGCGCTGTGTACTGATTTGTGATCACAGAAAATTGAAAAAATGTTAAAAATGGAATCATAACCATACTAATGTAAATTGATCAAAATCCCCACAACTATACTTAAGTATAGTTGTGGGGATTTTGATCAGTTTATGTATTTATTTAAGTGGCAGCTTTTTTTCACTGTACACTGTGTATGTACACATATTTTGTATTCATTTACACATCTTTTATATAGCTTTGCACTTTTCTTTGGCGCAGTGGAGTAAGAGAGATTCAGGGGCGGTTTATTTGTATATCTCTTGCTACAAACCATATACTAATGTAAATAAAATAAAAAATTCATGCAATAAATCATCACATCAACTTATAAATAATATCACCAGTGATAAGTGCCAAAAATATTGGAATAAAGTGTGTACCAAGATACACAAGCAACAGAGTCAAGTCCACTCCGATAGGCTATTGAAAAAGAGCCCACTTAGTAGAACGATCTTCTGGATGATGGCTTTGCAATCTTCCTGACAGTGATGACATGCAACTGTAACACTATGGGGGATGTGATGGGGTGCAACAGAAAAATGCCTCCACCCACGAAAATACTGCCGCTTACCAGCTCCTTAGATCTCTTATTTTAAGGAGATCATGCGTGCCTGTGGCTCTTAACCCCAGCCTCGGGTCTTTAAACGCTTAGAGGGCTCCTCAGACTATCCACGTATGGTACCTTCTCATATGGCAGGTAAATGCTCATTCCCCATAAAAGGACATAGAAACTTCCATAGCGTAATACGTTTTAAAAAGTTTATTATTAAAAAACAGTATTGCACTTACAGTTATGCAGGAAGTAAAAAGCGATGGATTAAAAAACACGAGCCGGCCGGCTCTCGTTTGCTGCCCGTAGCTTCCGGGACTAGCGCGGTATGTGGTGATGTCAGCACGCCGCTCCTCCCTACGCCATTTCATCACAGATGATGTCTTCTATAAGATACATCACACTGCATGGGTTCATCTGTCCATGGACAGTTTGCTGCCACATGTCCCAGTTCGTGGCAACGGAAACACCTGATGTTGCCCCAGTTTGGTTTGCTGACAGGCAGTGGCTTCTCTTGTTTGGGATGCCAAATTTCAGTCCTGGCACTAAAAATCCTCCCCCTATCTCCTTGCCATGCTTACCACCCATTTCCCCTGGAACAGTCTTACGGTTGCCTGGGGAGATGGTGGCTTTGGGTGGAAAGTCCGTGGGGCTGTAGGGGTGGTGACCAGGCTCTCTGTAGCAAAGTATCTCCCCACAAGCTCCACCAGGTTGTTTGCCAACTTGGGGTTTCCTTGACTCACCCACTTCTTCAGGGGAACTGGTAGTAAACTCAGGAATTGGTCCATGACCACACACTCCACTATTTGTGGCCCAGACAGGGACTTCGGCTGTAGCCATTTCCGCACCAGGTGGATTAGAACATCTGTGATCTTGGGACCTCTCATCTTGGAAGAACCAGCTGTGGACTCGCTGTGCTCAAACTGCCAAAGTGACACTGAGTCGCGCCAAGATTTCCTGCTTGACCCTTTCATAGTCTCCTGCTTCTGCCAATTCCAGATCATAGTAGGCCTTCTGCAATTCTCCAGAAAGCAAGGGGGTGACCAGTCCTGCCTCAGTGGCTAGCTGTTCAAACAGCCTCTGCGATTGTTCCTGTATAATAGCATTAGTTTGCTGTTGTGCAGTGTTGGATAACACCATTTATTTGAGGATTTCCTCCATGTTTAGTCACTTTAGGTACTGGCCCTTTAAGTTGTAACTTACTACTGCTGGTAGCAGGATCCACCAAATGTAACCTGGGGACAGGTAGCAGGTACAAAGCTCCCTGGGATGAGCAGTATTTCAGGCACAGATACCAAATCCAGTGAAGTAGTGACAAACAGTGCGGTGTTTATTTGCGATATATACAAGTCTATATACAGGTGCTGTACAGTGTTCCAAAAACAAATAGGAACAAAAATAGCCAAACAAAAACCTAGCCGTGTCTCAGCACTAACTATACAATATTTACAGATCCTAACTCAGGGTCGGATCCAGAGTCTAGTCTCGGGAGGGGCACTGCCAGAAAATAAGATTTTGTTTTGCGGGCAATTTATCGGGGAAATGGCTGGTGTTGGCGCTTCAATCATCCTGGCACCATGGTTGTTATGGTGTCAGTATGATTGAAGCGCATTATTTCTATCATTACATTGTTCTATAAAATGAAATAGTTCAACTCACCATGATGCAGAACTAGTGGGAGCCCTGAGTGTGTCACTTGCCACCGTCGCCCGCTACCAGATGCGGATTGTCACTTGTCACGTCACCTGCCAGAAGTTGCGGATTGTCACTGCCACATTGCCTATCACCAGATGCAGAATGTCACTTGCCACAGGTTGCGGATTGTCACTTGCTACGTCACCTGCCACAAGCTGCAGATTGTCACTTGCCACGTTGCCTGTCACCAGATGCAGATTGTCACTTGCCACGTCACATGCCACACATTGCGGAATGTCACCTGCCGTACGTTGCGGATTGTCACCTGCCATGTCACCTGCCGCATGTTGCGGATTGTCACTTGCCACAAGTTGCGGATTGTCACTTGCCACGTCGCCTGTCACCAGATGCAGATTGTCACTTGCCACGTCACCTGCCACACATTGCGGATTGTCACTTGCCACGCCACCTGCCACACGTTGCAGATTGTCACTTGCCTGCTACAATTATGACTTGCCACGTCACCTGTCACACATTGCAGATTGTCACTTGCTGTGTCACTTTGCTGCTTAGGTGAGGATTGTCACTTCCTGTGTCCCAGAGTGAAATCAGGCAACAGAGAGAGGATTCAATCTCTCTGCTGCCCGCGGCTGCCTTCACAGTGAGGGCGGAACTGCAGGGATGCAGGGCGGGTGCCGGGGGGTGAGAGATGATGTCGTCTCTCTGCTCCCCCGCCCTGCGCCCCGCTGATTGGCCAGCTGCCTGCTCACCCACCGAACTGCCCGCCTGCTGACCCACGAGCCACCCAGCTGCCCACTGAGCCACCCGCCTGTCAGCTCACCCACCAAGCCGCCCGCACACTCACCTGTCAGCCGAGCTGCCCACCCACACTCACCCGCTCGCCGAGCTGCCCACACACTCACCCGCAACTAATTTCTTGGGGGGGGGCAATTGGCCCGTTGTCCCCCTCCCTGGATCCGCCCCTGTCCTAACTACCAGGCTGAGCAAGCCTACAGCTTGTCAGCTTCCACATACACGGCTTAATAGCTTTAACCAACCTTTTGCTCTCCTAGACAGAAGATGTCTGAGGTTCCCAGGCCAAGAGCCCTGGCTGTCTGTCTCAGGTGAGTTTAAATTAGCCTGGGGAGAGGACCAAGACCCAAACTGGATCATGGATCAGAGATCCCTGAACGTGTATGAGAGGAGTCTGGGAGCCGTATAAACCCCGAACAGGACTTTTCCCGGCGCTCTCTGGGATGCTCTGCTAGACTCTCTAATCTATTACATATGCACATACAGTACTGTATATATGTACTAAATACAGTATATGTTGGCAAATGATACCTGAATGGATTTCTCTGTGAAATCACCGCTACTGGTTGTGATCTTGCTGAAGGCATCTATGAAACCGTTTGCATCAATGTAATCCGACACAAAATAGTTTAAACCACCTAAAAGAATTTAGATGTATGTTAGTCATAAAATGTTATTTATAAGAAATATGTATTTTAAATCAAGCAGTACTTGTAAGTTTGCTGAAAGTGTATGCATTGTACTTTGTACTGTACAGTACATGGAATAAATCATACAATATATATATATATATATATATATATATATATATATATATATATATATATATACACAGTATCTCACAAAAGTGAGTACACCCCTCACATTTTTGTAAATATTTTATTATATCTTTTCATGTGACAACACTGATGAAATGACACTTTGCTACAATGTAAAATAGTTAGTGTACAGCTTGTATAACAGTGTAAATTTACTGTCCCCTCAAAATAACTTAACACACAACCATTAATATCTAAACCGATGGCAACAAAAGTGAGTACACCCCTAAGTGAAAATGTCCAAATTAGGCCCAAATTGTCAATATTTTGTGTGGCTACCATTATTTTCCAGCACTGCCTTAACCCTCTTGGGCATGGAGTTCACCAGAGCTTTACAGGTTGCCACTTGAGTCCTCTTCCACTCCTCCATGATGACATCACAGAGCTGGTGGATGTTAGAGACCTTGTGCTCCTCCACCTTCTGTTTGAGGATGCTCCACAGATGCTCAATAGGGTTTAGGTCTGGGGACATGCTTGGAAGTCCATCACCTTTACCCTCAGCTTCTATAGCAAGGCAGTGGTCATCTTGGAGGTGTGTTTGGGGTTGTTATGTTGGAATACTGCCCCAGACTCCGAAGGGAGGGGATCATGCTCTGCTTCAGTATGTCACAGTACATGTTGACAGTCATGGTTCCCTCAATGAACTGTAGCTCCCCAGTGTCGGCAGCATTCATGCAGCCCCAGACCATGACACCCCCACCACCATGCTTGACTGTAGGCAAGACACACTTGTACTCCTCACCTGGTTGCCACCACACACGCTTGACCCCTTTCTGAACCAAATAAGTTTATCTTGGTCTCATCAGACCACAGGACATGGTTCCAGTAATCCGTGTCCTTAGTCTGCTTGTCTTCAGCAAACTGATGGCTGGCTTGCTTATGCATCATCTTTAGAAGAGGCTTCCTTCTGGGATGACAGCCATGCAGACCAATTTGATGCAGTGTGCGGCGTAGGGTCTGAGCACTGACAGGCTGACCCCTCACCCCTTCAACCTCTGCAGCAATGCTGGCAGCACTCATATACGTCTATTTCCCAAGGATAACCTCTGGATATGAAGCTGAGCATGTGCACTCAATTTCTTTGGTCAACCATGGCGAGGTCTGTTCTGAGTGTAACTTGTCCTGTTAAACTTCTGTATGGTCCTAGCCACCGTGCTGCAGATCGGTTTCTGGGTCTTGGCAATCTTCTTATAGCTTGGGCCATTTTTTTCAGCTTCTCAGAGAGTTCTTTGACATGAGTTGCCATGAACCTCCAGTGACCAGTATGAGAGAGTGAGAGCGATAACACCAAATTAAACACACCTGCTCCCCATTCACACCCGAGACCTTGTAACACTAACGAGCCACATGACACCAGGGAGGGAAAATGGATAATTGTGCCCAATTTGGACATTTTCACTTAGGGGTGTACTCACTTTTGTTGACAGCGGTTTAGACATTAATGGCTGTGTGTTGAGTTATTTTGAGGGGATGGCAAATTTACACTGTTATACAAGCTGTACACTCAGTACTTTACATTGTAGCAAAGTGTAATATCTTCAGTGTTGTCACATGAAAAGATATAATAAAATATTTACAAAAATGTTAGGGGTGTACTCACTTTTGTGAGATACTGAATATATATAACACAATTACCATTTAAAATATAAACCATTCTAATACAATGACTATCTGTGTGTTAGAACCAGAAATGTATTTTTTTGAGTTGCTAGGGGAACTATAAAAAAATTAGACTAGAGTTAGGTTTGAAGGGTTTAAATTGGGGGTTAGGTACAGGTTAAGTATTAAAGGGTAACTCCACTTTAGTGGGGAAAAAAAAATAGCAAATAAAGAAAAAATAATATAGCACATATAATTGCGACACTAATCATATTGTAATTTAATGTTATTAAAAATGACCTTTCCTTTTCAATCTGCAGCCAGATTCAATCTACAGAGTGTGTACTGACCACTCCCCAGAAACATCATTTCCTGCTTGTGTGATTGGCTCAAATATTTTCCCAGAAGTCTGCGTAAGATACAAGTCAGATTTCAGGTATCCCCTGCAACAAAAATGTCATTTTTTGGAGAGATACTCCCAATAGGAGCAGGTCTAAAGGGATGCAGGCCCAGCAGGTTTCCTCATTAGTGCCCTGCAGCTGCACACCTGACAGTTAATTATGAAATCACTCCCATTAGACCCACTCAGTACAGAGGCACAGACAAACACACATGGATTACTTCAGAATAACAAAAGGTAGGACTCTGCAACAAAGATTGTTTTAATCCTTGCAATGTACATAGGTCACCCAGAGGGGAATATTTTTTTTCTCAACAAAAGTGGAGTTACGCTTTAAGGGCCAGGTCACACCATAGAAACGCAGTCCGGATGCACTCCAGATGCTTTTTTTATGTGCGTTTTTTATACGTTCCAGTGCAGTTTTGATGCATTTTTGATGCAGTCCAGTGCATTCCCCCCCCTTTTTACCCTTAAGCTTAAATAAGAACATGGGTGTTCCAGTGCATTTTTGGTGCGTTTAGGTGCGTTCCCGTGAGTTTTTGATGCTTTTTACAGCGTTCCAGTACAGTCCAGTGCAGGAAAAATGCAGCATGTTCTACTTTTTTTTTCTGGAACTGGAACGCACTGGTGTGAACTATGCCATTGAAAACCATATATCCTACTTTCTATGCATTTTTGATGCAGAAAAAAAAAAAACGCACTGGACTGTATGTGGTGTGAACTGGCCCTTAGTGTTGGGGGTTGGGATGAGAAGTATGAAAACACAGTTAAAATACATATTTGTAATTCATACACCTCTTCCAGGCAGCACATTCAGATGTTTAGCACCACTTTCTCTGTCAGGAGTGCACTGGTGTTGCTTTTTTGAGCCCGGCCATTTGGACCACCAACGCACTGATCAGTCATCAGCTTTGTTCATTCTGGTCTTTTCTCCTGCCAGTATGTTCCCAATACAGTGTACTGTAAACCTGGCAATCAGGAATTTAAACAGTAACTGCCTTATATAAATCTATAATGCCCACCTGTCATGCTGGATAATTGTTCCAATCCTTTGTCTGCATTGACTCCTAGAGCAACAGTATGAATGATTGCTCCACTGGCTCCCACTTCATTTAAACATTTTTGGATTTCTTTATCCTCTCCATCTGTTAACAGTACAATTTCAGTTCCATATGTGCTTGCATCATTCTTCTTGTTAACCTACATAGGATGAGTAGTTTAAATATTTATTTTTTTTATTAGTAATGGCGGCAATCTGCGATTTTTATTGTGACTGCGACATTATGGAGGACACATCGAACACTTTTGACACTAATCTGGGACCATTGTCATTTATACAGCAATCAGTGCTATAAAAATGCACTGATTACTGTGTAAATGACACTGGCAGTGAAGGGGTTAAACACTAGGGGGCGATCAAGGGGTTAAGTGTGTCCTAGGGAGTGATTCTAATAGTGGGGAGGGATAGGCTACCACTGACATGACAGCGATCACTGCTCCCGATGACAGGGAGCAGTATAGATCTCTGTCATGTCACTAGGCAGAACAGGGAAATGCCTTGTTTACATTGGCATCTCCCCGTTCTGCCACTATGTGACACGATCGCGGGACACTGGCGGACATTGAGTCTGCGGGTCCCACGGATACGGTCACAGAGCATGCAGCGGGTGCGCGTGTGCCCACAATGCTGCGTCTTAAAGGGGATGTACCTGTACGCCCATTTGCGCAGCCGTGCCATTGTGCCAACGTATATTGTTGTGCACTGGTCGGCAAGTGGTTATGATAAGAATTTAAACAGAGTGTAATAAAAAATACGTTTCAGCCTTTGCAATGTGCAACTTTATATCTAGGTATCTTATTTTGTACTTTAGGTCATATAATAATCTAATGAGTTTAAAAACGATTTGAAAATGAATTTAGTGATCACCTTGATTCACTAAAAACAAAAAGCAAAACTTGCCAGGCAAACTTTTATTTTTTTGCAAAGGATTCCTTCCTAACTATTGATTCATAATTTTATAATTTCATTGCATAAAACCTTATGTGATGAAGGATAAACTGCTTATTTTTTTAAATAATAAATCATTGTCATCGCATGTGGTAACACTTTATTACTTTAATGTTATTTTTAGCATGTGGTATATACAGTAATGTGATTAAGTCTTTCATACATGTAATTGCTTTTCAAACAACATGGTGTGGTCCAGATCATCCTGATCCTGTGTAGATTACATACAGTCAGGTCCATAAATATTGGGACTTTGACACAATTCTAATCTTTTTGGCTCTATACACCACCACAATGAATTCGAAATGAAACGAACAAGATGTGCTTTAACTGCAGACTTTCAGCTTTAATTTGAGGGTATTTACATCCAAATCAGGTGAACGGTGTAAGAATTACAACAGTTTGTATATGTGCCTCCCACTTTTAAGGGACCAAAAGTAATGGGACAGATTAACAAACATCCATCAAACTTTCACTTTTTAATACTTGGTTGCAAATCCTTTGCAGTCAATTACAGCCTGAAGTCTGGAACACATAGACATCACCAGATGCTGGGTTTCATCCCTGGTGATGCTCTGCCAGGCCTCTACTGCAACTGTCTTCAGTTCCTGCTTGTTCTTAGGGCATTTTCCCTTCAGTTTTGTCTTCAGCAAGTGAAATGCATGCTCAATCACATTCAGGTCAGGTGATTGACTTGGCCATTGTATAACATTCCACTTCTTTCCCTTAAAAAACTCTTTGGTTGCTTTCGCAGTATGCTTCGGGTCATTGTCCATCTGCACTGTGAAGCGCCGTCCAATGAGTTCTGAAGCATTTTGCTGCATATGAGCAGATAATATTGCCCGAAACACTTCAGAATTCATCCTGCTGCTTTTGTCAGCAGTCACATAATCAATAAATACAAGAGAACCAGTTCCATTGGCAGCCACGCCATGACACTACCACCACCATGCTTCACTGATGAGGTGGTTTGCTTTGGATCATGAGCAGTTCCTTTCCTTCTCCATACTCTTCTCTTCCCATCACTCTGAGACAAGTTGATCTTGGTCTCATTTGTCCATAGGATGTTGTTCCAGAACTGTGAAGAGATTTTTTAGATGTTGTTTGGCAAACTGTAATCTGGCCTTCCTGTTTTTGAGGCTCACCAATGGTTTACATCTTGTGGTGAACCCTCTGTATTCACTCTGGTGAAGTCTTCTCTTGATTGTTGACTTTGACACACATACTCCTACCTCCTGGAGAGTGTTCTTGATCTGGCCAACTGTTGTGAAGGTTTTTTTCTTCACCAGGAAAAGAATTCTTCGGTCATCCACCACAGTTGTTTTCCATGGTCTTCCGGGTCTTTTGGTGTTGCTGAGCTCACCGGTGCATTCTTTCTTTTTAAGGATGTTCCAAACAATTGATTTGGCCACACCTAATGTTTTTGCTATCTCTCTGATGGGTTTGTTTTGTTTTTTCAGCTGGCTTGCATCACTGATAGTGACAGCTCTTTGGATCTCATATTGAGAGTTGACAGCAACAGATTCCAAATGCAAATAGCACACTTGAAATGAACTCTGGACCTTTTATCTGCTCCCTGTAAATGGGATAATTAGGGAATAACACACACCTGGCCATGGAACAGCTGAGCAGCCAATTGTCCCATTACTTTTGGTCCCTTAAAAAGTGGGAGGCACATATACAAACGGTTGTAATTCCTACACCGTTCACCTGATTTGGATGTAAATACCCTCAAATTAAAGCTGAAATTCTGCAGTTAAAGCACATCTTGTTTGTTTCATTTTAAATCCATTGTGGTGGTATATAGAGCCAAAAAGATTCGTATTGTGTTGATGTCCCAATATTTATGGACCTGACTGTAGCTCTTATACCACTCGTACAATTATTTCTGGAAAGTCATATGAGAGAAAGAAGTGAATCCACAAAAGTCAAGTCATAGTTCTTGATCGTGAATTGGGAGAACTATTAAAAATTTGGCAGGTGATCTAAATACCATGTAGTGGTGACATGAGATTACCTGGTGAACCATCATCATGTCAACAAAGATTAAATGTATTACCCACAGATATTTATAGGAGTTTGGGGAACTGCTCTCATTCTTTGTATGTGTCACCTAAACAGGATCTTGCATACACTTGGAAAATTGTGGTAATGGCATTGTCATAAAAAATGCTCATCTGTAGAATACCCTTTCTCTTTATGGTTTCTTAGTGCAGTATATACTTGTACTTCTCATCATGCTAACAATAGGGATTGTGCTGAATTGCAAAAGGGCTTCCAGGGCTTGAACTACTGGAATATTTTCGCTTCAGGTTTTTCATCCACCAATGTTGTAGGCTGGTCCTGGGGCTTATTTAATAGTGTGCTTTAATCAGTATGACTGTGAGCTGGTAGGGGTGCTTTAGTTAAAAGCTGTTTTAGGAGTTTAGATTTGAAGCGGAATCTTTAGTGTTGTGGATACTTTTCAATTTAAATACAGTTATGGCAGCTTTACAGTTGATGGTTTGTGTTTGACTCCAAGAGCTCTGTGGCAAAAACTACGTACAAAGACAGACTCCTAGTGCCAAGAACTAATGCACCATTATTTTTAACCATTTCAACCCCGGAAGGATTTGCCCCCTTAATGACAAAGGCCATTGCTTTAACTGACAATTGCGCGGTTGTGTGATGCTGTACCCAAACAAAATTGACGATCCCACAAATAGAGCTTTCTTTTGATGGTATTTGATCACCTCTGCAGTTTTTATTTTTTGTGCTATAAACAAAAAAAGACCGACAATTCTGGAAAAAAAAAAAAAATGTTTTTACTTTCTGCTGTAATACATATCCAAAAAAAAAATATAAAAAACAAATTCATCAGTTTAGGCTGATATATATTCTTCTACATGTTTTTGGCAAAAAAAAAAAAAGATTGCAATAGGCCAAGAACATTGATTGGTTTGGGCAAAAGTTATAAACTACGGGATAGATTTAGGGTCTTTTAGGGAATTTTTTTTTACTGTTTTTACTGGTAATGGTGGCGATCTGCGATTTTTAGCGGGACTGCGACATTGTGGCGGACAAATCTGACCCCAAATCACACTTTTTGGGGACCAGTGACATTATTACATTGATCAGTGCTATAAAAATGCACTGATCAATGTAAAAATGACACTGGCAGGGAAGGGGTTAACACTAGATGGCGATCAAGGGGTTAAGTGTATTCCCTGGGTGTGTTTTTTTTTTTTTTTAAATCTTTATTTAATTTTTCAAGACTTAATACAAAAAACAAACTCCAGACAAATGGGGGGGATACAGTAAGATTTACAACAAAAATTCCCAATTCTCTTGAACTTATGTCTTACATACTCCCCCACATGTAGTTTCTCCCTTGCCCCCCCGCCCCCCCCCCAGCCCCTGCAGCTTTCCTCTCATCTCGTTTGGTCTTGGCAAGTTCTTATGTTCTGGATCTTGTCCTACAACGTAATTGCTTCAATATAGCGCTCGGTTTTTTTAAATGTGGTCTAGCAATCCCATTTACCCCCTTGTACATTTTGGTCCCTTCCTAGATATTCTCCTGACTCTACTCTCTCCAGGAAATATATTTCGTTAACTCTAGCCACCCACTCCCCAATCCTGGGCGCTTCTAGTTCCTGCCATTTCTTTGGGATAATATTTTTAGCTGAATTTAATAGTACCGGAACTATTGAAGATTTATACCCTCTTCCGACCTATGGAACAGACAGTCCCAGGGGTCGAGGGGGGGGATCACTTTCCCTGTTATTATTTCAATTATCCTGGTCACTTCTTGCCAAAAGATTTTTATTTTTGGGCATTCCCACCACAAGTGCGACATAGTTCCTGGGGACGCGCATCCTCTCCAGCAATTCGGAGACCTTTCTGGTGTAAACTTACTAACTCTGACCGGGGTCATATACCACCTAGTCAGACACTTGTAATTGCTCTCTCTAGTTTTTGTATCAGCTGCCGTTCCATGCGTCGCCTCCAAGATGCGCCTTACTTTCTCGTTATCGCCACATGCTCCCAACTCCCCCTCCCATTTTCTAATAAACGAAGGTAACTCCGTCCCTGTTTCTCTCACCAAGATTTTATAAATTTCTGACATTTTCCCCTTCTCCATCTCCTTGCAGAATAATTTCTCTATCAGTCTATAATCTGCTTCCTCCCTTAATGGTCCGGGGAGGCTATTAATGAAGTGTACTAGCTGGCCGTATCTCCACCCGTTTAGAATCCATACCCCCTCTTGTGCTGCTAATTCTTGAAAAGTGCAAATTTTTCCTCGCTTAATGATACCCCTAACTTGTGCCTCTCTATCCAGTATCCAATTACCACCCACTTTCTCCATCCTCGGAGGGAAGAGTAAGTTCTCTTTTAGAAACATTAAAGGAGAGTTGTATTCCCACTTGTTATTTATGTGTAACTGATCCCAAATTTTAAATGTGAGGTGTGTAATATAATATGTATCCTTTCCCAACTTCCTAAAGTGTGGGGGGTTCCAAATCAAGTGATTTAATTGTGTATTACTCAACCTTTTTTCTAAATGAACCCATCTTTTGTTTTCTCTACTATTTGCCCAATCCAGTGCCCGTGCTAAAACTACTGCTTTATGATACATCCTAAAATCTGATAGGGCCAGCCCTCCACTTGCTTTTTCTCTCCTCAACATCTTAAGGGCAATCCTTGGTTTTTTATTGTCTCAAACATATTTATTTATAAGACTGGACAGTATTCTAAAGAAATTGTCCGGAAGGGGGATCGAGAGCATCTGCATCTTATATAACACCTTTGGGGCTAGCACCATCTTTACTAAATTAATTCGCCCCATCCATGAGACGGGGCAATATTTAATTCTATTTATTTCCGTTTTTATTTCATGTAATAGGGGAATAAAATTCTGCCTATACAACTTCTCTCTATCACCTATTAGATTAACCCCCAGGTACTTTAAACTGTCTTTCCATGGGAAATGGAACACTTCACCAAGTCTATGCGCTTCCAGTTTTTTAATATTGATTTTTAGGGCTTCTGACTTTTCTATATTTATTTAAAAATTTGAGAGCTTACTGTAAATCCTCAATATGGACAGCAAATTTGGCATCGTAATTCTAGGGTTGGAAACATAAAAGAGCACATCATCCGCAAAAGCGGCCAGTTTGTGTTCCTCCTCGCCCACTGTGCAGCCACTTATATCTGTATTTTTCCTGATCATAGCTAGGAGGGGTTCTAAGGCCAGGACAAATAATAGAGGAGACAGAGGACAGCCTTGCCTCGTCCCATTTTTCATAACAAATTGTGCTGAGGGGGTATTATTGACCTTTACAAATGCTGAAGATTGATTGTATAAGATTTTTATCCATTTTAGCATTGTAGGCCCTATTCCCATTACTTTGAGTGTACAAAACATGAATCCCCAGTCTACCCTGTCGAACGCTTTTTCAGCGTCAATCGACAGAAGTAGACTGGGGACCCCACTCGATTTAAATGCCTCCATTATCAGGAGGGAACGCACCCCGTTGTCCCTACCCTCCCTCCCAGGGACAAATCCCACCTGGTCTGGGTGGACCAAAAAGGACATTCTCTCTAAGCCGTGTTGCCAACACCTTTGCATATAGCTTGGTGTCCGCATTTAAAAGCGCGATCGGTCTGTAACTCGCACACGAAGTCCGGTCTCTCCCCTCCTTTGGAATAAGTGTTACTGCAGCCAGCAGGGCATCTCTACACAATTCTCCCTGCTTCCCTAGACCATTTCATATTTGGCACAGCCGAGGGACCAGGGTACTACTAAATTTCTTGTAGAAGCTGCTTGTAAAGCCATCTGGCCCCGGGCTTTTGCCCGGGTGGGAAGACTTTAGTGCCAAATAAATCTCCTCTTCCGTTATCGGGCGCTCTAGCTCTATTGTATCAGCTTCCGACAGTGTAGGAAGTCCCGCCCTTTTTATAAACTCTTTCATCTTCTCTTCCTTGTTTCCCCTATTTTTGCCTTCTTGGCCAACCGAGTAGAGCGATGCGTAAAACTGTCTTAATTCCTCTCCTATCTCTTTGGTAGTATACCTCATTTCACCTTTTCTATTTTTGATCTTCTCTATGTAATTCTCATCCTTTTTTTTCCTGATGACTAATGCCAAATGTTTCCCCACCTTATTCCCTGGGTGTGTTTTAACTGTAGGGGGGGATGGGCTCACTGGGACATGACAGAGATCACTGTTCTTGATTACTGGGAACAGAAGATCTCTGACATGTCATTAGGCAGAACGGGGAATCGCCTTGTTTACATAGGCAGTTCCCCGTTCTGCTTCTGTTTCTAACACCCTAGAGAATAAAATGGCAGTCGTTGCAATACTTTTTTTTGCACCATATTTGCGCAGCGGTCTTATAAGCGCACTTTTTTTGGAAAAAATTAACTTTTTTGAATAAAAAAATAAAACAACAGAAAAGTTAGCCCAATTTTTTTTTATATTGTGAAATATAATGTTACGCCAAGTAAATTGATACCCAACATGCCACGCTTCAAAATTGCGCCCGCATTTTCATATGCAGGCGCTACTCGCGTATGCGTTCGCTTCTGCGAGCTCGTCGGGACGGGGGGTCTTTAAAATTTTTTTTTTTTACTTTTATTATTTATTTTACATTATTTTATTTATTTTTACACTGTTTAAAAAAAAATAATTGTGTCACTTTTATTCCTATTACAAGGAATGTAAACATCCCTTGTAATAGAAAAAAGCATGACAGGACCTCCTAAATATGAGATCTGGGGTCAAAAAGACCTCAGATCTCATATTTACACTAAAATGCAATAAAAAAAAAAAAAAAAATCATTTAAAAAAATGACATTGAAAAAAATATGCCTTTAACAGGCGTGGGCGGAAGTGACGTTTTGACGTCGCTTCCGCCCAGCAGTGTCATGGAGACGAGTGGGCGCCATCTTAGCCTCACTCTTCTCCAGGCACAGAAGGGAGACGGACGCGATCGCCTCCGCCGCTACCGACGGCTCCGGTAAGTGGCGGAGGGCACCGGATCGCATCCCGCCACCGATAAAAGTGATCTTGCGTCGAATCTGCCGCAGGGACCACTTTTATCAGAAAGCCGACCGCCGCACGAAAACGGGAATACAGGGGTTATGGCAGCTAGCTGCTGCCATAACAACGATATCTGCCGGCAAAGTTTGGACGTACATCGGCGTGCGGCGGTCCGGAAGTGGTTAAGGTGAAAAAACATGAGGGTTTACAACCCCTTTAAGTTATAATATGAATGTACTAATGCGCAAACCAATAACTAACACTAGTGAGTAGCTGCCAACATGAAATATATTCCCAAACAGTGATAATTAAAAGTAAATAAATGTGGAGCTTTCTCAGTAACCTAAAGTGCTAATGCAATATAAATCCTCAGGTGATAATGCAATAATATCCAAATATAATCAAATACAGTAAGACAACTCATCAATGACCAAAATAAAGTGTTAAGTGCAAAGGATCTTCAATACAAAGAATAATTCATGAAATAGTGTCATCAATCACAGTGCAAAATAATAATATATACTCTCAATAATGCAATGGTGTTCACATGAATTCAAAAATATGTTCAGTATAATTAAAGTGCAATATAAAAAGTGCAATAATAACTTGTAAATAAAGTCCAAAAAGTGCTTGGTGCAACAAATCTTCAGTGCAAAAAATAGTTCATAGATAGTGTAACCGATGACAGTGCAAACCAGTATATCCAATTCCTAAGTAGTGCTTTCACCATCCGTGTATAAAGTGCGCCCCCGCCTCTCACCTCAAAGGAGGCAGACAGAGCAGCGGTAGAAGCAGAAGCAGCGAGCAGAGCGGTACCCGGGGTTGGAGCAGCCCTGAGACCTGAGCTCCTACATTGGAGAAAAGTGGAGGAGATTGTTATGTTTAGTGGAAATTCCTGCTTGTATCTGAGAACACTGCTGGTCTGATCTAGCAGAGGTTTACAAGGAAAGAGCTTGCTGCTGTGGATACATAGGAGAGATTCATCATAAATGCGACTAGACCTGTAGGGGTCTTCCTTTGAGTTGAGAGGCTGGGGCACACTTTACACACGGATGGTGAAAGCACTACATAGGAATTGGATATACTGGTTTGCACTGTCATTGGTGACACTATGAACTATTTTTTACACTGAAGATTTGTTGCCCCAAGCACTTTATGGACTTTGTTATATATTTTATTGCACTTTTTTTTATTGCACTTTAATTATACTGAACATATTTATGACTTCATGTGAACACAATTGCATTATTAATTGAGAGTATATATTATTATTTTGCACTGTGATTGATGACACTATTTCATGAATTATTCTTTGTATTGAAGATCCTTTGCACTTAGCACTTTATTATTTTGGTCATTGATGAATTGTCTTACTGTATTTGTGCATATTTGGATATTATTGCATTATCACCTGAGGATTTACATTGCATTAGCACTTTAGGTTACTGAGAAAGCGCCACATTTATTTAATTTTAGGTGGTTAAATTTGCTTCCACTGGTCATTTCCTTCGAGGTTGTAACCTAGTTTTAAGTGCATTGCATTGGACTCCCTCTTTAGAGCTTTTCAGTGCAGGCTAAAGGGAATAGGTCAGGCAATGGCAGACATACAGTAACTGTTCTACTATCAGTGGTTTCAAGTTTGTGTACCTATGGAGCAGTGACGTGCCTGATGGAGAATATTGAGGCACTTAGCTTCTGAGCAGACAATGCCAGAAATCCCGGTTGTTAATAGTCTATGTGACATAGTTACATAGTTACTCTGGTTGAAAAAAGACACAAGCCCATCTAGTTCAACCAATAAAAGGGGGAAAAAATACAATCTTATATATACAATCCTATACTCACAGTGAATCCAGAGGAAGGCAAAAAACCCCAGCAGAGCATGATCCAATTTGCTTCAGTGGGGGAAAAAATTCCTTCCTGATCCCCCAAGTGGCAATTTGATATTTCCTGGATCAACTTTACCTATAAATGTTAGTATCCAGTTATATTATGTGTATCTAGGAAAGAATCAAGGCCTTTTTTAAAGCAATCTACTGAGCTGGCCAGAACCAGCTCTTGAGGGTGTCTATTCCACATTTTTACAGCTCTTACTGTAAAGAAACCTTTCCGTATTTGGAAATTAAATCTCTTTTCTTCAAGACGTATGGAGTGCCCCCTTGTCATCTGTGATGACCTTAAAGTGAATAAGTTGACTATTTGGACCACTTATATATTTATACATGTTGATCATATCCACCCTTAATCTCCTCTTCGCAAGAGAGAATAAATTCAGTTCTTCTAATCTGTCCTCATAGCTGAGCTCCTCCATTCATCTTATCAGTTTGGTTGCTCTTCTCTGCATTTTCTTTTGTGAACTGGTGCCCAAAACTGAACTGAGCATTCCAGATGAAGTCTTACTAATGATTTGTACAGGGGTAAAATGATGTCTTTCTCTCTGCAGTCCATACCTCTCTTAACCCCCCTAGCGGTATTCCCGAGTCTGGCTCGGGGTGGATTTTCAATACCAAAAGCGGTATCCCCGAGCCAGACTCGGGATTGCATCGCAGGATCCAGGAAGAGTTCACTTACCTTGTCCCCTGGATCCTGCGATGTCTCTCCGCTGTGATCTGTCTCGCTCGATTCACAGTGCCGAGCTCCGTTCCCTGCGAGCGTTGCGACGCACGGGGACGGAGTTCGGCGATAAAATCAAAAAGTGAAACACACAGTATAGATACAGTATACTGTAATCTTACAGATTACAGTACTGTATCAAATAATTACACATCCCCTTTGTCCCTAGTGGTCTGCCCAGTGTCCTGCATGCAGTTTTATATTATAAATACTGTTCTTTCTGCCTGGAAACTGAAGATTGTCCATAGCAACCAAAACTGTCCCTTTACATCAAAAGTGGCTTTAGACCAGCTAGAAAACAGCGATAATAAATTAGAATCACTTGCAGAATTGAGTGATAGTGATTTGTGGGAAAATCCGTCATAAAACACTAAAAGTAATGACAGCGACAATTCTGCAACTGAGCAAATTTCAGTGTTTTTGATTTGATTACATTATTGAATAATTTTTATTATTATTATATTATTATTTGTTATAATTATTTATAGTTATTTATTATATTATAATTTTTTATTTTGTTTTTCAAACTTTATCATACCCGGGATGTCTACTAGACTCTGGTTTGGGCAGATTTAAGTGAATTATTCCTAAGAATTACAGGCCTACAATATAAAACGCCAAATTTCTGTGCAAAATAATGGTACCGCTTTCAGCACCTAAAATCTGAAATAATCATACCGCCAGGGAGGTCAATGCAAGAAAGGATTTTGCTTGCTTTGGAAACAGCAGCTTGGCATTGCATGCTATTATTAACCACTTCAATTAAATACCAGGCACTTAGACACCTTCCTGCCCAAGCCAATTTTCAGCTTTCAGCGCTGTTGCAATTTGAATGACAATTGCGTGGTCAAACAACGCTGTACCCAAACAAATTTTTTATCATTTTGTTCCCACAAATAGAGCTTTCTTTTGGCAGTATTTGATCACCTCTGCAGTTTTTATTTTTTGTGCAACAAATAAAAAAAGACCGAAAATTTTTTAAAAAACAAGTTTTTCTTTGTTTCTATTAAACATTTTTGTAAATAAGTAAGTTTTCTTCTTCAATGACAGGCACTAATATGGCTGCACCAATAGGTGGCACTGATGAGGTGGCACTGATGGGCACTGATGATGGGCACTGATAGGCGGCACTGATTAGCACTGATAGGTGGCACTGATGGGCACTGATAGGTGGCAACGGTATGCGGCACTGATGGGCACTCATAGGTGGCATTGATGGGCACTTATAGGTGGCACTGATGGGCACTCATAGGCGGCACTGATGGGCACTCATAGTCGGCACTGATGGGTACTTATGGGTGGCACTGATGGGTACTTATGGGTGGCACTGATAGGTGGCACGGATGGGCAATGATGGGCACTGATAGGTGGGCACTGATGGGCATGGATGGGCACTGATAGGTGGCACAGGTGGACACTGATGGGTGGCACTGTTGACACTGATTGGTGGCACTGATTACATTGATGGGTGACATTGCTGTGCATCACCGCTTTATAATGGTGCCAGTCAGTGCCCATTTGTGGGCACTGATTGGCACAGATTGGGCACAGACTGGACACATTGGGCACATGTGGATGGCCATGGGGTACATACCTGGCCATCCACATGTTGCCCGCTTCCCTGGTGGTCCTAGCGGCTTCCCTGGTGATCTAGTGCGGGCATCCGAGGGGGGGCTGCACTGATAAACAATCAGCGCAGACCCCCCCTGTCAGGAGAGACGCCGATCGGCTCTCCTCTACTCGCGTCTGTCAGACGCGAGTGAGGAAAAGCCGATTGACGGCTTTCCCTATAGACATCGTGATCAGCTGTGATTGGACACGGCTGATCACGTGGTAAAGAGCCTCCGCCGGAGGCTCTTTACCAAGTTCGGTGGAGTGGTGTGTCAGACTGACACACCGCTCCACCATTCGCTGCGATGCGTGCATGTTATCCTGAAAGACGTCATATGACGCCCAGTCAGGATAACTGAACCACCGCCTGGCCGTCAATCTGCTATAGGCTGGGCGGGAAGTGGTTAAGCTTATGATCTACCAGAACCCCCAGATTGTTCTTCACCATTGATTCCCCCAGTTGTGCCCCCACTAGTATGTATGATGAATGCATATTCTTAGCCTCCAAGTACATAACTTTACATTTATCAACATTAAATCTCACTTGCTACATAGTTGCCCAATTAAAGTGCATTGAGGTCGGCTTGTAAGTCCTGTAAGGAGGTTATTCCACTGCATAGATTGGTGTCATCTGCAAAGACGAAATTGTATTTTTAACCACTTAAGGACCGGACCATTATGCTGCTTAAGGACCAGAGGACTTTTTCCAATTTGGCAATGCGTCGCTTTAACTGCTAATTGCGCAGTCATGCAATGCTGTACCCTAACGAAATTTGCGTCCTTTTCTTCCCACAAATAGACTTTCTTTTGATGGTATTTGATCACCTCTGCCGTTTTTATTTTTTGCGCTATAAACTGAAAAAGACCTAAAATTTTGAAAAAAAATGATATTTTCTACTGTTTGTTATAAAAAAAATCCAATAAACTCAATTTTAGTCATACATTTAGGCCAAAATGTATTCGGCCACATGTCTTTGGTAAAAAAAATGTCAATAAGCATATATTTATTGGTTTGCTTAAATGTTATAGCGTCTACAAACTAGGGTACATTTTCTGGAATTTACACAGCTTTTAGTTTATGACTGCCTATGTCATTTCTTGAGGTGCTAAAATGGCAGGGCAGTACAACCCCCCCCCCCCCCCCCCAAATGACCCCATTTTGGAAAGTAGACACCCCAAGGAAATTGCTGAGAGGCATGTTGAACCCATTATTATTAACAAAAAGTTGTCACTAAATGATATATTGCTCACACAGGCCATGGGCCTATGTGGAATTGCACCCCAAAATACAATCAGCTGCTTCTCCTGAGTACAGGGATACCACATGTGTGGGACTTTTTGGGAGCCTAGCCGCGTACGGGGCCCCGAAAACCAATCACCGCCTTCAAGATTTCTAAGGGCATAAATTTTTGATTTCACTCCTCACTACCTATCACAGTTTTGAAGGCCATAAAATGCCCAGATGGCACAAAACCCCCCAAATGACCCCATTTTGGAAAGTAGACACCCCAAGCTATTTGCTGAGAGGCATGTTGAGTCCATGGAATATTTTATATTTTCACACAAGTTGCGGGAAAGTGACACATTTTTTTCTTTTTTTTTGCACAAAGTTGTCACTAAATGATATATTGCTCACACAGGCCATGGGCATATGTGGAATTGCACCCCAAAATACATTTAGCTGCTTCTTCTGAGTATGGGGATACCACATGTGTGGAACTTTTTGGGATCCTAGCCCGGTACGGGGCCCCGAAAACCAATCACCGCCTTCAGGATTTCTAAGGGTGTAAATTTTTGATTTCACTCTTCACTGCCTATCACAGTTTCGGAGGCCATGGAATGCCCAGGTGGCACAAAACCCCCCCAAATGACCCCATTTTGGAAAGTAGACACCCCAAGCTATTTGCTGAGAGGCATGGTGAGTATTTTTCAGCTCTCATTTGTTTTTGAAAATGAAGAAAGACAAGAAAAAACATTTTTTTTTTCTTTTTTCAATTTTCAAAACTTTGTGACAAAAAGTGAGGTCTGCAAAATACTCACTATACCTCTCAGAAAATAGCTTGGGGTGTCTACTTTCCAAAATGGGGTCATTTGGGGGGGGGGTTGTGCCACCTGGGCATTCCATGGCCTCCGAAACTGTGATAGGCAGTGAAGAGTGAAATAAAAAATTTACGCCCTTAGAAAGCCTGAAGGCGGTGCTTGGTTTTCGGGGTCCCATACGCGGCTAGGCTCCCAAAAAGTCTCACACATTTGGTATCCCCGTACTCAAGAGAAGCAACAGAATGTATTTTGGGGTGTAATTTCACATATTCCCATGGCATGTTTGAGCAATATATCATTTAGTGACAACTTTGTGCAAAAAAAAAAAAAAATTGTCTCTTTCCCGCAACTTGTGTCACAATATAAAATATTCCTTTGACTCGACATGACTCTCAGCAAATAGCTTGGGGTGTCTACTTTCCAAAATGGGGTAATTTGGGGGGGGTTTTGAACTGTCCTGGCATTTTATGCACAACATTTAGAAGCTTATGTCACACATCACCCACTCTTCTAACCACTTGAAGACAAAGCCCTTTCTGAGACTTTTTGTTTACATGAAAAACATTTTTTTTTTGCAAGAAAATTACTTTGAACCCCAAACATTATATATTTTTTTTAAAGCAAATGCCCTACAGACTAAAATGGTGGGTGTTTCATTTTTTTTTTCACACAGTATTTGCGCAGCGATTTTTCAAACGATCTGACGTTCGCGGTGACACCTCACATGCATGGTGCAATTGCTGTTTACAATTGACGCCAGACCGGCGCTTGCATTCGCCTTTGCGTGAGAGTAGGGGGGGACAGGGGTGCTTTTTTTTTTTTTTTTTTCTTTATTTTTTTTTGCTTTTTTATCTTATTTTTAAACTGTTCCTTTCATTTTTTTTTTAAATCATTTTTATTGTTATGTCAGGGAATGTAAATATCCCCTATGATAGCAATAGGTAGTGACAGGTACTCTTTTTTGAAAAAAATTGGGGTCTATTAGACCCTAGATCTCTCCTCTGCCCTCAAAGCATCTGACCACACCAAGATCGGTGTGATAAAATGCTTTCCCAATTTCCCAATGGCGCTGTTTACATCCGGCGAAATCTAAGTCATGAAATGCTCGTAGCTTCCGGTTTCTTAGGCCATAGAGATGTTTGGAGCCACTCTGGTCTCTGATCAGCTCTATGGTCAGCTGGCTGAATCACCGGCTGCTTTCTCAGGTTCCCTGTTGAGACAGGAGAGCCAGAGAAAAACACAGAAGATGGTGGGGGGCATTCCCTCCCACTGCTTGTAAAAGCAGTCTAGAGGCTAATTAGCCACTAGGATTGCTTTTACATGAAAGCCGACTGCTGGCTGAAAAGAATGATACCAAGATGATACCTAAACCTGCAGGCATCATTCTGGTATAACCACTTAAAGTCGTGAATGGCGTACCTGAAGACAAAAAAATGGTTAACAATAAAACACAGTAAGACCCCTTTCACACTGGGGCGGTTTGCAGGCGGTATTGCGCTAAAAATACCACCTGCAAACCGCCCCTAAACGAGGGCTTTCACACTGAAGCAGTGCGCAGGCAGGACGGTGAAAAAAGTCCTGCAAACCGCTTTTTTGGAGCGGTGAAGGAGCGGTGTATTCACCGCTTCTTCACCGCTCCTGCCCATTGAAATCAATGGGAAAGCGCGGCTATACCGCGGTAATACTGCGGCTATAGCCGCGATGTACGAGGGATTTAAACCATTTTTCGGCCGCCAGCGGGGGTTAAAACCGCACCGCTAGCGGCCGAATACCGCTGCAAGAACGACGGTACAGCAGCGCTAAAAATAGCGCTGTTGTACCGCCGACGCCCCCACCGCCCCAGTGTGAAAGGGGCCTTAACGGTAAAGTATAAAAAATTGCATACCTGAAACGCAAATATGATAAAACATAATAACAATAAAACATTGCAGAATAGAATACAGTAAAAAAGAGCAGAACAATAGAGAGAGAATAGAGAGAGAGAGAACAATAAAACGACAACTATTTTTTTTTATTTTATATATATATATATATATATATATATATATATATATATATATATATATTTTTTTTTTTTACACTTTTTTTTGTAACTAACTTTTATAACTGTAACTGGTTCCAAGTTTGGGTCTCTCAAAATGCGATGGCATCTTGGGAGACCCTGTGAAAGTGTGCCTAGTCTGTGCAATGCTGTACCCTATGCTAATACTCAACTAGTGAATGGTAGCGTTCAAAACATTCACCAATGCAAAGACCAGGATTGTCAGGACAGGAGGGACAATAATAGCGGGTGTCACGCCTATATCCGCGCTTGCTGCAGACACGACATCTTTTTTGGGGGGGTTCGTTGGGTAGGGGTACTCGGGAGGACATAAAGAAAATGCCTCTCATGAAGCCGACTGCATTTGGTTGGGGATGTGAATGGGGGAAGTACGGGCGCTGCAGAAGTGGTGGGTTCCCAATTAGGATTGGTGAATGCAGCAGGAAGGGCACTATGGGCACAACAGGCCTGTTTGTCTTCTTCTTGGTGGCAGCGGGACACTACTTGTGCTTGCCACCTCACCAGCTTGAACTGCACTTATGGGACTCGCCACGTCACCAAGTGTTACTGCAGTGCTGGTTTGACTACGACCGGGGTGTACTAGGCCACTGGTGCTTGCCAGTTCACCAAAACGCTGTTAGCGATCGCAGGGATCAGGCCTGACTCTGCGAACGCTGCAGTTATGCATTTAGTGTTTTGTAAGTGACAGTGATCGATCGATACTGCACTTGGGTGGGCTGGGCCGGGCGGAGGGGCAAAACGCAGGTGCTAGCAGGTATCTGGGCTGATCCCGCTAACACTGCGTTTTTGGGAACCCTAAACTGCTGGGGACGCCAGTATAGATCTGATCGGATCAGATATTGATCCGTTCAGATACTATACCACTAAGGGAGGTGTATGGTGCGTGCGTGTTAGCGCTACTGGCGCTAACCTGACGCTGCTTGGGGCTGGTGCTTACCAGTTCACCAAAATACTACCAAAAAAAACTGTTAGCGATCGCAGGGATCAGGCCTGACTCTGCGAACGCTGCAGTTATGCGTTTAGTGTTTTGTAAGTGACAGTGATCGATCGATACTGCACTTGGGTGGGCTGGGCTGGGCCGGGCGGAGGGGCAAAACGCAGATGCTAGCAGGTATCTGGGCTGATCCCGCTAACACTGCGTTTTTGGGAACCCTAAACTGCTGGGGACGCATAGATCTGATCAGATATTGATGCTTTCAGATACTATACCACTAAGGGAGGCGTATGCTGCGTGCGTGGGTGTTAGCGGTACTGGCACTAATCTGACGCTAATCTGACGGTGCCTGGGGCGACGCATATCACCGCCGGGCGATCAGGGGGCTAAACCTTTATTCGGTAATAAACGGCGGGTGCCCTGACACTATAAAAAATAAACGAACTAACCAGCGTCACCCATAACAGTTATACGGTGATCAGTGGTGAAAGGGGTAACTAGGGGGCAATCAAGGGGTTAAAACCTTTATTAGGTAGTATATGGAGGTCCCTGTCGCTATAAAACGCTGACGGCGAACCTAAATGTTTACGCCCCTAACTAGCGTCACCAGTGACACTAATACAGCGATCAGAAAAATGATCGCTTAGCGACACTGGCGACGGGGGGTGATCAAGGGGTTAAAACATTATTAGGGGGGGTTAGGGGGGTACCCTAGACCTACAGGGGGCTAATACTAACTGCCCTAACACAGTAACTGTCACAAACTGACACCATGCAGTAATCAGAAAAAAAAAAAACTGCTTGATGTCAGTGTGACAGGGGGGGGTGATCGGGGGGGGGGGGGGTCGGGGGGGATCGGGGGGTAAAGGGGGGTGTAATGTGTGCCTGGCATGTTCTACTGTGTGTGTGTGTTTGGTGCACTCACATTTCAATCTTCTCTCCTCGGCGCCGGAACGGAAACTGCGAGCCGAGGAGAGATGACATCACATCCCCTGCCTCTGTGTACTCTCATTGGCTGGGAGCGATCGCGAGGGGGGGCCACGATCTGATGGCCTCGCCCTCATCTCTGATCGCTGCCAGACCAAAGGCGACCGCCGCTGGCACCGGGGGGGGGGTCCGATCGGACCCCCCGCCCGTGGGAAGGCAAGGATGTAAATGTACGCCCTTTTGCCTGCCCGTGCCGCTCTGCCGCCGTATATCGTCGTGCGGCGGTCATCAAGTGGTTAATCCCAGACCCTATATCATTTATAATGTATTAAAAATGAAGGGTCCTAACACTGAACCTTGGTGTACACCACTGATAACTTTAGATCATTCAGAGTAAGAATCATTAACTACTGCTCTCTGAATGCGATCTTTTAGACTAATGCTGGCCATACACTATACGAAAAATCGGCCGAAAAATCGTTCGTATAGACACTTCCTTCGTTTTTCGGCAAGTTAATGGGCACAAATCAATAATCGTTTGTGACGTTTTTGTGGAAAAAAAACGAACGGGAAGTTTGGAAAATTTCTGCCGAACGTACGATAAATTGCAAGGTTAATGTGTTTCCCGTCCGAACTGTCTGCACTAGGTATATGTAAAAAAACGAACAAAAAATTATTTATTCATGTCCACTGAACAATTTATCGGTCCTTACATGATGGCACGATCGTTTGCGGTCACGGTCGAACGTTCGTTTTTCGAAAATGTGTTCGGCCGATTTTTCGTATAGTGTATGGCCAGCATTAGTCTTTTAGTTTTCCATCCATCTACAAACTGATTTTTCCAAGCCTGTAGACTTTACCTTACACATTAGCCATCTGAGGGGAACTGTGTCAAACACTTTTGCAAAATTCAAGTATAACACATCCACAGCCACCCCTCTGTCTAAGGTTGTTGGGGTAATAAGGGCAAGAAGGTCATAGAAGGTCAGATAACTGTATACATAATTAACATTATCATGAATAATTTTGCATGTAACCAACTCACCTCAAATCCCTTACGTACTCCGGCACAAATGTTTGTACCACCAGTAGCTGTCTTTGGAAGAAAATTTTTCAGTTTTTCCCGTTGGAATGTGTCAACTATCTTTACCAGTTCAGATTTCACAATTGCACCACTGGAGAATATAACTATGCCAACATAGGATCCAGACTCAACAATCTGCATTATAAACACTTCTGAGGCTTGGTACATGCGAGAGATGCGGTTATGCTGCATGGAACATGAATAAAAACAACATTCAGGTCAAAAGAAGAATTACTGAGAATAGAATACATTCAAGCTGGTCATACGGAAGAACTAATTGTATATGACTGCCCTTGTAATGTTGTGTAATGTGTATTTATAATACAGTGATGTCATGGTAGTCCTCAGAAATTCATTCTGCTTCCAGGCACTGAGAGGAGGACTTTAGATCTTGCAACATATCACCTTCGCATGAGGAAAGAGAAAAACCATTTCCCATGATGCTAAGGAAAATGTAGGATGTGGTGGACGCATGGGCATGCAGAGATGAGGGCAGAACTGAGGGCTGTGTGTTGGGGGTGTGCACAGCTGAGGGTGAATGCAGCTACAGTGGGCGACTCAGACTGGAGGTCTGAGACTTGTAGGTCCACTCACTACAGTGTGCTTGGATGCAATCATGTCAAGACATGCTGTCTAAAGTAGTATAGCAAGGAAGGTACACAAGACCAGTGGTTGGAGGGATAAAGGACGTAACAGCCACTGGTCTTATATAACGGAAGGTAAAGAGGAAAGAGCCCTTTACAGCACTAAAGAAAGGTTGGCTTTATCATTAATTGTATAACAATAAATATAAAGGAGAACACATTTATTTTAAAATCAATTTAATCTCTATTACTTGTCCTTGTCTCA
Source organism: Aquarana catesbeiana (assembly GCF_042186555.1). Classification (NCBI taxonomy): domain Eukaryota; kingdom Metazoa; phylum Chordata; class Amphibia; order Anura; family Ranidae; genus Aquarana; species Aquarana catesbeiana. The sequence goes on from NC_133330.1 coordinate 252,441,855, forward strand.
GAAAAAAAAAAAAAAAAAAAAAAAAAATATATATATATATATATATATATATATATATATATATATATATATATATATATATATATACTAGATTGTGGAGTCCAGTGTTGTCTTGCTTGAAGCAAAAATATCTTCCTTTAGCCTACTCTTATTAACATGATTGACTATGAAGTTTGCAAATGCACCTTTTAAATATCTCCACATATTAACTTCATTCTGTGACACGTATTCACTATGTCCTGTTAGTGGGCACTGCTGTGTCACACATTTCACAGAGCCTGCCTTGTGTACTACAGAGGTTCTGAGAGGAGGAGTTCTATCAGGCGGAGTCTGTACAGGAATCACTGCTTGCAATCATTAAGGGTACCTTGGGATATGTAGTCCTTAGAAATTGATATTGAAAGTACAGAGCAGAGGAGACGCTGTAAAGCATGCAGAAAATCCAGGACATTTTGGAAAGAGATGGCCAACAGAAGGGCAGTACCATAACATGAAAGGGGATTTTTTAAGATTATATAAGATTGTTAAAAATAATTATTGTTTGTATTGCTATTGCAATGCTGATGTTCTAAAAAGTACATGCTATGACTACAGAACACCTTTAAATTATTATTATTTTGGGGTTGAGCCGGTTTTGAGGGTGCAACTGGTTTTAAAAGGTTAGGGAAGATCCTCTCCATTTTTTATACTTTTTTATACTGTATTTTTTTAACCATTTCTTCACACTGTCTTCTTGAATAAAAATATTTATTTCAATGTGATCATCAAGTGCACCTAAACTTTGGAAGCTGTAGCTGACATGGCTTTGTTCTTCAACAAGATTTGCAGAGTTCTTATACTGTTAATGCATGATCCATACCTCATTCATACTTCCTGAAACATCAAGGACCAAGGTGACAACTCTCTATTTATACTGAAGTAGTGAGACTGAAGGAGGTACAATACTGGGGTTAGTTAGTGGAACAGAAGAAGTCATGTCAGGAGATTTCATAATCACTTCCCATGTGCTCTGGTAGTTACATAATCTGTTGTGTTCATTTGGTGCTTCTTTGTTGTGGCTGTTTTCATCACAGAATGCATTCACCTAACAAGAAAGAGACACATTAACAAAGCACTGCCCGACAACCTGCAGATTTTAAGGACAGATGATGCTGAAAGAAAACAATTTATAATAAATAATAGGACTTATTGGGTGCCAGCCAATCAAAACACATATATTGCTTAAAAGATACTTTATTACGATATGTATCATTCAGTTAAAACCTTTTAAACATTAAAAGATTTTTGTCTACATGTCTGTCTTTATAAAACAGATCTTTGTCAAGTAGAAGAAGCTCATTGTGAAACATATCGAAGCAACTACTTATTATACGCTTTTTATCAACTACATTCAGTGGTTTATGTCAATTGATGCCGGTTATGCTATATATGCATCGTATGCATCTATTTACTCAAAAAATCTTTAACCGGTTCCCGACCGCCTCACTCAGATATACTGCGGCACAATGGCTCTCCTGCGTACGTCCTTCCCTGTTTTGGCCACCTGAAGGCGCGTGTGATCGCGTGCATGAGCGCCAGCATGGGGATTTGTGTGTGTAAACACACAAATCCCTGTGCTGTCAGAGGAGAGGAGACATGTTGTTTGTTCCTAGTAAGTAGGAACAGTGATAAGTCTCCTCTTCTACCCAGTCCTATCCCCATACAGTTAGAACACACATAAGGGAACACACATTTAACCCCTTGATCTCCCCCTAGTGTTAACCCCTTCACTACCAGTGACATTTACACAGTAATCAGTGCTTTTTTATAGCACTGATCACTGTATAAATGTCAATGGTTCCAAAAATGTGTCAAAAGTGTCTGATCTGTCCGTCGCAATGTCGCAGTACCGCTAAAAACGCAGATCCCTGCCATTACTAGTAAAAAAATAAAATAATAAAAATGCCATAAATCTTTCCCATAGTTTGTAGACACTATAACTTTTGTGTAAACCAATCAATATACACTTATTGCGATTTTTTTTACCAAAAATATGGAGAAGAATATATATTGGCCTAAACTGATGAAGAAATTTGTTTTTTTTTTTTTCAAAATTGGGGGATGCTTTTTATAGCAAAAAGTAAAAAATATTGTTTTTTTTTTCAAAATCGTCAGTCTTTTGTTGTTTATAGCGCAAAAAATAAAAACCGCAGAGGCAATCAAATACCACCAAAAGAAAGCTCCATTTGTGGGAAAAAAAGGATGCAAATTTTGTTTGGGTACAGCATTGCATGACTGCGCAATTGTCAGTTAAAGCGACGCAGTGCCAAATTGTAAAAAGTGCTCTGGTCAGGAAGGGGGTAAAATCTTCTGGGGCTGAAGTGGTTAAGGGCTCGTTTACACTTGCTTCAAAACATGGCTCCGGACACGCTTTTTTAAAGCTCTGAATGTGAGTCAAAGCTCCTGTCGTTAAATAAAAATAGTTAGCTTACAGTCCTGTTTACACCTTGCATTTACTTTGCTTCAAAAAATTATACCCCATGCCACTTTTTTTTTTTTTTTTTTTTAAGAGTTTACATTATATTACCTATACTTTATTTCTTTATACTGTTTTTTTTTTTTTTTAAAAGGTTTTTATTTGCCAAATAGTCATACACGTTATTAGCAAAATGCAATAGACATATATATATATATATATAGTACAATCCAAGGTGTATCCAGATTCTAATATTTGCATACATATAAAAGATTAATACATTTATTATATCGCTTTATAGTTTGTCATTGCTCTTTAAATATTTGGCTGCTTTTTTTTTTTGAAAAACCAAGACAAAACTAAACTTTGTCTAAACAGAAGCACAGTAGAAAAGATATCTTACGTTCCTATAGGCAGAAACTATATCATTCATACAGTAATCCAAAAACCAGAGGGAAATGTCCCTCATAAACCCTTTGTGCTGTGTGCTGTTGTGATTCAACTCCCCATGAGATCTCTTAGTTATCATCTGAAAGATATGGTTAACTTGCGCAGTTACAAGACAGATTGTAGCGTGTTTTCAGAGTTAATCCATCTTCCCCAGATTTTATTAAATTTTTTGTTCGATCCTTTGGATTCATACGTCATTTTATACATGGTGATGTTGGCATTAACTAAACCTTTCCAGGCGTTCAATGTAAGGTAGTCTCTTCTGATCCAGTGAAGTGCAATTAGTTTTCTTACATAGTAAAACAGTAATCTTAGTAGTGTTCTCATGTTATTGCTCATAACTTCATCTTCTATGATCCCTAGTAGGCCTAGAAGCAGGCTACAGATGTTTGGTATATTTAAAGTGTCAGCAATAAATTGGGTCACCTGTGACCATAATGGTCTCACTCTGTCACATTCCCATACCATATGTATAAAGGATCCTTCTGCCATCAGACATTTATGACAAGTGGGGTCTTCCCTTCGTCCCATTTTATAGAGCCTCAGAGGGGTATAATACATTTGATGCAAGTACCTAAGCTGTATTAGTTTGTATCTGGCAGAAATAACCGTACGCAAATATGATGCAAGAATTCCCTCCCATTGATCTTCTGTAATTTCTGGAATGATCTCCACCCATTTTTCTTTAAGTTTACTTTCTCTAGAATTCTCCCTTTCTGCTAGTGTATTGTAATATGTAGATATTCATTTAGTATGGTCTGGATTTGCAAGTAATCTTTCTATCTTAGAGTTCTCCAGTGACACCGGTCCAACACCAAATTGAGCATGGGCAGCATGTCTCAATCTAGTGAATTGGTATTCCCATGTCTCCGGAATATTCAATTATCTTCTCAACTGTGAAAAGGATTTCAGTTCCCCTTTGATATACAACTGATGTAAGTATGTGAGCCCGTACTTGGCCCATCGAAATCCGTCTTCCAAACAGAAAAATTCTTTTAGGTTAGGGTTAAACCATAGCGGAGCATTAGGGGATAAGTGAAGAGGATTATCTATTATATGTTTTATACAGATCCCCAATATCCTTTTAGCAGATTTGAGTATCTCTTTGCCCCCTTCAGTGGGGACTTCTCCCCTAAAAAAGAAATTCAGTAAGGTTTCATATGAAGTCACTGCTGCTGCTTCTACTGCATTATTTAATTGTGTGAACATTCTCCAATGGATAAATACTAATTGAGATGCTAAATAGTATAAGCGTAGGTCAGGTATTGCCAAACCACCTCTCTGAACTGGTGGTTGTAACATTTCCAGAGAGACCCTAGCAGCCTTATTACCCCATAGAAAAGATGTCAATAGGGAATTTATATGTTTGAATATTTTTTTCGGGATATATATTGGTGCATTAAATAGCATGTACAAAAATTTCGGGAGGCAGACCATTTTAAATAGATTGGTCCTACTATAGAGTGTAAGTGGAAGATCTTTCCATTTCTGTATTCTTTCACTAAATGTTCTAATTATAGGCCACAAATTGGCCTCAATGAATGAATCTACTGGTAGTTGGACCATTATTCCCAGGTATTTAACCTTCTCTACAATGGCCAGAGGGCACTGGGCTGGAAGGATTAAGTCCGGCTGCAGATCCAGCGGAAAGAGGACTGACTTGGTCCAATTGATTCAGAAGCCAGAGAAATCTCCGAACTCCCGAATCAATGAGATTGCCGTGGCCAGTGACGTGTCTGAATCTCTCAAATATAGGAGCATGTCGTCCGCGTATAGCGACACACGCTCTTCCAGGTCTCCAACCAGAAACCCCTGTAAAATGTCATTAGTTCTGAGTTTAGCAGCTAGTGGCTCTATGGCCAGAGCAAATAGAAGAGGAGACAGGGGGCAACCCTGTCTCGTTCCCCTATGAATCTTGAAAGAATCAGAAACGGAGCCATTTACTCTAATACTTGCTCGAGGGTCATTATACAAGAGTCTAATCCATGAGATAAATTTTGGTCCAAAACCCAATTTACCTAGAAGGGAAAATAAATAATTCCATTCTACGGAATCGAACGCCTTTTTGGTGTCTAAAGACGCTACAACTTGTTTACCCTTGTTCAGGTGATGGGTCTGAAGATTAACATGCAGTCTACGTAAGTTCATTTGAGTAGAGCGGCCGGGTATAAATCCAGTTTGATCTGAATTAATTAGTTTAAGGATCACCGACTTCAATCTACCGGCCAAGATTTTGGCCAGTATCTTAACGTGGGAATTTATCAAAGAGATTGGCCTGTATGACTCGCATTCCTGCAGATCCTTCCCCGGTTTGGGTAGCACTACAATTAAAGCTTCCCGCATAGACTCCAGTAATATGCCTTCTCTTTCTGCAGCTATAGAAACTTTTTGTAGTGTTGGCACCAGTTGCTCTTTATGCAACTGGTACCACTCAGCCGGGAACCCATCCAAGCCAGGTGATTTGCCCGGTTTGAAGGAGGAGATTGCGCCACTAATTTCCTCCAGTGATATCGGCTGCTCCAAAAGTGCACTGTCTTCCTGATCTAATGATGGGAGAATTAAATTCTCAATATATTGTGCCGATTCATGATTAGTGTGTTGGGTTTGTGTCTGGTAAAGGGTTTCGTAAAAATACAGGAAGGTGTTTAGAATCTCTTGGGGTTCCTCAACAACCTTGCCAGTTAGTTTCCTGATCTTCCCTATCGAAACCGGGGCATAAAGCGGACTCGCCAGAAAGGATAGGAGGCGTCCACTCTTATCGCCAAACTCAAAGAAAGATCTAGTCTGACGTAATTCTGTTTTAATAGTGTGCTCAGTTAGAAGTACGTTATATTGTGGTGTTTTGTCTTGCCAAGATTGGTATCTACCTGGAGATGAATCATGAATATATTCCCTTTCAGCTTCCGAGGCCTTAATCTCTGCATCTTTCACATCAGAATTGAGTGCCTTGGTGAAACTCCTCGTTTCCGAGGCAAATACCCCTCTCATAGTTGCCTTAAAGGCATCCCACTGATTGGCCAATGGTGTTTCCATCCCATTCTCCTTCCAATAGCAATCAATGCTTTCTTTGCATTTTATATTAATATAGTCCTCCTGGAGCCATTTTGTATTCATCCGCCATTGTCTCCTTCCCCGTGGAGCGTTCAGATCCAACGTAACCTCCAAAGGAGAATGGTCTGATATAGCTCTAGGGAGATGTCTGACAGCGGATATATAAGGAAGGCCATCCATAGATGACAGTGCCAAGTCTATTCTAGAGAATGTCTTATGGGTCTCAGAATGACATGAGTACTCCCTGACACCAGGGTTCCTCTGTCTCCATACGTCAGTGAGTGCATAACTCTACAACCATGAGGATAAATTATGGCGGGATTCAGAAACGGTCCCATGTCTACTTAGAGCTCCATCCGACACTGCGTTAAATCTCCTAAACGTAGTAATGGGCCCTGAGCAATCAGTATAGCCTCCTTAATAATATTATCTAATATTGGGAAGGAGAATGGGGGTGGAATATAGACACATACCAACGTTAAAGACACATTATACATTCGAAAGACTAAGATAGCATATCTGCCATTCGGATCTAGTTTGACCTGTAATATGTGCGCTGCAGCTTTTTTGGTGACTAGAATAGCTACACCCCTAGAATACTTTGAGTATTCGGCATGAAGTACTCTCATTACATTAGCTTTTTTCAGTGCCATGACCTTAGATCCCTGCAAATGCGTTTCTTGCAATAGTATGATATGAGGTTTGTATCGTTTTATGAAGTCAAGGATGAGAGATCTCTTAATCTTGGAGTTCATACCACGCACATTCCATGACAACAGCGTTATCTTACCCTCCATTTACATGTAGAAAAGATAAATGTAAGGTACCCGGGAATACTTGCTTGCAAGTCACATTCTGAATGGACAGATATCCCGTGGGGAGAGAACAAAACACACCAGCAGCACACAGCACAAACCAACATTGAACAGTAACATGAACCCCGTCCCCCCCACCTTGCACACACCCCCAACTTGTTGTGTGCCTGACTCCCATAACCAAAAGGCAGAAAAATTAAAGTGACCTCGGGGGGTCACAGTTCTCTAAGAAGAAAAGAAACACCACATAATCATATATGATGTGTCATATAAAGGTGTAAAATCGACCTTAAAATCCTGAGACAGTTCAACCAGGGGTTATCTTCCTATAGAGGATAGGGAAAATACCTGAGGGAGAGAGATATGAGAGAAAAAAATAAAATAAAAATAACAACCCAATGGGGGAACAAAAAAAGCAATCTCCAGTAGTCCCTATCTCCTCCCTCTCTCTCCTATATCAGGAACAGTCCAGGTAAGTGGTGATATATACTGTATGTCGATCCAGGCGGGACGTTACGCCATAGCATTGTAGTGTCAGAAGGTATCATGACCATGGTCACCTCTACACGCTGGTATAGGGTGCCCTGTAACAAACATCATGTGTACTCAGCAATTATCCCCTTATTCAGTTACCGGTGTTCGTCTGGGCTGCGACGCCCTCTGGTATCCAGGCATCTTGAGGCCTCCGTAGGATTATTAAAGAACGACACCTTTCCTCCATCCACCACTCTTAGTTTCGCCTGGTACAGCATACTCTAAGTAAGTTGTAAGTTTCGGAGTCTTTTTTTAACATGGATGAAGCTGGCTCTCTGTTTCTGAGTGGCCGCAGAAAAGTTGGGATAGATGGAAATACGATTCCCATTGTATTGCAAATTCACATCTAGTGCGAGCTGCTCTAAGTATGCTTTCACGATCCCTGAAGTGTAAAATGCGGGCAATCATAGGGCACGGATGTGCTCCAGGAGGAGGAGGTTTAGAAGGAATCCTGTGTGCCCTTTCTATGGTGAATAAGCGGGAGAAAGCAGTGTCAGCCATATTATCTTTAAGCCAAAGCTCTAAAAAATCTTCTGCGTTCCCTCAGCTTTTTCAGGGAAACCTACAAAACGGACATTGTTCCTCCTTTGTCTGTCTTCCGTGTCTCCCAGCTTATCTGTGTGGGCATTTATTTCTGTATGTAGATGTTGTACCTTATCCTCCATAGAACGCACAACAACATCCTCCATGTCACTAATTCTTTGCTCAGCTTCTGAGGCCCTCTCTCTAATGGTCTGCACATCCTGCTTCAGAAAGGACATTTCTGCCCTCATCCCATCAATATGCTCAGTCAAAGTAGTTTGGCAGGTGTAAATGGCCTCCATAATTTGCTTTAAAGAGGGTTCCTCTGCACCGTCTGCTGACTCTGTATCTCTTGTATCATCACAGGGGAGTCTATCCAGGGATAAGCCTCTTCTCTTACCTGGAGATCTGCGGGGCAGCGGGCTTACCTTCCCAGGGTGTGGGGATGATCTGTCAGCTCCGCTCTGCTGTGTTCTGCTGGGGCCCTGGTCTGCTGCCTCGTGCGCGCCGCCATCTTGGACTCCCCAGGCATAGCGGGATAAACGCTCCGCTGCCGGTTCCATGGATGCCGGCCCGTATTTAACCATACCCTGATGATCTGCAGGGTCCAGTGAGTAAGGGGGTGCCGATGTTGTAAAGGATCCGTGTCTCTGACACTCAGGATATAGGCAATATGTTACGTCCCGGCCGGAGCTCCTGTGAAGAGCTGCTCACATGTCCGCTGCTAGCTCCGCCCCCCCATACCCCATGCCACTTTAGTGCTGCTTCAAAGCATCTTCAAAGGCTCCATAGAAGTCTATGACAAAGCTTGCTTGAAGCACCTGAAGCTTTTGAGAGGCTTTTATTCAGCTTTAGTTTCGCATTGCTTTGGAGAAATTGCAGGTATGAGATATCAACACACACACAGGGCATCTGCCAAGCTTGATTAAAGCTTCAAAAAAAAAGCACCAGCAAAGTTCCACCAAAAACATCATCAAAGCATCAATGAAGTATCACAGAAACATTGCAGAAGCATCAAAAACACCATTTTTTAAAACACCATTTTTTAAAATCAAAGCACCTATCACTAAATAAAATGGTAAACTTACAGTCTTTTTTAGACGTTGTGTATGCTTTACTTTGCTTCAAAAATTATACCCTATATTGCTTTCATTGTTCTTCAAAGCGTCTCCATACAAGTCTATGACAAAGGGCTCGTTTACACTTGCTTTGACTTTAACACACATTAAAGCGCCTAACATTCAACATACTTTTTTAAAATATGTTTTTGATGCTTCTGTAAAGCTTCAGTGATGCTTTTTTGCTTTAATGAAGCTTAGCAAATCTTCTGTGTGTGTTGATTTTCCATTTGTTTTAAAGGTGGCCAATAGAACCCCAGCTTATTAGTACCCCCATTCAGCAGGTGCCCAGCAATATCCCCATTCAGTAGATCCTCAGCTTATTAGTACCCTCGTTTAGCAGATCAGGAATGTGGTTTCTGAATGATTTCCCATCCATCCTCATGGATATTAAATACATAAAGGGTAACTGTCACATTTAGACACTTAAGCATGGTACACATGATCAGATTGTTGGATAACAAAGCGTCAGACTTTTGTCCGAAGGGCATGTGCCAGGCACTTGTCTTGCATACAAACGGTACACAGTTGTCGGCCAACAAACAGGAACGTAGTGACGTACTACGAGGAATTTCAGCTCTTGAGCGCCACCCTTTGGGCACTTTCTGCTAATGTCGTGTTTAGTGAGCATTGATTCTGAGCATGCATGTTTGTACTTTCAACTTTTGTGTGACGGACTTGTGTATAGACGATAGGAAAATCTGACAACAGACCGTTGTCCGCTGAAAATTTACTAGATTGCCATCCAACATTTGTTGGCAGAAAGTTGGACAACAATTGTCTGATAGAGCGTACTAACGATTGGATTTTAGGCCTACAGTCTGTCATTACACATTTCCCTGCCGAAAATCCAAACTTGTACTGGGTTTTACAAGGGAGAGATAAAAGCACACACTGAAAACCTCTCAGTTTCAGGTATGACAGGAGGGCTTCAGCTTCATCCCCTCCCAAACCACGCCCTCTAATGCACTTCGTAATCTGTCATGAGTTTACTCATAGAACCTCTATGATCAAGCCCATGATAAGTGATATTTGTTAGAGAGCGTGGTTCTGGAGGGGATGGAGCTGAAGCCTTCCTGTCATACTTGAAACTGAGTGGTTTTCGGTGTGGGCTTCCATCTATCCCTTGTAGGTTTTTGACAATCAGGCAAGATGAGCCCTGTTGGAACTACACACGACAGGGATTGAATCATCGGCTGACTGAATCAGTGGAGCCTGGAGTGGTGCTACAGATTTGATTGGGGTTCTTTCACAAATAGACATTTGAACTCTTTTTTTAGGCCTGGGTTCACACTTATGCGAACACAGACATCGCATGTGATTCACACCCGCATTGCTGTGCCAATTGTATACAGTTGTATGGCTGAACTCACATTGGATTTGCACAAAAAAGGTGCAGGGACCCCCCCCCCCCCCCGCACTGGAAATGGATCTCAAGGGTGTTCACACCCATGCAATCTGATTCCTGTCTGAATCCACAGTTCACACTGTGATCTGTGAACCGATCTGGGGGTGTCATTAGCATTGTATTGACACCCACAGCGGTTCACAGAGGGCAGTGTGAACTGCCTGTGGGAGAGATGCCATGGGGGAACCGGCACTGGAATCGTGCTGGTTCCCGAATTGCTATAGTGTGAACCCAGGCTCATATTTTCTTCATACTTCCTTATCTGTCCTATCACCTATCACCTATTAATGCTGTGGTGGATCCTAAAGAGCCCATCAACTGCAGAACAAAGAAAGTAGATATATACTTTTCATTCTAATGATGACATTTACTGGGTTTGTGCTCCACCACAAACAGGAATACCTATTGCACAAGAAACCATTGTCTCACCCTAGCATTTGCCCCTATTTTGTCATATCCATGTATGAAAAGCATAGTCAGAGGTAAGCTTGAATATTCTTCCTAATTGCCCGTACACATGATCCGAATATCGTACGACATATCGTACGACTTTCTTTGCTTAATAGTCACAAGTAGAAATTGAATAGGTTACTAAAGTCACAAAAATTCTCATACGACAGAAATAAAAATCAGAAGTCATGTCATGTGTTGTAACGTATTTGTATTGTATTTTCGGACGACAACTGTACTGACTAAACGAAAATCGTACGATCTGGTATCATACAAGGAAAATGTTTGTGCTTGTTCGATCAAATAATATTGGATGAACTGTCGTGATCAGCTCCTCAAAGCTCTACTAATGCTCCGATTATTGTACGATCGCATCGAAAGTGGTATTTTTCGTCTGAATTTCGGATCGTGTGTACGGGCCATCAGAGCTAATACCAGAGTCAGTCCAGGGCCCACTTAATGGCAAAGCATTCTTGTTCTATTAAAGCACAGGTTTTCTCAGCTGCAGTTAATTCCTGACTGAGAAAGGCCATAGGATGCTCCTTTTTATGGATAAAAGAACCGATCACTATTAATATGTACATTATGGGACTTTAAAGTATTGGACTCAAAGATCTCAGATTTCTACATCACTGTTTTACAGATATCTTCTCCTACAGTATAGAGTATTTATATGTTAGACACTTTAACCAGTGTAAATGTCTCCAGTATTGATACAAAATGGAGCACAGGTACTTAGAGACTCAGTGAGTGATAATTACTAAATTGGTTGATTTACTAAAACTGGAGAGTGTAAACTCTGGTGCAGCTCTGCATAGAAACTAATCAGCTTCCAGGTTTATTTTCAAAGCTTAAATGAACAAGCTGAAGTTAGAAGATAGTTGGCTACCATGCACAGCTGCAGCAGATTTTGCACTCTGCAGTTTCAATTTAACCCTTATGTGTTTCATTGAAGTGCATTCACCTCATTTAGGGTGTTTGGGTAGGTGGCCAGTAAAAAACAGTATCACAAAACCTATTTATCACTATACAGGTGTAAGCATTTCCAAGACAGGAAACAAAAAAAGGTGATAGGAATCTTTAAAAGGAGCTCATTAATTCCATTACAGTGTGCAAACCCTACCATTCTGGGAACATGATAATATACTGTGTGCAAGAATCTAAGGGAGAGTGGAACAGAACAAGGACACCCCCAATATCATCTTCAGTCAAGGTCCTGTTTTGTAATAATTAATGCTTCTATAGCTTGGATGTAATAGAATGTCTATAGGTGCTGGGTAAACTGGCAATCTCAGTAGGGGAAAAAATACTGTTCTCCTCAGGGGGTCTAATACTGTCTGGAACTTGGGCAAACAGGATTCCCTGTCTCTACTGAATGATAAAGTTGTCTAGATATACTAAGGTGTATCTCCCGTGTGGTCACAACAGTAATTGTCCATTGGTATGTGACTGGAACAATCTAAAGGGCAAAAAGCATTTGTTTTTATTGAAGTATCCATTTGAAGGAAAAAAAAAACTTTTCTGGGCAGCCTTGGTTAGAGGCATCTGCCAATACCCCTATAAGGTCCAAACTGGTGATGTATCAGGTTCAATCTAGTCTTTCAATGAACTCATCCATCCAGGGCTTGTGATGGGAGTCAAAATTTGTTGAGCTTCTGGAAATCACTGTGGAACTGCAGAGTGCCATTGATCTTGGGAACCAACACAGTAGGGCTCAACCGCTCACTCTACGATTCTTCATTTATTCCCAGTACCAACATCTTCTTCACCTCATTCAAGACAGCCTTTATTCAAGTCTGTAGGATGTGAAAAGGTCTCTTACAAACCTTTACACCAGACTTAGTAATGATATCATGCTTAATACTATCAGTAAGTCCTAGTAAATTGGAAAATATCTCTTTCTCCTTTGCAGAAATTCCTTCACTTCATAGGTTTGGATTTTTTGACAGTGTAGTTGCCAACACCACACCAACCTTTAGGCTCAAGCCTTACACCTGCTAGGACAATCACCAGCTCTGTATCTTTCCAGAGCTTCAACAAATTTAAATGATAAAGCTGATAAGGTTTCTTCTTGCACAGTTGAACTCTGTAATTCACATTCTCCACTTTAGCCACAATCTCAAATGGGCTTTGCATAAGCTGGCAAGAAACTTACTTTCAACTGTGGAAATCATCATCGCCACTCGATACCTGACTTAGAAGTACCCTACTTCATCTGGCCTATTGCTTCCTGGGCACTCTTCATAGTGTTCCTTGACAAGTGGCATCACATTTGCAATCCTTTCTTGCATTTGGGAGTTGTGCTCTAGAACATTCTTGTGAGGAATGGTCTCGATCTCCCACTGTTCTTTCATTTAATTTCTGTCCATATAGCAATTCAAAGGGCAAAAACTCTGTGGAGGTCTGAGGCACCCCACATATGACAAACAAGAGTGCCAGCAAAAGAGCCTATCCTTTTGTACCACCTGCTTAAGCGTGGGTTTTAGAATCTTGTTGAAGAGTTCGATCAGGCCATCCTTCTGCAGATGTTAGACAGATGTGTGCATCTTCTAGTCTGAAACAGCTTGTATACATCTGCTATAACCCTGGACATGAACAAAGTGTCGGTAAGAAGTTTTTGGGGAAAACCTATCCCAAGTAAAGTAAATTTACTGTAAGTCATCATTTGGCATGTCTATAAAAATTATCCTCTGGTCATCAGAGGTCTGATCCTGGTTGCCCTTCCAAAGGAGCTGGAATGACGCCTCAACGGATTCCTTTAAGGCTGATCCCAGGGTCCTGCAGTGTGTTTTTCCCAAAAGGAATAACTATTCCATGGTGTGTAGTGTTCAGCTCTTTACATTTGATGGGAATTAGCAGCTCTTGCATTGCCAGGTATCATTCAACTATCTCAACCAGTTGATTAGCAGTTTTCAAGTCTTTGTTGCACACCCATCATTGCAGGTTCACTGACAGGGACCAAAAGTACTGGTCCATCATGACCCTTTCATCCATTTGGGGTCCTGTCAAGGTATCAGGCTGCTACAATTTAATGACCAACTGTAACAGATTGCACCTGCTGTGCTCTGACAGCTGTTGTCACCCTCGGACAGGTTAGAATCTCCAGTTTCTGGCTGCTAAACAAAAGTCAACAAAACCCAAATGCCACTTTTTGGATAAATATAGTTCAAGTAAAAGAAAATGTGCTTACTTCAGCCAGGAAATCTTCACAGAACAGAGTCCAAACATAGTGGCACCACAAAGCCCAGCCAGCTGTGGATATTTCTGGCATGTATATCCAAATCCAACAGGTGCAGAATTTACCAACCCTCCCATCACTTCCTCCTCCCCCCCCCCCAACCATTGACTTCCCTTTCTGCCTTCGCACCCATTAGCCCTTCAGTGGCTTTTAAAGAGAACATCTCTTGAAGAACAAAGAATGAGATACTGTATATACCTGCTGTGCAGAACACATTCTTTTTGCCCATTACAAAAGCAGCAAGGTTTTTAATGCAACAAAATATAATAACATTATTTTCATAGTAAAGAAAGTAGACATTCAAATGTGTATAAAAACTTAAAAAAGGCTACATCCATTTACAGTTATTATTTTATGTGTTTATGTTATGTAGTTTGATAACATTAATTACTTTTCATTAATGAAATTCCTACAGCGCACAAAAATAGGATGAATAAATGGTTCCTATAATATTGTAGACTGTATTTGAGATATTTACCGGATCCAGTGTCTGACTATACATAATGGACTCGTGAATGTCTTGGTCCTTGTTGGGATAAAATTCACAGCCCTCTTCATAGACTCCAGTGTCAGGATCAATTTCACAATTTTCTTTAACACAGTTATCATTAAGGCAAACATCAATTTTACTTAATCCACCCATAGCTAAAGGGCATCTGAAAAAAAGCAACCAATTTATATATATTGAAATCACCAACAGACATCTTGGTTGACAGGACTAGATGTTGGAATACAAGACATTTGTTAATTTGTATTTTTTTTTACTTTACAGTGGGGACAGAAAGTATTCAGACCCCCTTATTTTTTCACTCTTTGTTATATTGCAGCCATTTGCTAAAATCATTTAAGTTCATTTTTTCCTCATTAATGTACACACAGCACCCCATATTGACAGAAAAACACAAAATTGTTGACATTTTTGCAATTTATTAAAAAAGAAAAACTAAAATATATCACATGGTCCTAAGTATTCAGACCCTTTGCTGTGACACTCATATATTTAACTCAGGTGCTGTCCATTTCTTCTGATCATCCTTGAGATGGTTCTACACCTTCATTTGAGTCCAGCTGTGTTTGATTATACTGACTGGACTTGATTAGGAAAGCCACACACCTGTCTATATAAGACCTTACAGCTCACAGTGCATGTCAGAGCAAATGAGAATCATGAGGTCAAAGGAACTGCCTGAAGAGCTCAGAGACAGAATTGTGGCAAGGCACAGATCTGGCCAAAGTTACAAAAAAATTTCTGCTGCACTTAAGGTTCCTAAGAGCACCTTGGCCTCCATAATCCTTAAATGGAAGATGTTTGGGACAACCGGAACCCTTCCTAGAGCTGGACGTCCGGCCAAACTGAACTATCGAGGGAGAAGAGCCTTGGTGAGAGAGGTAAAGAAGAACCCAAAGATCACTGTGGCTGAGCTCCAGAGATGCAGTCGGGAGATGGGAGAAAGTTGTAGAAAGTCAACCATCACTGCAGACCTACACCAGTCGGGGCTTTATAGCAGAGTGGCCAGACGAAAGCCTCTCCTCAGTGCAAGACACATGAAAGCCCGCATGGAGTTTGCTAAAAAACACCCGAAAGACTCCAAGATGGTGAGAAATAAGATTCTTTGGTCTGATGAGACCAAGATTGAACTTTTTGGCCTTAATTCTAAGTGGTATGTGTGGAGAAAACCAGGCACTGCTCATCACCTGTCCAATACAGTCCCAACAGTGAAGCATGGTGGTGGCAGCATCATGCTGTGGGGGTGTTTTTCAGCTACAGGGACAGGACGACTGGTTGCAATCGAGGTAAGATGAATGCGGCCAAGTACAGAGATATCCTGGACGAAAACCTTCTCCAGAGTGCTCAGGACCTCAGACTGGGCCGAAGGTTTACCTTCCAACAAGACAATGACCCTAAGCACACAGCTAAAATAACAAAGGAGTGGCTTCACAACAACTCCGTGACTGTTCTTGAATGGCTCAGCCAGAGCCCTGACTTAAACTCAATTGAGCATCTCTGGAGAGACCTAAAAATGGCTGTCCACCAACGTTTACCATCCAACCTGACAGAACTGGAAAGGATCTGCAAGGAGGAATGGCAGAGGATCCTCAAATCCAGGTGTGAAAAACTTGTTGCATCTTTCCCAAAAAGGCTCATGGCTGTATTGGATCAAAAGGGTGCTTCTACTAAATACTGAGCAAAGGGTCTGAATACTGAGGAACATGTGATATTTCAGTTTTTCTTTTTTAATAAATCTGCAAAAATGTCAACAATTCTGTGTTTTTTTGTCAATATGGGGCGCTGTGTGTACATTAATGGGGAAAAAAATTAACTTAAATGATTTTAACAAATGGCTGCAATATAACAAAGAGTGAAAAATTTAAGGGGGTCTGAATACTTTCCATCCCCACTGTATATAGAGGTCATTGATGATTATGATTAGGATGCATAGCTGGTCCTAGGCTTAGTAATATTAGATATAACATAACTTGATATAAGATAAGATTTATTGTCATTGTAAAAACTAATTCACATTCACATACAAAATAATTATCACCTGCACATTTACCATACATACCTGTAATTAAAAATGACATACGTAAACTAAACTTTCTCCATTTAAAAACAAGAATACCTAACTATAACAAACAATAACCCAAATCTGTGTAACTGATTTATTTCATAGAATTCCTGCATTAACAGCTTTAATTGCCCTTGAGGAAATATTCTATCTTTGAATCTATTTGTCCTCGCCTTTATTGTTCTGAACCATCTGCCAGATAGCAATAATGAAAAAAAATTGATGACCAGAATGGGTCTCTTTTTCCTGCTCTGCCAAAACAATGAATCTTGTAAATTAGGGGTCTAGTTTTTTTTTTTTTTTTAATTGCAGTGCGAATGTCTCAGCATTCGTTCAAAAGCCACAAATAATGCCAGTAATGTTTGCAATATAATGTATGTGAAATGTCCTATTCAGCTCCGATCCCCTTTGTTTGACAATTCCTTTACTTTCAATCTTGAAAATGGTCAGAATTTGAATTTCCTTTGTATTTCTAATATTTGAACTTAGCAGCATTTCAGGGGACCTCATGTGAACCAAACCCAGGTATGTTCGTCTCATCCATATACAGAACAAATCTATTTTAATATGACTTAATTGCTGTTAGCGGAAAGCCCACAGTTCCTCTGGGATAATGGAGTGTATGTTTGAGTGCTGCTTTGTTTTATCAGTTTAATTATCTCCTAACTTTCAACCTTTGAAATGAACAATTGTTGCTTTTGCTTTACCTGGTTGCCTCCACTTTGCCTTGTTTACTGATATAGAATGGATTGTCATTGTTGTATTCATCAAAAACTCCCCATCTCAGGTGAGCCCATTCATGGACAAACACTCTTCCTGAAAAGTAGAATCAGTTGTCTGTCAAAAGTCAGTTTTCACATCATTATTTTTATCAGAATTTTTCATAATTTGGGTACCATATGTTCAGTGATCGCATTGTGAACTGCAGTTACACAGATATTCAAGCCACGTGGTGAGCACCTTTAAGTTTTAAATGCACTTTAAATGCACTTCAGCTAACTGTATGTCTGAAGAAATTTCTCTAATTATATCTGAAATTGCGTATTTTGCAAATTTTATGCGAATTAGACAGACCAAACTAGAAGAGCCAATATTCTGCATATACAGTTGTGCTCATAAATTTACATACCCTGGCAGAATTTATGATTTCTTGGCCATTTTTCAGAAAATATGAATAACACAAATACATTTCTTTCACTCATCTTTAGTTAGTGTTTGGCTGAAGCCATTTATTATCAATCAACTGTGTTTACTCTTTTTAAAAATCATAATGACAACAGAAACTACCCAAATGACCCTGATCAAAAGTTTACATACCCTGGTGATTTTGGCCTGATAACATGCACACAAGTTGACACAAAGCGGTTTAAATGGCTATTAAAGGTAACAACCCTCATCTGTGATCTGTTTGCTTGTAATTAGTGTGTGTGTATAAAAGGTCAATGAGTTTCTGGCCTTCTGACAGACCCTTGCATCTTTCAGCCAGTGCTGCACTGACGTTTCTGGATTCTAAGTCATGGGGAAAGCAAAAGAATTGTCAAAGGATCTGCGAGAAAAGTTAGTTGAACTGTATAAAACAGGAAAGTGACATAAAAGGATATCTAAGAAATTGAAAATGCCAATCAGCAGTGTTCAAACTCTAATCAAGAAGTGGAAACTGAGGGGTTCAATTGAAACCAAACCATGGTCAGGTAGACCAACTAAAATGTCAGCCACAACTGCCAGGAAAATTGTTTGTAATGCAAAGAAAAACCCACAAATAACTTCAGGTGAAATGCAGGACTCTCTGAAAACATGTTGTGTGGCTGTTTCAAGATGCACAATAAGGAGGCACTTGAAGAAAGATGGGCTGCATGGTCGAGTAGTCAGAAGAAAGCCATTACTACGCAAATGCCACAAAGTATCCCACTTACAATACACCAAACAGCACAGAGACAAGCCTCAAACCTTCTGGTACAAAGTCATTTGAAGTAATGAGACCAAAATTGAGCCTTTTGGCCACAATCATAAACGCTACATTTGGAGAGGAGTCAACAAGGCCTATGATGAAAGGTACATCATTCCCACTGTGAAACACGGAGGTAGATCGCTGATGTTTTGGGGTTGTGTGAGCTACAAAGGCACAGGAAATTTGGTCAAAATTGATGGCAAGATGAATGCAGTATGTTATCAAACAATACTGGAGGAACATTTTCATTCATCAGCCAGTAAGCTGCGCTTGGGATGTACTTGGACATTCCAACATGACAATGATCCAATACACAAGGCCAAGTCAACCTGTCATTGGCTACAGCAGAATAAAGTGAAGGTTCTGGAGTGGACATCTCAGTCTCCTGACCTCAATATCATTGAGCCACTCTGGGGAGATCTCAAACGTGCAGTTCATGCAAGACAGCCCAAGAATTTACAGGAACTGGAGGCTTTTTGCCAAGAGGAATGGGCGGCTTTACCATCTGAGAAGATAAAGAGACTCATCTACAAATACCACAAAATACTTCAAGCTGTCATTGATGTTAAAGGGGGCAATACACAATATTAAGAATTGGGGTATGTAAACTTTTGATCAGGGTCATTTGGCTAGTTTCTGTTGTCATTATGATTTAAAAAGAGTAAACACAGTTGATTGATAATAAAGGGCTTCAGACAAACACTAACCATGAGTGAAAGAAAACTTTTTGTGTTATCATTCATATTCTCTGAAAAATGGCCAAGAAATTATAAATTCTGCCAGGGTATGTAAACTTATGAGCACAACTGTATATTTAGATGCCTAATTTCTGCTCTGAATAGCACAGCTAGCACCAGCGTTGACAGACTTTGGGCTTGTGTCAATGTGGGCACATGCAGCATGTCCCCCCCCCCTCCGGTGTCATATTTGGCACCTTTCAGGGGGAGGGGAGAGCAGATACCTGTATAATCCAGGTATTTTCTCCCACTTCCGGCATAGATATCCGCGGGTACCCGTGGATATCTACGCCATATCCGGCGCCTCCTCTGCTCCCCCCCACTGTCTTCTGGGAGACACACAGGCCCCAGAAGACAGCAGGGAACTGTGGGATCGCACAGCACGACTCGCATATGCGCAGTAGAGAACCAGGCTGTGAAGACACAAGGCTTCACCCCCTGGTTCCCTAACCGAAGATGGCGGCGCCTCCACCCGAGAGTCGAGGGACAGATCGGCTTCAGGAGCCACCAGCACGGGCACCCTGGATAGGTAAGTGTCCATATTTTAAAAGTCAGCAGCTGCAGTATTTGTAGCTGCTGACTTTAAAAAAAAAAAAATTCTGCAGAACCTCCGCTTTAAGCTTCAAAAATGAAAGTTAGGAGCTGATTGTTTTCCATGCACAGTTACTCCAGATTCTGTCTGCTTCAGTCTTAGTAAATTCCACCCAGTGTGTAATAAATGTGCGAGCCTTAAAAATGCCAAATTGAATCAATGCATGCTTTATCTGGCTGACTACTAATAATAAGGCCATGTACTTCAACATCTGCATTGATTTTCACTTATGGTAGTTACTTTTGTTGTTTTAGCCTACAAAAGTCCTTCACTCTTTGGATCACTACAGCAGCTAACTACATTGATCTGTACTCACAAGTGAACAAAAATATCTGTTAATAGCCGTATAGGGTTGAATAAATCAACACTATCATAAAGGTTGACATATTTACCTTTCATAAGAAAACGCTGCTACAGAATCCCTCTTGCACATGCGCACCTGAGCTTGTGCAATATAAATTCCAGTATATTTTTTCTTCCTAGAAAGACCAGGTGCTGCGTACAGCCACCCATAGACATGAATAATAAATCTGGATACCCCAGTGTCTGCTGTGCCAAGGCGGAAGCGTTTGCTCTGGATACAGCCAGTACACTCACTACATGCATCTTACCCCTGTAGGGGTGCAAGAATCTGGTGAGTGGGGAAATGACAGGGAGCACGGAAGTCACTTGATTCACCGGACACCTGTGGCTAAACATAGACACGAATCACTTTGAACAACCACAAGTCATCTGACATTTTGCTATTTTTGCACTTGAGATTGAACTTTATTATTGACTTTTACGTATTATCTTTTTTTATATTCTTTTCAATTTGACACTTTCTTCCACTGGACCTTAATCTCATTTATTTTTATTTTCATTTGTACTTTTATTTTATGATAATTAATTGGATATTAATTTGCACAATTACTACATATTGGTTAGGAAGGGGTGAATTGTTAAGGATGAATGATCACTACTACCTTTTGCACATCTATTTTGGGATTAGATGTTGGACATATGGTTGTAAACAGCGCAATTAACAGAGCATTTAATAATACACTATTTAATATTGGTCACAAGGTGAGTACAACCTTTATGACATTTAACTATTGGGAAATCACTCACCTCTATTTGAGAAGAGTGACCTATTAGGGAATTACCCTTCAGTTGACAGGAATAATTATCACCCATCTATTGCATATCCAACTGGGAGGAGTGATTCACTGTAGAGGATCATTCTTCAGGTGACGGGTAGCACCACCTGAAGCAACTATCATCCACCTATTGCATACTCACCTAGGAGGAGTGACTCACTGTAGAGGATCACTCTTCAGGTGACGGGCAGCGCCACCCACCCCCACATATACACAACCTACAAAGTGATTACTGCTGAAGATCATTCAGAATAGCTACGCCCCTTCTTCAGCAGAGATCATGTTCCTAAGAGCCTAGGCCTTTATACATGGGATATAAAGACAAGAGGAAGCGCTTCAAAATGTACCTGGGGACTGTAACGCAAAAGACCCTTGTACCAAAGAAACTCACCATATACTGCAAGAAATATAGTTCCAATGTTTGTTGATCACTGGTAAAATTTAACAAATGGGCTCAGAGCTCCACCCCACAAACAGACTGAAGCTGTACTTGGTACGATATGGTGTCACCCAAAAAGGCTAAAGATATACCCGACTTGATGGGCAGAAAATCCTGGAACCTGGGTACCGGATGCAGTGAAGACAACCAAATCCCATCAACAAAATGGCTACACTGCAGAAGTGTGGGAACTGGATGTGACATCACAGGAAGCTGTTGACCAGGAGTGGTGTAAGCACCCGGACAGACGGAGGTGTCTGAAGCAGGATAGGATAGAAAGGAGCCCAAAAAAGTGATCTTCTATAATGGATGACACATTTCAAAGTGGCGTGCTTCTTTATCAAATCCAGGGTTAGTTCACCTTTTCATTTGAAAAGGTGAACTCACACTTCAAAAGTGTAGTTTCAGCCAAAAAAAACTGTGTTTTTAGCTTTGTATAAAGTTGGACTGTTTTTTATTGCTGTCTGTATCTCCCCCATTTGGAGGTTTTCCTTTCATTTTTTTTCCTTGTGACCACTGTCCTCCAACAAAAATGCAACCAGCAGTAAAAACCAGTCAGAGTTTGTAATCCTTCTACACTCTACTATACTGCTGTCTGTGTCCCAGTTGCAGAGATTTCTCTTCTCTACCTCATTTGGTGACCTCCATCTATGAGAAAGTAACTAAGAGAGCCCTCAAATAGGACACAGGCACAGTAAAAAAAAAAAAAATGAGAGCTCATTTTTTCAACCATTCTCATTTTCTAAATCAAATTAAAAATGTTTGGAGCCCCACTATATTGCACTTGGACCAATGTTATTCATATTTACAGAGCAAACCTTTGAAAACATTTCATAAAGCAAAAAAAAGAAGAAGATTACATTCAAAAGACTATACATATATAGAGGACAATACCTCTGGGTCCATATATATCAAGTACTTTGTCATTGAGCATGAAATTGGGCGTCAGATGTACATACTTTCCCTTCACTCCACATCCTCCAAATTGCAAAGTATATGGAAAATCTCCATAAATAAAAGGATCAGCTATGATAATATCAGCCTATGAAAAAGAAGAGCACAGTCGGTGGAAGAAGATAGTTATATAATTACTTGTGACTAGCCTTATTGTTTTATAATGGATGTAGGGTTAATATATTGTAATCGGTGAACTGTATATAGTGAGGAATTGTGAGGTTTATTTGTGTTTTGCTACGTCTTTCGTCCATTAGCGGAACTATATATACCGTCTTTATCCATATATTTAATATTGCGCTGGCCCACAACTGCTCTGGGGTATTAGAATATTTGAGAAAATGGTGGTGGTAGAGCATTCTGAAGATGCCCATGTGGTAAAAACGCATTGAGGAATATGGCCGTTGCATCGACAGTCACCAACAGTACAACTTCCCGTTTTTGGAACGCACGTCGGCTTCAGGGAGCGGAACTGCACTTCAATACCATCTAGGGTTGTCTATATTGCTGCCTGATAGTAGCACTATTACATGTGAGTGGAATTTTATGCTTTTTATCATTTAAATAAAATAATGCACTGTGAGATTATACTTGATACATGCTATTTATTGCATATGAGGGAGAAACATATAATGAGCCTGTGGATCACCAAGGGCTTCTGGCTGGCCACAGGTTTTGGACAACTGTGACATCTCCATTGTCTGAACCCATAAAGCACTCATTTATCTTTTTGTTTTAAAGGGGTCACGGTGAGTTTTCACTTTTTCCACACGTGGTAGCACATGTTTGGGTTGGAGGAGTGAAGAAGAGCTACAAGTCTAGGAATGCTTCCTATGGTGTTGGGACACATATCTCTTAACCACATCAATACTGGGCACTTTCGCCCCCTACCTTCCCAGACCAATTTTCAGCTTTCAGCGCCCTCGCACTTTCAATGATAATTGCTCGGTCATGCTACGCTGTACCCCAATGAAATTTTTAACTATTTTGTTCGCACAAATAGAGCTTTCTTTTGGTGATATTTATTCACGACTCCGTTTTTAATTTTTTGCGATATAAGCAACAAAAGAGCGGAAATTTGGAAAATAAACAATATTTTCTTCTTTCTATTTTAAAAGAAATCCAATAAAATCAAATTTTGTCATAAATTTAAGCCAAAATGTATTCTGCTACATGTCTTTGGTAAAAAAATCCCATTAAGTGTGTAATAATTGGTTCGTGTGATCACGGACATATCTACGCAGATGATCATGTACAGATGTGCGCAGGTGATCACGACATATGTGTGCAGATAATCATTGGGACATGTGATTTTACTGTTAAATCTGTGGGGGACAGGTGTTTTTACTATGTAGGAACATGTGTGTTTTACATTGTGTAATATGTTTTACATGTGTGTTTTACATTGTGTACATGTTTTACATGTGTTTTTCATGTGTATTTTACACTGGTGATCAGTGTGTAAAAAGCTGTAAAAGACAGCTCATACTCACTGATCACCAGCCGGCTGCAGAGATCCGCTCTCCTCTCCTCACCGACAACTTCTGTGTGAGGAGAGGAGAGCCGATCGCCTAGCAACCGGCTCTCTGTTTACATCACATGATAGCTGTGACTGGACACGGCCGTCATGTGATCAGGAGGGCCAATCATAGAGCCCTCCTGCTGATCAGAGATGCACCGCGTCCGGGTGACACAAGCGCATCAGGATCACTCTGCTGCGCGGGCACGCGCGCGATCTGCCTCCTTCTGAGGGTCGTTCCTGAACATCCACTCAGAAGGAGAGAGCGCCCGCCTGGCCGCATATATGCAGTGGCTGGGTGGGAAGTGGTTAAATACTGTGTATGGACTGTTTTGATTTGATTTGGCTATTATTAATTAAGTTTTTTGGGTTAAGTTGTGTGAAGCGCTTTACTTTTTTATTATTTCTTTCTTTGTCTATTAGTGCACTAAAAGGGGTAGCTACACCATATATTTTGTATAAGCACTGTTGTGTTATGTTATTAAAATTAATAGAATTCTTTTTTACCTTCATGTGAGTGCATCGCCTAATTAAATTTTGTACATTGCCTATTATTATTACTATACTGAGAGTGGGGCACTTCCCCTTTCGTCTCTTTGTTATAATTTTATATCCATTTGAATATTCTTAAGAAGCTGCCATGCGTTGATGTCTTCATTGAACATATTGATATGATGTGTTTTATCCACGTATATGTGAGTGCAATTCTTATCCAGTTTTTTATTGGTTTTCCTAATACTACGATTAGACAGTGGCACTCTCTCTCCCCCTCCCTGTTTTCTGTTTTTAAGGGACAATATTTTACTGCAGGTAAATGGACAAGTTTAGTTTGTAGAGAAAGTCTACATATGGAGTACCTTATCATATGACTCTGTTTTTGGTCTTTCATAAGATATGTTCGTTGACCAACTCTTCGGGATTAACACTTTGACACTTTTAATGAAAAGTCTTTGTTTTGTAGCTTGTAACATATAAATAGAGGCATCTTTCACCATTTCCTAAAAAAAAAAAAAAGAAAACATGAAGACATGAACCAGCACGCAAACTGCATGCACTGTAAAGTATTTCACCCTTAACCGGTTCAATACCGGGCATTTTCACCCCCTTCCTTCCCAGGCCAATTTTTAGTTTTCAGCGCTGTCGCACTTTAAATGACAATTGCGCGTCCTTTTTTCCCCACAAATGGAGCTTTCTTTTGATGGTATTTGATCACCTCTGGGGTTTTGTTTTTTTTTGCGCTATAAACAAAAGAAGAGCGACAATTTTGAAAAAAACACAATATTTTTTACTTTTTGCTATAATAAATATCCCAATTTTAAAAAAAAAAAAAACAAATTTTTTCCTCAGTTTCGGCCGATACGTATTCTTCTACATATTTTTGGTAAAAAAAAATCGCAATAAGCACATATTGATTGGTTTGCGCAAAAGTTATAGCATCTACAAAATACGGGATAGATTTATGGCATTTTTAAAAAAAAATTATTTATTTATTTTTTTAGCGGCGATCGCGATTTTTTTTCGTGACAGCGACATAATGGCGGACACATCGGACACTTTTGACACATTTTTGGGACCATTCACATTTATACAGCGATCAAGGCTATAAAATTGCATTGATTACTGTGTAAATGTGACAGGCAGTGAAGGGGTTAACCACTAGGGGGACACAAGGGGTTAAATGTTTCCTAAGGGAATGTTTCTAACTGTAGGGGGCGGGGACGTACAAGGGGAGGAGACCGATCAGTGTTCTGCTGTACTGGGAACACAGATCGGTCTCCTCACAACTGACAGGACGTGGATCTGTGTGTTTACACACACAGATCCATGGTCCGGCCTGGTTAACGGGCAATCGCGGGTGCCCGGCGGACATCGCGGCCGCCGGGCACACGCACCGGGTCCCGAGCAACGCGGTGGGCACGCGCCCCCGGCGGCACGCGCGCGCCCCCTAGACGCCCGGGAATCCCAGGCCGTCATATGACGTCCACCCAGGATGGGCGATCCCATCTGTGGACGTCATATGTCTATGGCTGGGTAGGGAAGTGGTTAAAGATCACAACAGAGACTATGAAGTCAAGTTTCATCTATTTCTTGCAGTTTAAGGGCTCATGTACACTGCAGCACAAAGGAGCTCAATGAAGTGGCTTCTACAGGCTTTTGAGCTATTTTGAGCTGTTAGTTTTTCTGCCTGGAAATTCCCCTCTTGTTAGCCAATGTGTCAATGCACACTATGGCTTTTTCAGGCAGTTTCAGGCATATGCTCCTACAGGCAGAAAAACCCCCCACCAAACTCGTGTTTTTGAGAGGAGCTAGTACCTCAAAGAGCTCAAAAAAGCTCAAAGAAGCTTGAAAATGCATAAAAACATTTCTTCCAGCTTTTTGTTTTGTTTATACAGTGGTTAAGAAAATACTATCTAGGAGGGTTCGTGAATAAAAAAACGCTTACGCTCAAAAAAGCTCAAAGGAACTCAATAAAAACGTGCACAAGAGCACAAAAAAGCACAAGCTTCTTCAAGATGAAATAAAAGCTCAAATGCCTGTAAAAGCAGCTTTTTTTTAAGCTACAGTGTGCACAAACCCTAAGAGCCAGTTCACACTAGGACGACTTGTCAGGCGGCTTAGCCGCCTGATAAGTCGCGTCCCGTTCTGTACAATGGAACCATTCTAATTGCATCGCTCCGACTTATAAAAAGGTTCCTGTACTACTTTGGGGGTGACTTGAGGCGACTTGCATTGACTTCTATATAGAAGTCGTTTTGCAAGTCGCCGCAGCTGTCTGTTTCAAGTCGCCTGAGGCAGTCGCGCTGCCTCAGTGTGAACCGACTCTTAAGCTTCTGTTTGTTTACATTAGAAGGCTGGCAAACTGCCAAGTTTCTGCTACCATGGGTAATAAAGGAGAGATGAGTTGTTTTTTGTTTTTTTCCTGTAGTGACCTGTGAAAATGAATTTCTCCACAATGCTTCTAGTTACAGAGGTAAATAAAAATGCATTTTAAAGTGATGTTATTACTTGTTTAAAATATATGTAAATAGTTTAATGTGCATGCTTTATGTCCATAGTATGGGCAAAAGTTCACTTAACACTAGAAAACCATTTCTTATATTCACCCTCAGCCTTGGGGATAAACCACCCACAATAGTGCATCCCAAGACAGAGAGAAGAGGGATTACTGGGTAATAAAAGCACATGTAGGAACTGTGTGGTATATGGTCTTAGACAGGACTAACAAGGGTCACTTTTAAGCTGAACACCGGGCAAAGTTTTGGTTAACTGTTCTTTTTCTTTTAGGGGGAGCCGAGATATACTCACCTAATCCTTCCAACCTTCCAAGACCAGTCCCTATGGCGTCTGCCCTGCCCTTTTTCAGACATTATCACGCCCTTAGTCCCTTAGTCCGACGCTGGACATGAAGACGTCAGGAACAGTCCACTGCTGGACATTTTCCAAAGGATAAAAAGATTGGGTGAGTATAGGCTCTGGGTTCACCCCTAGACAAAAGTAGTTAACCCATGCAGTGAGGCCAGAGGAAGTCCATGCAGCGCGAAAAAATAATTTTGACCGGCTTTAAAAAACCTTAAAAGACTCTGTCACTGGTAAGGAGAAGGGGCGAAGTGTTTGAGGCATGAAGTGCTTTAACCAAGAGGTGCATGCACATACCTGCAGTAACCTCCCAAAACTTTCTGCCACAGGGGACAGGAAGGCAAAATTCAGACAATTACAACAACTAAGTCCAGCCCCAATACTTTCAATTGGGACATGATGAACAGCCTCATAGGACAGCAGACATGCACAGGAGGTAAGAAGCGCCCACCCCCCCTTGTTCCTTGCCTAGGCGCAATAATGAATTTCAAAGCTTTGCCTGTTAAAACAGCCTCAAATTTGGCAATGCCAGGAAGAAATGGGAAGATGCTACGATTATATCCAAGCACCTTTAGATCCTTGCACTTCATAACTGCAGCAGTTTGCCTCTAGTCTCCTTAGGTAAAGCTGAACTCTGGGCCCAAATATATCTATTTAATGTATTACTAAATAGCCACAAAGGATATAAATCCATTTTGTGATCACCAAATATCTATGAAAACCCAGCTATTATCTTATTGCAGCAGTGTATGATCATCCTGCTGTCCTCGTCTGTGCAGAGAGCTGAGGTGTGGAAAGGTCCCAGCAGGTCCTGAAAACTGTACAGAGATTCTCAGCTGTACACTCAGCTGTCAGGCCCATTCACATCTCCACATAGTGGAGACTTACGCTCCTAGCATGCATTTTTTTTTTTTTTGTGTTTTGGAGAGTTTCCGCTTGTCATGCAATGGGCAACCCCAAAGAAGCTCCAAAGCTTTTTTTAGAGTGGAGCATAGATTGATTTTTACCTCACTTTTTGGTGTACTTACAGCACATTTTTTGCATGGCAGATGTATGCCTGCTACCCTTGCTTGGGGTTTCACTAACAAAATTCAATTGCGCTGCAAGAGCGATGAGCATTTGCAGCACGTTCCAAAACATGTGGCAATGCGCGTATCTTCTGTGCGGTTTTCCATTCGTTCAGAAACACGCAGATGTGAATGGACCCTCATTGTCCTTCTGTAAACACACCAATTTCACTTTCAGGCTCCATTCACAGCTAGTGTAGTAGAGGCACATGGTTTTGGCTCATTTTTCCCACGACATCCATAGGGCAGCCAGTGGATCAGATTTCAACAACAAGTAATAAAATCGTACCTTTATTTTCTCAATCATCCTAACATCTTCAGGTATCTTCGGGTTAATGGCAATCACAATGTCTTCATAACCATTGTCTTTCAATTTTACGATTGAGTCTCCAGCTAATGATATTTGAAGTGTACAAAAAAAAGCGAGAACTGCAATAATCCTCATAGTGCACCTATCTTCTTTGGTGTTCAGTCTGTGTGAAACTGACTGAACTTTGTTTTAAAGTCTTATCTACCTTTGTCCTACAAAGCCTTTGCTGTTTGCATGCCTAGAATAAGGAACAAAGTCAATGTTAGTTATACTTGCTTTTGCTTTACATCCACTTGTAACTTCAAAAGGTCTTTGTTAAATGTTAAAGGAAAATAAGAGGTAAAATTATATGAATATAGTCATTTTCCAAAGATGAAAAGTGAATAATTTTGTGATATACCATTTGAAATAAAAAAGGCAGTTTTTTAAAGGTCAGGTATACAATCCCCCAATATTTAATAATTTAAAAGCGGAGGGTCCTATGGATCCCAGCAGGCTAGAGTCCCTATCCCCCAATCTCATTACTCCTCCTCCACACCTTTACATCCACAGATAGACATAGTGCTCACATGAATATAGTTACCCAAATGAGACATTCTTAGCAGCGCTTAATGTTCACTTTAACAGTAAAGTATGGCCAAAGCTTTTTTTTGGCAATACTTATTTTGTGTGTCAAAGCCCACTGTCAGTTGATAGCGCACAGCCACCCAGGATCTAGAAGGATCCCGACCATATTGTTGGGATCCACCCAGCTGCTTGATTGACAACTGGCTCCAGCACTCAGCGTGTGGCTGAGAGAACCCTTGCCAGCCTGTGTAGTGGAGAGTGGAAAAGGAGACAATGCTGTAGAAAAACACAAAGGAAAATGAAACAGCTGGGTAAAGAGAAAAAGGGGCTGAATAGAAAAAGAGAAAGCATCTCTATATATAGAAGGGATGGTTGATATAAGATAGATGGATATACAGATTGTGAATAAGTGATCAATAAAGCAGCAGAGCAGGATCATAAATCAATCAAGTATTCCGCAGGTCGACCAATTATTTTGGGCCAGGGATCCATGACTGAAAAAAGTTGGTGAATACATAAATAGGATGTTGCAAGCATTTGTAATTGCCTCCCTATCATACTTGAGGGATACTACACACCTATTAAGATTATTGGATAACATTTTTGTTCCATGCCAGGCGTTCTTAGTTACACTTGATGTAGAAGCACTTCAATCCCCATCAGAAGGGTTTGAAGGTTATAGAAAAGATGTTGAACATGAGGTCTTATGCCCCATACACACAATTGGATTTTCCGACAACAAATGTTGGATATGAGCTGCTTGGCGGAAAGTCCGACTGTGTGTATGCTCCATCGGACATTTGTTGTCAGACTTTCAACCAACAAATGTTGGCTAGCATGTTCTCAAATTTTCCCCCAACAAATGTGTGCTGTCGGACTTTCCGATCGTGTGTACACAAGTCCGTCAGACAAAAGTCCAAAGTACAAACACGCATGCTCGGAATCAATGCTCACCAAACACAACATTATTAGCAGAAGGAGCCCAAAGGATGGTGCATGACTATTGAAATTCCTTTTTATCGGCTCGCTGTATGTTTTGTATGTCACTACGTTCGTAATTGTTGGCCAACATTTGTGTGACCGTGTGTATGCAAGACAAGTTGGAGCCAACAACCTTCGAACAAAATTCCACGGTGCCATGGGTGCTAATTAACATATTGGAACCAAATGAAAATTTGTGTGCGGCGCTCAGGTTTTGAAGGGGTGCTAGTCTTGTACCCGTCGCTATAAGTGCTGGCTGGGGAAAGAGCTTTTCCCGGTTCCAGACCCCAGTGTATAGTAAGATAAATATCCAATGAGCCGCAAATTGAGACAGCAAGCAAAATGCTTTGGGTGCATGGCCTGGTTTGAGCCTAGGCTGAGGTTGCTACATACTACCCTACAGCGGGTCTGTCTTGATGTGTGGCTCATGGGACATTTATCTTTCTATACACTAATTAGCATATGCTCATTTATACTTGGGTGAGTGGGAAAATCAGGTTTTTGGGGAAGAAACATTGTCAGGGTACCGGTCCAGAATATTAGTCTGGTATAGGAACATTGATGACATACTCATCATCTGGCAAGGAGCAAGAGATGAAGTGGAGAAAATTGTGGTTTAAAGTTTAATTTTTCCAAGTATGTGTGACACCAGCAAGATCACGTTCTTGGAATTAACTATAGAATTGGATATGGATGGGACTAAGAGTTCTAAATTATAGAAAGCCTACCTCCAATAACAATCTCTTACATGCAGAAAGTTTGCACCTGGAATCTTTAAAGAAAAGTATACTAGGGGCCCAATACTTCAAAGTCTGTAGGGATTGTGCAAGTCTAGCAGACTTCGAGAAGGAAGCAGGAGAATTGAAAAAGAGATTCTTTAAATGTGAGTATAAGAAACAGTGGATCAATCGAGCATATGAGAGGGCAAGAAAAGTAAGGACCTACGGTATAGTATAAATGTTAAAAAATGTGATGACAAAGCGTGTGTCCGCTGGACATAATAAAACAAAACCCCTTGAACCATTTTGTTGTTTTACGATCAAAGTTACTAAGAATACTGAGTGTTACATTAAGATGCCCCTGACTCCTCTTAAGTATTTTTTCATTTTAAAACCCTTCTAGTTAACTGTTGTTTATGTCTGTTTTGTAATATCTTTTTGTCAATATTTCTTGCAGTGTTTTTGTTTTCCTTTCATTAAAATTATATTTTAAACATGGTTAAGCTCAATCTCGAATGCCGCGTACACACGGTCGGACTTTTTGGCTACAAAAGTCCGACAGCCCGTCCGACAGACTTTCGACGGACATTTGGCGGACTTTTGGCGGACTTGAGGCAGACTTTCTAACGAACAGACTTGCCTAAATACGATCACACAAAAGTCCGACGGATTCGTACGTGATGACGTACGCCGGACTAAAATAAGGAAGTTGATAGCCAGTAGCCAATAGCTGCCCTAGCGTGGGTTTTTGTCCGTCGGACTAGCATACAGACAAGCGGATTTCTGGGTCCGGCGTAGTTACGACGTAAAGATTTGAAGCATGTTTCAAATCTAAAGTCCATCAGATTTGCGGCTGGAAAAGTACGCTGAAAGTCCGGGGAAGCCCACACACGATCGGATTGTCAGCCGGCTTTAGTCCGTCGGCGTCCGTCGGACTTTTGTACACGAAAAGTCCGACCGTGTGTACGCGGCATAAGTACTTTATAGTGGATGTAAATCAGATTCATGAAATTTGAGCTGGGCACATATATAGTGTTTTCTTATCTCTCTTCAAAGCACTGAGTCCCAATGGCTTTCTCCTGCTCCGTAGGAGCTTTGGCAAATCTTTAGTTACGACGTAAAGATTTGAAGCATGTTTCAAATCTAAAGTCCATCAGATTTGCGGCTGGAAAAGTACGCTGAAAGTCCGGGGAAGCCCACACACGATCGGATTGTCAGCCGGCTTTAGTCCGTCGGCGTCCGTCGGACTTTTGTACACGAAAAGTCCGACCGTGTGTACGCGGCATAAGTACTTTATAGTGGATGTAAATCAGATTCATGAAATTTGAGCTGGGCACATATATAGTGTTTTCTTATCTCTCTTCAAAGCACTGAGTCCCAATGGCTTTCTCCTGCTCCGTAGGAGCTTTGGCAGGGCTAAACCCAGGCTCCAACAACCTCTGCTCCAGGCTTCAGATTATTTATGGCCACCTATTGGACACACCTCTTCAGGAATTGGCTGGGTCCTCATAGATATTCAGGCTGCTCTCCTATTTGGAATCCTTCAGAATGCAGTGTGAAGCAATCAGACCAACAGCCTGTGAAACACCGGGCAGACCAGAGCAATCAAACCCTGCAACACTGATTGCAGAGGAGCTAAACTCAATTTTGCCACCTAAACTAACTGGGAGGGTGCTACATAAACATAACAGAGCCTAATACAGAGTAAAAATAGTGAGGCACCAAGGAAAAACAGCAGCAGGGAATACATTCAGGAAGAGGTGTGTGTAAAGTAATCTGCAAATGAGAGTCTAATTTGCCTTTCAAATGCAAAAGAGTGGACAGAGTCATAGGTGACTCAACATCCACCTCTCATTCCCTTGACCTTAAACAGACAGGTCAATGCTGATTTTTAGTGCACAGTCGTGTATTGAGTAACTGTATTTCCTGAAAGATGTGGGCCACGGGTGAAAGGATGTTTGAGCTCCAGTCATATATCTTTTATGGGTTGGGTAGGATGACAAAATCATTTGTGTAGCGCATTCACAAGAAAGTGATGGGTGTTTCCATATGAAGCACTGCAAATACTTTCCACTGTGCAAACATCTGTTTTTTCAACTAAATAAGCTATTGCAGTAGGTTAAAGAGGCCATCTAGGTCTAGAATAACTGACACTCTTTACCATCCTCGATGAGAAAAATGCCTGTAGTTGGATTTCAAGTTATCAAAATAGATTGGGAAATGTGTGGCATAAAGATATCTATTCAAAACAGTACTGACATATTTACAGGTCTGCACAGCACAGTTCCCATTTTAACAAACACAAACCAAAAAGGTTTTGGAAATTCCTAATAAGGATGTAGTCGTGTTTCATATCTTGTTTCAGTTCTAGTGTGGCCTGTACTTTTTGCTTTAAATCAGCATAAATAACAAAATATACTGACACTAGAATTCATAATATATATATATATAGATATATATAGATAGATATAGATATACATATACATATATATACAGTATGTATGTGTGTATGTATATATATTCTAAAGACCGATGCTGGAAACAAATAATACCTGTGCCCCAGCAGCAGGTACAGTTGCCACCCCCCTGAGTCAGTGGAAAAAGGATAATCAAATATAGAAGAATTTACCAGCACTATATATACTGTACATGAATCACACTCTAACCATTCATGCAATACTACAATGTGCAATAAACACTCACCTTCATGTGAAACAAGCAAATATAGTGAGATTTTAGTAAAGTAAATCCATACAACAAAAGTGCAATCTTTGTCATAACCCAAATGCTCTAAATAATGCTGGGGTTGATTTACTAAAAACTGGAGAATGCAAAATCTGGTGCAGCTGTGCATGGTAGCCAATCAGCTTCTAACCTCAGCTTGTTCAATTAAGCTTTGACAAAAAAAAACAAAAAACTGGAAGCTGGTTTCTATGCAGAGCTGTACCAGATTTTGCACTCTCCAGTTTTAGTAAATCAACCCCAATCTTTCAACTCTGTGATCAGTGCCTTGAATATGTGAAAAGGCTCACCAGATCAATGTAACCCCTTATTTCTAAGCAGGTTATGGACATGAAAAGCTTTATGTACAGTATGTAAAAATGGAACAATCCAGTCCTCTCTCTTTCTTTTAACTCCACCAGGGCTGCCGCTGCACCCCTTGCTCTCCAATACTCCCAAGATAAGAGAGAGCACCTCCAACTTCTCTCCTCTGGTTAAAATAATGTTGTACAGATCGCTCTTCCATTCATCACTACAGGCACAGACATTTAGGCTGGGTTACATAGTTACACCGTCAAAATTGTCGGTGGTTCTTTGTTTCTAGCGCAAAAAATTAAAAATGCAGATGTGATCAAATAACACCAAAACAAAGCTCTATTTGTGGAGAAAAAAGGACATAAATTTTATTTGGGTAGAGTGTTGCATGATCACGCAATTATCAGTTAAAGCAACGCAGTGCCGTATCACAAAAAATGGCTTGGTCAGGAAGGGGGGGTACACCTTTCTGGAGGTGAAGTGGGTTAAACAAAGGAACATTTATTAAAAAACACAAAAATATTTTTTTTTTTATTTGACAGGTTGCTTTAAATTGACCTCATCTTAAGATCAAAGTTCATTCCTTTTATCTGTAGATGAAGAAACAGAAAGATGCAATGGGGTTGATTTACTAAAAGTGAAGAGTGCAAAAATCTGGTGCAGCTGTATATGGTAGCCAATCAGCTTCTAACTTCAGCTTGTTTAATTAAGATTTGACAAAAAACCTGGAAGCTGATTGGTTTCTATGCACAGCTGCACCAATTTTTGCACTCTCCAGTTTTAGTAAATCAAACCCAATGTTTCTTTTTACCTTGCTGTTTCAGCGGCTGAGCAATGTTGTTGATAAACATTGCCCGGCTTCTTTTTTTTTTTTTTGGACAGCTCTAATTGCCCGAACTTCTTTAACACTTCAGCTGTCAACAGGGGAACCCCACTGACAGCTGAAAGAGTCATTGGTTGTTAAGGACACGGCAGCCCTGCTCCTTAACAACTGATAATTGTTGGCTTTTTTTCCATTTTCCATTTCAGCTGTCAGTGGGGGAATCCCGCTGACAGCTGAAAGAACCGAGCCTGCAAGTATCGGCTTCAGGTATCGGTGCATTTGAACCAGACTCATGTATGAAAAATTTGTCATACATGAAAGGTCTAACAGAACAGTATGCTTTCATTAACCGAACAGGGCAAACAGGAGAGCTACTACACGCATATAAAGTAATCCAAATACCTTTACCTAGCTGGTCGGTTTTAGATCTTCTAATAAAAATTCGTAACAGTGAGTCAGAAAGAATAATGTCATTGACTTGAATAAAAAATAATTCTGACACTCTAAACGCACCAAAAAACGAAAGAGAAAAAAACGCTTTAAATAATATTGCCTCAAAGACGGAAAAATAAACTTGTTCCGTGATTGAACAAAGGTCACCTAAAACAACAGGAGTAATAGGTTTACGCTTATCCCAAGTAAAATTCTTTTTCTTATAACCCTTCAGTGCTTGACGTACTGAGAAAAATTGCAAGCAAGAAGGTAAATTCTTAAGCTTAAGAAAAAATGAAATTCCCGAAAGGGTTCTTTGCACATAAGACCATGAATAACCCTTTTCAAATAAACCATTCAAAAATAACAGTACCAAACTTTCCGAAAAAGAACCAGCAGGTGCTCGGATTGAATTTAAAAAAGAAAGCCAAAAGAGCCAAGCCGATTGATATCCAGCCAGCGTCGAAGGAGCAATCGAGTTTTCTATATACTCCGATATGGGTCTCAAACCAGATCCCATAATATGGGAGGACACCGTATTCCTACTCTGTCCGCATCTGGAAACAGCTGAAAAAATCGATCCATCTGAAAGCGAGATAAGGAGTTCGCCAAGTCATTGTCCTTACCTGACACATGAATTGCTTTCAACCAAATGTTCAAATGTAGACATTTGAAAATCAAGTAACGCAATAGGACAATGACCGGTGGAGATTTAGATGTTAGACAATTAATCGCATACATTACTCCTTTATTATCAGTCCTAATTAAAATACACTTATTTTTAAAATAGTGACCCCAAATTTCCAGTGCTACAATTATCGGGAACAACTCTAAAAGGACTATATTTTTTAAAAGACCCTTCTGTTGCCATTTTGGATTCCAACGATCTGCGCACCAATGAGCTTGCCAAATTGCAGCAAAACCACAAGAACGCAGCATCAGTGAACAGAAAAAAGTCTTTATCCAAAATAAACTCTTCTTGCCATACAGATTTCCCATTAAAATGTGTAAGGAATTGTAACCAAACTAATAAATCCTCTCTCATATCATGAGTTATCCGGACATGAGAAAAGGGTGATTTTAACCCTGATATAGACACATATAATTTTCTAGAAAAAACTTTGCCGATTGGCATAATTCTAGAAGCAAATGCTAACAAACCTAATAGCGACTGCATTTCTTTTAAACAAACTTTTTTCTTTCTTATTATAATCAGTAATAAAGCCGAAAGTTTATTTATTTTTTCTTCCGGCAGCCTAAATTCCATCAATTCTGAATCAATTGTAATACCTAAAAATTCAAGACAAGTTGAAGGCCAGGCCGTTTTTTCTTGTGCAAGTGGAATACCAAAATCGCTACAGATCCTGAAAAATGTATCTAATAAAAACGTACAATCCAAAGAATTAGCTAAACCTAAAAATAAAAAATCATCTAAATAGTGAAGTAAAAATTGAGAATCAGACTGTACACTAACAACCCACTCTAAAAAAGATGAAAACGACTCAAAATAAAAACAGGACAATGAACAACCCATTGGTAAACATTTATCAAAATAAAATTGTTTATCAAAGAAGAAACCTAAGGAATTAAAACATTTTGGGTTAATGGGAAGAAGGCAAAATGCCGATTTAATATCAGCTTTCGCCATGAGGGCCCCCTTACCTAAATATCTCAGTTTTGACAAAGCGTCTTCAAACGAGGCATAGGTGACTGACGACAGATTAGTATCAATCTGATCATTAAGAGATTGGCCCGTAGGGAATGACAAATGATGTATTAATCTAAAAGAATTTTTTTCTTTTTTCGGTACAATACCTAAAGGAGAAATTCTGAAATTCTCAAAAGGAGGAGAACTAAAAGGACCTGCAATCCTACCTTCTGAAATTTCTTTAAAAATCTTTGAATAGACTACATCAGAAAATTGATCTACAGATTTAAGATTATTAACTAGGGTACACCCTATACCTGAAAATTTAGGTAACCAGAATCCATCACTAAAACCTTCAATTAACAGCTGAGCCGTCAACTTGTCTGGAAACATTCTGAGCCAAGGGAACATATCTTGCAACTTCACTGGTGTAGTTGCTTTTTTGAACCATCCCTGATTGCTGGTTATTTGCTGACATCTTTTTGAAACATTTCGAAATTGGATGTGTTCCTGTGCAAAAAGCACACTCATGTCGATATTTGCACGAGTTTGGCCATTTGCACTGACCATCGTTGAAGTTGAAGCAGATGCCTTTTCTATAATTGGAATTGTTTGTTGGCTGAGAACTTTGGATCTGCCTAACAGAACTTGGTCTTTGGGGAAGAAAAAGATTGAGCCAAAGGCCCACGTCCTTCACTCCCCAATTCAATGTTGGATGTACCGACAATTTTTGTCGGAACGCCTCATCATAATTAAACCATGCAGTACCGCCAAAGTTCTTAAAAGCCTCTAAAACAATGTCCAAATGTTGAAAAAGGCCAACGCTTTTTTCCGGAAATTTCTCACACATAATTCCCGAAAAAATGCAGAAAGCCTGTAACCAATTATTAAATGACCTTGCTACTGGTCTCCTTCTGTCATCCTCCTCTTTTTTGTCTTTAATAAGAAATTCTTTGGCAGAAGGGAGTAAAGATAATATATCTAAAAATTCTCCTCTCCAAATCTTATCTTTAACTGTAATAGACAAATGATAACCTAACAGAGAAATTGTACAAGCCATGGGTTCTTTTAAGCACGTTTCAGGTAAATTCTGTGATCTAGCTAAATGATAAAAAGCATTAGAATCTGAAGACTGCTCATTAGCTAACAAACCACTAGATGGCGCCCAAACTCCCATAAGAGAATTTCCCTGTGTTGGAGGAGCTCGAGCCTGACTAGAAGCTACAGAAATATCTTTAGCCAATTTAGCCAATAGCTCAGCTATATTTACTAAACTAGGAACAGTATTTAACTCACCCTTCCCTTGTATCTGTGTGTGCTGACCATCCTGAGAAATCATTAAGCCTTCTTCCTCAAATTCTCTGTGTGCTTGACTAATGTTAGAAGGATTGCCAGTCAAATCAAAAGTATCTCTATTACTGACCTCAGGCTGTGCTATTTGTTGCCATAGTAATGAATCCTCCTGTGGAGGAATGAATGTTTGCCTAGCTGAAGCCCCGCCCCTA
Source organism: Aquarana catesbeiana (assembly GCF_042186555.1). Taxonomy (NCBI): domain Eukaryota; kingdom Metazoa; phylum Chordata; class Amphibia; order Anura; family Ranidae; genus Aquarana; species Aquarana catesbeiana. The sequence goes on from NC_133330.1 coordinate 252,480,239, forward strand.
GCTCCGCCTCTTGACACGCCGCTTGTCACTCCTCCAGCCGAACCTGCTGCCGAGCTCCTACTTACTCTGGCGTCAGATGACGCTCTAGCCGCGCCTCTGGCCACGCCTCTTGATGTGCCGCCTCCTCCCGAAGCCGCTCTCTCCCTGCTGCTGGCCGCTGGTGGTGAAGGGGAGTGACGTCGGCGAGGGATGCGCCGCCTCTTCGCTCCGCTCCTTGATGCCGAAGGGTCACGAACCCTGTGACACGGAACTTCCTCCCTCTGTCCAGCGTCTTCTTCCTCTTGATGCGACGCCGGCTCATTGGAGATGGGTTCTGCCACCGACATCCGGACTTCGGCCGCCGAGCTCCCCGGACCTCCTATGGCCGTTGTGGCTCCCACCGGAGCCTCTTGACACGGAGCCCGAGGTAGGTCTAGGCATTGCCGGATCCAAGCTTCTCCTCCTTCTTCTCCAGCCCTCTCGATCAGCCGCCGCATCAGGCTCATCTTCCGGCCTCAGAAGACTCTGTTTGCTCAATGGAGTAAACTCCTAGAACACCACAGCTCCTGTCTTCTGAGGCGAATGACCCTGACAGGACGGAACCCCGTTTATATAGCCATATTCTTACTGGATCCGACCGGATTTAAGCTTTCATCCCTAGTACCTCAAAAAGCCCGGGAGAGTCACATGTACTACTCCCCCAGGCCATGTGAGCACCAGGTGTCCACCTGGGAGCCTCAGCTGGCTCCCAAAGGGGGAGCCTTGAAACTGCCCCATCCTGACACTCTCCCATGAGGAAAAAGGGGTTATTGAAACCTTTTACCCCTTTTTCATATCATTTTAAAAGTCAGCAGCTGCAGTATTTGTAGCTGCTGACTTTAAAAAAAAAATAAAAATTTGCGGGACTCCCGCTTTAAGTCTAAAATGCAGATGAAGGAGCCTACTCACATGCCATGGCTGTGACAAGCTGTGGAAAATTTGACACGGCACATTGAGTTGACTATCATACTTGGCCATTCATGTCAATAGGGGCCGTGCCACAACTGTGAGCCAAACACTTTGCTTATGGTTGTAGTGCATTAGCACCATTATACACTGCCACTTGTCATGAGAAACAGACATTCAGAGGACAAAAGGGTCATCTCCTGAACACCTGACAGATGCTGCATTCTGAAAAGTGATCCACTGTGTATCACTTTTCAGAGCTTTGGATATTGTGAACTCAGCTTAATAACATAAGAATGAACACTGCTCCTGGTTGGTTCATACCAATCTGCCACTAGCATTCACTGGGTGCTGGCTCAGTTTATAAGAAAATAGAAACTCCAGACATCTGCACTCCAGTGGCCACCTTTAAATATAAATTTAGGGAAAACTTATTTTAATTTTTGATGGAGCAAGGAAGGGTTATCGCGGTTATGTTTTATTTTTCATCATATGTGTCCTATTGTGGAGATTTCCCTTCACTTCCTTTCCCATAGCTAAAACAGGAAGTCAGAGGAAGTTCCTGCAAATAAGGGAATTCCTTGGGCACCCCCAAGTCATCAAAACTAGTGTCCCCATTGGAAGATGTCCCCTCTATTACTGTTCTGGGGACAACCCAAAATGTGTTTGTTTGTTTTTTTACTTTCACTTCAATAGCAGTACACAGGACAAATCGAGAGGGTGAATCTCCCTAATGGGGGGGGGGGGCACAGAAAGCAATAAAAACTGACAGGGGCTCTAGTCTCTCTCCACTCAATCCAAAATGAAAAAAAAAAAAAAAAAAAGACTTGCCTTTAGTTATAGCTTAATATAAAAAGTTCTCAAAAATACAGCAATCGTTGTGAAAATACGGGAAACAACTGTTGAAACGTTTCATGCTCAACTAGCGCTTACCCATAATGCAACCATAACACAATGCATTATGAGTAAGTGCTAGTTCAGCATGAAACTTATCAGCAGTTTTTTTCCCATATTTTCACTGTGATTGGACTTTTTTTATATTAGAGGGGGTTACTGAAGTGCAGATGTTCAGCCTAGTAACCATAGCTGTGTGTAGCCTATTATATTAGGGTGTGCACCCCTAAAGCTCAAACACGTGTGTGTGTGTGTATGTATGTGTATGTGTGTGTATATATATATATATATATATATATATATATATATATATATATATATATATATATATATATATATATATATATATATCTATCTAGATAGATAGATAGATAGATAGATAGATAGATAGATAGATAGATAGATAGATAGATAGATAGATAGATAGATAGATAGATAGATAGATAGATAGATAGATAGACACACACAGTATGTCACAAAAGTGAGTACAATATTTTATTATATCTTTTAATGTTACAACACTGAAGAAATGACACTTTGCTACAATGTACAAGTAATGAGTGTACAGCTTGTATAACAGTGTGAATTTGCTGTCCCCTCAAAATAACTCAACACACAGCTATTAATGTCTAAACCGCTGGCAACAAAAGTGAGTACACCCCTATGTGAAATGTCCAAATTGGGCCCAATTAGCCATTTTCCCTCCCCGCTGTCATGTGACTCATTAGTATTACAAGGTCTCAGGAGTGAATGGGGAGAAGGTGTGTTAAATTTGGTGTTATTGCTCTCACTCTCTCATACTGGTCACCGAAAGTTCAACATGGCACCTCATGGCAAAGAGCACTCTGAGGATCTGAAAAAAAGAATTGTTGCGCTGCCGCTACATAAAGATAGCCTAGGCTGTAAGAAGATTGCCAAGACCCTGAAACTGAGCTGTAGCATGGTGGCCAAGACCATACATTACATGCATTACAAATAGAGTGCAGAGTTCAAGGTGTACTACATACAGAATGCAGGGTGCAGAGTTCAGGGTGTGCTACATACAGAGTGAAGAGTTCAAGGTGTGCTACGTGCAGAGTTCAGGGTGTGCTACGTACAGAGTGAAGAGTTCAAGGTGTGCTACGTGCAGAGTTCAAGGTGTGCTACGTGCAGAGTTCAAGGTGTGCTACCTACAGAGTGCAGAGTTCAGGGTGTGCTATGTGCAGAGTACAGAGATCAGGGTGTGCTGTGTGCAGAATGCAGGGTCCAGGGTGTGCTACGCGCAGTGTACAGAGTTCAGGGTGTGCTACATGCAGAGTAAAGAGTTCAGGAAGTGCTACGTGCAGAGTTCAGGGTCCAGGGTGTGCTACATGCAGAGTACAGAGTTCAGGGTGTGCTACGTGCAGAGTTCAGGGTCCAGGGTGTGCTACGTGCAGAGTACAGGGTCCAGGGTGCTCTATGTACAGAGTACAGATTTCAGGGTGTGTTACGTGCAGAGTACAGGGTCCAGGGTGTGCTACGTGCAGAGTACAGAGTTCAGGGTATGCTACGTGCAGAGTACAGAGTTCAGGGTGTTCTACGTACAAAGTACAGATTTCAGGGTGTGCTACGTGCAAAGTACAGGGTCCAGGGTGTGCTACGTGCAGTGTACAGAGTTCAGGGTATGCTACGTGCAGAGTACAGGGTCCAGGGTGTTCTACGTACAGAGTACAGATTTCAGGGTGTGCTACGTGCAGAGTACAGGGTCCAGGGTGTGCTACATGCAACGTACAGAGTGTGCTATGTGCAGAGTACAGAGTTCAGGGTGTGCTACATGCAGAGTACAGGGCCAGGGTGTGCTACATGCAGTGTACAGAGTTCAGGGTGTTCTACGTGCAGAGTACAGAGTTCAGGGTGTTCTACGTGCAGTGTACAGAGTTCAGGGTGTGCTACATGCAGTGTAAGAGTGTGTTACATGCAGATTACAGAGTTCAGGGTGTGCTACATGAAAAGCTGAAAAAAAGCCCGGAGTAAAATTATACAGTGCAAACATTGTCTACAGCCACAGCACCTGTGATCATCATTATCATACTGATGATTACACTGTACTTCATGTGACTGTACTGTATATAGGCTGTACAGTGTGGTCATCAGCATGATAATGATGATCACATGTGCTGTGGCTGTATCTTTCATGGCTGCAGACAGTGTTTTCACTGTATACTTTTACTACTCTTGTTAAAGTAGTAACAGTATACTGTAGCAACCACTGCAGGCTGAGTCTAACTCTAGTACTATAGGCAGACAGTCAGTGTGTGGACTCCTAGTTTGGAATGCCCAAATCTGAGACAAGAGGCTGCAGGATGTGTTGGGTGCATATTTATGTGAGTGGAGAGCAAAAAAGAACAGGAGATAGTGAACTGGAAAGGGGAGGAGGATGAGGATTGGTGAGTGTCTGATCATTGCATAGTCTTACCGGGAACATGTGGAGCCATGTAGTACACTGAAAGGAGTGGATGTATCAGGAGAAAGTGAAAGTAACTTTTCTCCTCTCTCACCTCGATCATTGCAGGAACTTCTGCAGCTTTTGGAAGCCTGCAGAATGAATTTGAAGGGAAGGACAATGCACTTTGTGTACCCATTGGCTGAGGAATTCAAGGTGTGCTACGTACAGAGTTCAAGGTGTGCTACGTACAGAGTTCAAGGTGTGCTACATACGTACAGAGTGCAAAGTTCAGGGTGTGTTATGTGTAGAGTACAGAGTTCAGGGTATGCTACATGCAGAGTACAGGGTCCAGGGTGTGCTACGTGCAGAGTACAGGGTCCAGGGTGTGCTATGTGCAGAGTACAGAGTTCAGGGTTTGCTACATGCAGAGCACAGAGTTCAGGGTGTGCTACGTGCAGAGTACAGAGTTCAGGGTGTGCTACATGCAGAGTACAGAGTTCAGGGTGTGCTACGTGCAGAATACAGAGTTCAGGATGTGCTACGTGCAGAGTACAGAGTTCAGGGTGTGCAGAGTACAGGGTCCAGGGTGTACTACGTGCAGAGTACAGATTTCAGGGTGTGCTACGTGCAGAGTACAGAGTTCAGGGTGTGCTACGTGCAGAGTACAGGGTCCAGAGTGTGCTACGTGCAGAGAACAGAGTTCAGGGTGTGCTACGTGCAGAGTACAGAGTTCAGGGTGTGCTACGTGCAGAGTACAGAGTTCAGGGTGTGTTATGTGCAGAATACAGAGTCCAGGGTGTGCTATGTGCAGAATACAGAGTCCAGGGTGTGCTATGTGCAGAGTACAGAGTTCAGGGTGTGCTACATGCAGAGTACAGAGTTCAGGGTGTGCTACGTACAGAGTTTAGGGTGTGCTACATGCAGAGTACAGGGTCCAGGGTGTGCTACATGCAGTGTACAGAGTGCGCTATGTGCAGAGTACAGAGTTCAGGGTGTGCTACATGCAGAGTACAGGGTCCAGGGTGTGCTACATGCAGTGTACAGAGTGTGCTATGTGCAGAGTACAGGGTTCAGGGTATGCTACATGCAGAGTACAGGGTCCAGGGTGTGCTACGTGCAGAGTACAGGGTCCAGGGTGTGCTATGTGCAGAGTTCAGGGTTTGCTACATACAGAGTACAGAGTTCAGGGTGTGCTATGTGCTGAGTACAGAGTTCAGGGTGTGCTACATGCAGCTTACAGAGTTCAGGGTGTACTACATGCAGAGTACAGAGTTCAGGGTGTGCTACGTGCAGAGTACAGAGTTCAGGGTGTGTTACGTGCAGAATACAGAGTCCAGGGTGTGCTACATGCAGAATACAGAGTCCAGGGTATGCTATGTGCAGAGTACAGAGTTCAGGGTGTGCTACGTGCAGAGTACAGAGTTCAGGGTGTGCTACGTGCAGAGTACATGGTCCAGGGTGTGCTACGTGCAGATTACAGAGTTCAGGATGTGCTACGTGCAGAGTACAGAGTTCAGGGTGTGCTACGTGCAGAGTACAGAGTTCAGGGTGTGCTACATGCAGAGTACAGAGTTCAGGGTGTGCTACGTGCAGAATAAAGAGTTCAGGATGTGCTACGTGCAGAGTACCGAGTTCAGGGTGTGCTACGTGCAGAGTACATGGTCCAGGGTGTGCTACGTGCAGATTACAGAGTTCAGGATGTGCTACGTGCAGAGTACAGAGTTCAGGGTGTGCTACGTGCAGAGTACAGAGTTCAGGGTGTGCTACATGCAGAGTACAGAGTTCAGGGTGTGCTACGTGCAGAATAAAGAGTTCAGGATGTGCTACGTGCAGAGTACCGAGTTCAGGGTGTGCTTAGTGCAGAGTACAGGGTCCAGGGTGTACTACGTGCAGAGTACAGAGTTCAGGGTGTGCTACGTGCAGAGTACAGAGTTTAGGGTGTGCTACGTGCAGAGTACAGAGTTCAGGGTGTGCTACGTGCAGAGTACAGAGTTCAGGGTGTGTTATGTGCAGAATACAGAGTCCAGGGTGTGCTATGTGCAGAATACAGAGTCCAGGGTGTGCTATGTGCAGAGTACAGAGTTCAGGGTATGCTACATGTAGAGTACAGGGTCCAGGGTGTGCTACGTGCAGAGTACAGGGTCCAGGGTGTGCTATGTGCAGAGTTCAGGGTTCAGGGTATGCATAGTTGCCAACTGTCCCGGATTTCCCGGGACATTCCCGGGACTTACACTCCATTCACAAATTTTTTGTGTCCCGGTAAATGTCCCGAAAAATCCGGTTTTTGATTTTTGCCGCCGCCGCCCGCCGCCGCCGCTAGAGGTCTGCGGCCGGTGCAGACATTGTCTCCGCCGGCCGCCATCTTGAAGAAGCTTGAAGACGGCTGGGGGGGGGGCTGGACGGAGCTCCTCCGACGCCGCCCACCCTCCGCCCCGCCTCACTCCGCCCACCCTCCGCTCCGCCCCGCCTCACTCCGCCCACCCTCCGCCCCGCCTCACTCCGCCTACCCCCGCCCCGCTGCCAGGGAAAGGGGCGGGGGTTTTGCCATCCATGCGGAATTCGAAAAGACCGGCGGACTCTGAGGTAGGGGAGGGGGGGCGCACGCCGCTGTGGGAATTTGTAGGGGGGGCTCCACTGGGGGACACCTGATGTGAGGGGGGGCTCCACTGGGGGACACCTGATGTGAGGGAGGGCTCCACTGGGGGACACCTGATGTGAGGGGGGGCTCCACTGGGGGACACCTGATGTGAGGGGGGCTCCACTGGGGGACTCCTGATGTGAGGGGGGCTCTGCCGGGGACTCCTGATGTGAGGGGGGGCTCTGCCGGGGACACCTGATGTGAGGGGGGGCTCCACTGGGGGACTCTTGATGTGAGGGGGGCTCCGCCAGGGACACCTGATGTGAGGGGGGCTCCGCCAGGGACACCTGATGTGAGGGGGGGCTCCGCCAGGGACACCTGATGTGAGGGGGGGCTCCGCCAGGGACACCTGATGTGAGGGGGGGCTCCGCCAGGGACACCTGATGTGAGGGGGGGCTCCACTGGGGGACACCTGATGTGAGGGGGGGCTCCGCCGGGGACACCTGATGCGAGGGGGGCTCCGTCGGGGACACCTGATGCGAGGGGGGGCTCCGTCGGGGACACCTGATGTGAGGGGGAGCTCCGCCAGGGACACCTGATGTGAGGGGGGGCTCCACTGGGGGACACCTGATGTGAGGGGGGGCTCCGCCGGGGACACCTGATGCGAGGGGGGGCTCCGCCGGGGACACCTGATGCGAGGGGGGGCTCCGCCGGGGACACCTGATGCGAGGGGGGCTCTGCCGGGGACACCTGATGCGAGGGGGGGGCTCTGCCGGGGACACCTGATGCGAGGGGGGGCTCTGCCGGGGACACCTGATGCGAGGGGGGGCTCTGCCGGGGACACCTGATGTGAGGACGGACTCTGCCGGGGGCAGGCGACGTGGCTAGTGACACGCTCAGGGCTCCCACTGATTCTGCATTATGGTGAGTTGAATGATTTATTTTATATTACAATGTAATAATAGAAATATTGCACTTCAATCATCCTGACACAATAACAATCATGGTGCCGGGATGATTGAAGTGCTAACACCAGGTGTTTGGAGTATCTTTATCTGCTGATTGTTAAACTTTCTAGAATACACATATTTTTATTGTGTAGGATCTGGGGCTGCTGTCCCGTCATTTCCCTCTCCCCCTCTCCCCCTTTCCCTCTCCCCCTTTCCCTCTCCCCCTTTCCCTCTCCCCCTCTCCCTCTCCCCCTCTCCCCCTTTCCCTCTCCCCTTTTCCCTCTCCCCCTTTCCCTCTCCCCCTTTCCCTCTCCCCCTTTCCCTCTCCATCCCTCATTCATCTCAGACTCTAACCACACCCTCTTGAGCCACGCCCATTTAAGCCACACCCACCCACTATGACGCGTAAACCACGCCCATTTTTCGCCGCGGCGCGCAAAGCGCGCCGCACTTACTATTTTTACTAAGCCACACCTACAAACGGATGCCCCGCCCCCTAATTATTGTACGGCTCCGCCTACAGCCACAAAAGTGTCCCACATTTTTTTTTTACAATGTTGGCAACTATGGGTATGCTACATGCAGAGTACAGGGTCCAGGGTGTGCTACGTGCAGAGTACACGGTTCAGGGTGTGCTACGTGCAGAGTACAGAGTTCAGGGTGTGCTACGTGCAGAATACAGAGTTCAGGATGTGCTACATGCAGAGTACCGAGTTCAGGGTGTGCTACGTGCAGAGTACAGGGTCCAGGGTGTGCTATGTGCAGAGTTCAGGGTTTGCTACATACAGAGTACAGAGTTCAGGGTGTGCTATGTGCAGAGTACAGAGTTCAGGGTGTGCTACATGCAGATTACCGAGTTCAGGGTGTACTACATGCAGAGTACAGAGTTCAGGGTGTGCTACGTGCAGAGTACAGAGTTCAGGGTGTGTTACGTGCAGAATACAGAGTCCAGGGTGTGCTGCATGCAGAATACAGAGTCCAGGGTATGCTATTTATGCTATTTGCAGAGTACAGAGTTCAGGGTGTGCTACGTGCAGAGTACAGAGTTCAGGGTGTGCTACGTGCAGAATACAGAGTCCAGGGTGTGCTATGTGCAGAATACAGAGTCCAGGGTGTGCTATGTGCAGAGTACAGGGTTCAGGGTGTGCTACATGCAGAGTACAGAGTTCAGGGTGTGCTACGTAAAGAGTTCAGGGTGTGCTACATGCAGAGTACAGGGTCCAGGGTGTGCTACATGCAGTGTACAGAGTGTGCTATGTGCAGAGTACAGAGTTCAGGGTGTGCTACATGCAGAGTACAGGGTCCAGGGTGTGCTACATGCAGTGTACAGAGTGTGCTATGTGCAGAGTACAGGGTTCAGGGTATGCTACATGCAGAGTACAGGGTCCAGGGTGTGCTACGTGCAGAGTACAGAGTCCAGGGTGTGCTATGTGCAGAGTTCAGGGTTTGCTACATACAGAGTACAGAGTTCAGGGTGTGCTATGTGCAGAGTACAGAGTTCAGGGTGTGCTACATGCAGATTACAGAGTTCAGGGTGTACTACATGCAGAGTACAGAGTTCAGGGTGTGCTACGTGCAGAGTACAGAGTTCAGGGTGTGCTACATGCAGAGTACAGAGTTCAGGGTGTGCTACGTGCAGAATACAGAGTTCAGGATGTGCTACATGCAGAGTACAGAGTTCAGGGTGTGCTTCGTGCAGAGTACAGGGTCCAGGGTGTACTACGTGCAGAGTACAGAGTTCAGGGTGTGCTACGTGCAGAGTACAGAGTTCAGGGTGTGCTACGTGCAGAATACAGAGTTCAGGATGTGCTACGTGCAGAGTACCGAGTTCAGGGTGTGCTTTGTGCAGAGTACAGGGTCCAGGGTGTACTACGTGCAGAGTACAGAGTTCAGGGTGTGCTACGTGCAGAGTACAGAGTTCAGGGTGTGCTACGTGCAGAGTACAGAGTTCAGGGTGTGCTACGTGCAGAGTACAGAGTTCAGGGTGTGTTATGTGCAGAATACAGAGTCCAGGGTGTGCTATGTGCAGAATACAGAGTCCAGGGTGTGCTATGTGCAGAGTACAGAGTTCAGGGTGTGCTACATGCAGAGTACAGAGTTCAGGGTGTGCTACGTACAGAGTTCAGGGTGTGCTACATGCAGAGTACAGGGTCCAGGGTGTGCTACATGCAGTGTACAGAGTGTGCTATGTGCAGAGTACAGAGTTCAGGGTGTGCTACATGCAGAGTACAGGGTCCAGGGTGTGCTACATGCAGTGTACAGAGTGTGCTATGTGCAGAGTACAGGGTTCAGGGTAGGCTACATGCAGAGTACAGGGTCCAGGGTGTGCTACGTGCAGAGTACAGGGTCCAGGGTGTGCTATGTGCAGAGTTCAGGGTTTGCTACATACAGAGTACAGAGTTCAGGGTGTGCTATGTGCAGAGTACAGAGTTCAGGGTGTGCTACATGCAGATTACAGAGTTCAGGGTGTACTACATGCAGAGTACAGAGTTCAGGGTGTGCTACGTGCAGAGTACAGAGTTCAGGGTGTGTTACGTGCAGAATACAGAGTCCAGGGTGTGCTACATGCAGAATACAGAGTCCAGGGTATGCTATTTGCAGAGTACAGAGTTCAGGGTGTGCTATGTGCAGAGTACAGAGTTCAGGGTGTGCTACGTGCAGAATACAGAGTCCAGGGTGTGCTATGTGCAGAATACAGAGTCCAGGGTGTGCTATGTGCAGAGTACAGAGTTCAGGGTGTGCTACATGCAGAGTACAGAGTTCAGGGTGTGCTACGTACAGAGTTCAGGGTGTGCTACATGCAGAGTACAGGGTCCAGGGTGTGCTACATGCAGTGTACAGAGTGTGCTATGTGCAGAGTACAGAGTTCAGGGTGTGCTACATGCAGAGTACAGGGTCCAGGGTGTGCTACATGCAGTGTACAGAGTGTGCTATGTGCAGAGTACAGGGTTCAGGGTATGCTACATGCAGAGTACAGGGTCCAGGGTGTGCTACGTGCAGAGTACAGAGTCCAGGGTGTGCTATGTGCAGAGTTCAGGGTTTGCTACATACAGAGTACAGAGTTCAGGGTGTGCTATGTGCAGAGTACAGAGTTCAGGGTGTGCTACATGCAGATTACAGAGTTCAGGGTGTACTACATGCAGAGTACAGAGTTCAGGGTGTGCTACGTGCAGAGTACAGAGTTCAGGGTGTGTTACGTGCAGAATACAGAGTCCAGGGTAAGCTACATGCAGAATACAGAGTCCACGGTATGCTATGTGCAGAGTACGGAGTTCTGGATGTGCTACGTGCAGAGTATAGAGTTCAGGGTGTGTTATGTGCAGAATACAGAGTCCAGGGTGTGCTATGTGCAGAATACAGAGTCCAGGGTGTGCTATGTGCAGAGTACAGAGTTCAGGGTGTGCTACATGCAGAGTACAGAGTTCAGGGTGTGCTACGTACAGAGTTCAGGGTGTGCTACATGCAGAGTACAGGGTCCAGGGTGTGCTACATGCAGTGTACAGAGTGTGCTATGTGCAGAGTACAGGGTTCAGGGTATGTTACATGCAGAGTACAGGGTCCAGGGTGTGCTACGTGCAGAGTACAGGGTCCAGGGTGTGCTATGTGCAGAGTTCAGGGTGTGCTATGTGCAGAGTACAGAGTTCAGTGTGTGCTACATGCAGATTACAGAGTTCAGGGTGTGCTACATGCAGAGTACAGAGTTCAGGGTGTGCTACGTGCAGAGTACAGAGTTCAGGGTGTGTTACGTGCAGAATACAGAGTCCAGGGTGTGCTACATGCAGAATACAGAGTCCAGGGTGTGCTATGTGCAGAGTACAGAGTTCAGGGTGTGCTACATGCAGAGTACAGAGTTCAGGGTCTGCTACGTACAGAGTTTAGGGTGTGCTATGTGCAGAGTACAGAGTTCAGGGTGTGCTTCATGCAGAGTACAGGGTCCAGGGTGTGCTACGTGCAGAGTACAGGGTCCAGGGTATGTTACGTGCAGACTACAGAGTTCAGGGTGTGCTACATGCAGATTACAGAGTTCAGGGTGTGCTACGTGCAGAGTACAGAGTTCAGGGTGTGCTACATGCAGATTACAGAGTTCAGGGTGTACTACATGCAGAGTACAGAGTTCAGGGTGTGCTACGTGCAGAGTACAGAGTTCAGGGTGTGTTACGTGCAGAATACAGAGTCCAGGGTAAGCTACATGCAGAATACAGAGTCCACGGTATGCTATGTGCAGAGTACGGAGTTCAGGGTGTGCTACGTGCAGAGTACAGAGTTCAGGGTGTGCTACGTGCAGAGTACACGGTCCAGGGTGTGCTACGTGCAGATTACAGAGTTCTGGATGTGCTACGTGCAGAGTACAGAGTTCAGGGTGTGTTATGTGCAGAATACAGAGTCCAGGGTGTGCTATGTGCAGAATACAGAGTCCAGGGTGTGCTATGTGCAGAGTACAGAGTTCAGGGTGTGCTACATGCAGAGTACAGAGTTCAGGGTGTGCTACGTACAGAGTTCAGGGTGTGCTACATGCAGAGTACAGGGTCCAGGGTGTGCTACATGCAGTGTACAGAGTGTGCTATGTGCAGAGTACAGGGTTCAGGGTATGTTACATGCAGAGTACAGGGTCCAGGGTGTGCTACGTGCAGAGTACAGGGTCCAGGGTGTGCTATGTGCAGAGTTCAGGGTGTGCTATGTGCAGAGTACAGAGTTCAGTGTGTGCTACATGCAGATTACAGAGTTCAGGGTGTGCTACATGCAGAGTACAGAGTTCAGGGTGTGCTACGTGCAGAGTACAGAGTTCAGGGTGTGTTACGTGCAGAATACAGAGTCCAGGGTGTGCTACATGCAGAATACAGAGTCCAGGGTGTGCTATGTGCAGAGTACAGAGTTCAGGGTGTGCTACATGCAGAGTACAGAGTTCAGGGTCTGCTACGTACAGAGTTTAGGGTGTGCTATGTGCAGAGTACAGAGTTCAGGGTGTGCTTCATGCAGAGTACAGGGTCCAGGGTGTGCTACATGCAGAGTACAGGGTCCAGGGTATGTTACGTGCAGACTACAGAGTTCAGGGTGTGCTACATGCAGATTACAGAGTTCAGGGTGTGCTACGTGCAGAGTACAGAGTTCAGGGTGTGCTACGTGCAGAGTACAGAGTTCAGGGTGTGTTACATGCAGAATACAGAGTCCAGGGTGTGCTACATGCAGAATACAGAGTCCAGGGTGTGCTATGTGCAGAGTACAGAGTTCAGGGTGTGCTACATGCAGAGCACAGAGTTCAGGGTCTGCTATGTACAGAGTTCAGGGTGTGCTATGTGCAGAGTACAGAGTTCAGGGTGTGCTTCATGCAGAGTACAGGGTCCAGGGTGTGCTACGTGCAGAGTACAGGGTCCAGGGTATGCTACGTGCAGACTACAGAGTTCAGGGTGTGCTACGTGCAGAGCACAGAGTTCAGGGTGTGCTACGTGCAGAGTACAGAGTTCAGGGTGTGCTACGTGCAGAATACAGAGTTCAGAGTGTGCTACATGCAGAATACAGAGTCCAGGGTGTGCTACGTGCAGAGTACAGAGTCCAGGGTATGCTACGTGCAGACTACAGAGTTCAGGGTGTGCTACGTGCAGAGTACAGAGTTCAGGGTGTGCTACGTGCAGAGTACAGAGTTCAGGGTGTGCTACGTGCAGAGTACAGAGTTCAGGGTGTGCTACATGCAGAATACAGAGTTCAGAGTGTGCTACATGCAGAATACAGAGTCCAGGGTGTGCTACGTGCATAGTACAGAGTCCAGGGTGTGCTACGTGCAGAGTACAGGGTCCTGGGTATGCTACGTGCAGAGTACAGGGTTCAGGGTGTGCTACGTGCAGAGTACAGGGTCCAGGGTATGCTACGTGCAGAGTACAGGGTCCAGGGTATGCTACGTGCAGAGTACAGGGTTCAGTGTGTGCTACGTGCAGAGTACAGGGTCCAAGGTGTGTAACGTACAGGGTCACGAGTGTGCTACGTACAGAGTCCAGGGTGTGCTATGTACAGAGTGCATATTTTAGCAGTGCCACATTTCAGCTGAAAAAAAGCCTGGGGCAAAATTATACAGTGCAAACATTGTCTGCAGCCATGAAAGATACAGCCACAGCACCTGTGATCATCATTATCATGCTGATGATTACACTGTGCAGCCTATATACAGTACAGTCACATGAAGTACAGTGTAATCATCAGCATGATAATGATGATCAGAGGTGCTGTGGCTGTATCTTTCATGGCTGCAGACAGTGTTTGCACTGTATACTTTTACTACTCTTGTTAAAAGTAGTAACAGTATACTGTAGCAACCACTGCAGGCTGAGTCTAAGGCCCCTTTCACACGATCGGACCATTCAGGTCCGCCTGTCAGTTTTGACGGCGGACCTGAACGGGCGCTCCGTGTTAGTCTATGGAGCGTCGGATGTCAGCGGAGACATGTCCGCTGACATCCGACCCCGTCCGATCCGCTAAAAGCAGACGGATGGCCCTACGTCCAGGTCCGTCGCTGGTTATAGTTATAGTCATAGTCATAGTTAGTAAGATTGAATAAAGACACCAGTCCATCCAGTTCAACCTGAGTGAGCACCCACAATTGTCCCCATCCCTGCACATTGCATCCCATCCAGATGCCCATCCACTATATTTTTTTATATATTTAGGGTACCCATGTAGCACCATCAATCTATGCAGTGCTCCACACATGTCCCCAAGGGGTCTGCAATCTAAGGTCCCCAACTCACACCCATACACCAGGGCCAATTTTTTTTTTGGACAGAAGCCAATAAACCTAACAGCATGTCTTTGGAGTGTGGGAGGAAACCGGAGTACCCGGAGGAAACCCACGCAGGCACAGGGAGAACATGCAAACTCCAGGCAGGTAGTGTCATGGTTGGGATTCGAACCAGCGACTCTATTGCTGCAAGGTGAGAGTGCTAACCACTACACCACTGTGCTGCCCCGGTGGATCGGATCGGGTGAGATCTGATGAAAACGGGCATTCTGTCCGTTTTCATCTGATCTCTTCATAGGCGGCAGCGGCGCCTGACAAGCCCCTCCCCGCTCAGTGAGCAGAGAGGGACCTGTCATCCGCCAGCTCAGCGGAGATCAACGGACAGATCTCCTGCTGAGCCGAGGGACCGAGGCGGGCTCCGTAGAAACGGAGTCCGCCTTGTGTGAAAGGGGCCTAACTCTAGTACTATAGGCAGTCAGTGTGTGGACTCCTAGTTTGGAATGCCAAAATCTGAGACAAGAGGCTGCAGGATGTGTTGGGTGCATATTTATGTGAGTGGATAGCAAAAAAGAACAGGAGATAGTGAACTGGAAAGGGGAGGAGGATGAGGATCGGTGAGTGTCTGATCATTGCATAGTCTTACCGGGAACATGTGGAGCCATGTAGTACATTGAAAGGTGTGGATGTATCAGAAGAAAGTGAAAGTAACTTTTCTCCTCTCTCACCTCGATCATTGCAGGAACTTCTGCAGTAGGGATGAGCCGAACACCCCCCTGTTCGGTTCGCACCGGAACATACGAACAGGAAAAAAATTTGTTCGAACACGCAAACACCGTTAAAGTCTATGGGACACGAACATGAATAATCAAAAGTGCTAATTTTAAAGGCTTATGTGCAAGTTATTGTCATAAAAAGTGTTTGGGGACCTGGGTCCTGCCCCAGGGGACATAGATCAATGCAAAAAAAAGTTTTAGAAACGGACGTTTTTTCGGGAGCAGTGATTTTAATAATGCTTAAAGTGAAACAGCAAAAGTGTAATATCCCTTTAAATTTCGTGCCTGGGGGGTGTCTATAGTATGCCTGTAAAGGAGCGCATGTTTCCCATGTTTGGAAAAGTCTGACAGCAAAATGACATTTCAAAGGAAAAAAAGTAATTTAAAACTACTCGCGGCTATTAATTCATTGCCGGTCCGACAATACACATAGAAGTTCATTGATAAAAACGGCATGGGAATTCCCCACAGGGGAACCCCGAACCAAAATTTAAAAAAAAATGACGTGGGGGGTCCCCCTAAATTCCATACCAGGCCCTTCAGGTCTGGTATGGATATTAAGGGGAACCCCGGCCAAAATTGGGGAAGCCCGGTGAAAAATAATATTGGCAATAACATACTGTAGCTCCCAACTGTCCCTGATTTCAAAGAACTGTCCCTCTTTCCTCCTCAGTTATCCTTCATTTTGGTCTCTGATCTATAAAGTTGTATATGAAATGCACTTTTTATCTTTTAAAAAGTATTACCCAGTTCTAAACCTTTCACCCACGTTCATATTGGGCTGATTTGGCATGCGATTTGACATGTAAAATTGCATGCCAAATCGGCGGCTATTGGCACCGTCCGAATCGGTGCGGCGCCAACTTCTCCTAAAAGTAGTTCCTGTACAACTCCTGGCGACTTCAGGGGGGCGATTTGAATAGACATCTGTGCATGAACCCGCACAGATGCCTGTCAAATCGCCCCCCCCCCCCCCCCCCCCCCCCGAAGTTGTATTGCATTGCCGGTTTCAGCTGAACTCGCACGATTTCTAACCCGCAGCAGTGTGGACCTAGGCTTAATCCAAGTTCTAAATTTCAAAAGCCAATATAAAGGAATAGTAGTGGGCGTTTACCACTCTACGAATCCCAGCAACAAGAATTTACTGATTCCTTCAGCTGGGATTGACAGCTACGTGCAGATAGGCTGTTGGTGGTCGGACTTTCCTGACTGGTCACAGTCAGCAATTATTTGCTCATTACTAGCGGCCGGTGACTGTGGCTCGATGCACTTTGTGGATTTGAAGCGTGCCTAATACCGCGTACATGCGGTCGGACTTTATCCACTTAATCCAATTTCTAAATTTCAAAAGCCAATATAAAGGAATAGTAGTGGGCGTTTACCACTCTACGAATCCCAGCAACAAGAATTTACTGATTCCTTCAGCTGGGATTGACAGCTACGTGCAGATAGGCTGTTGGTGGTCGGACTTTCCTGACTGGTCACAGTCAGCAATTATTTGCTCATTACTAGCGGCCGGTGACTGTGGCTCGATGCACTTTGTGGATTTGAAGCGTGCCTAATACCGCGTACATGCGGTCGGACTTTATCCACTTAATCCAATTTCTAAATTTCAAAAGCCAATATAAAGGAATAGTAGTGGGCGTTTACCACTCTACGAATCCCAGCAACAAGAATTTACTGATTCCTTCAGCTGGGATTGACAGCTACGTACAGATAGGCTGTTGGTGGTCGGACTTTCCTGACTGGTCACAGTCAGCAATTATTTGCTCATTACTAGCGGCCGGTGACTGTGGCTCGATGCACTTTGTGGATTTGAAGCGTGCCTAATACCGCATACACGCGGTCGGACTTTTCAATAACAAAGGTCCGACAGTCTTAACGACGGACTTTCGATGGAGTTACAATGGACTTTCGACGGACTTTCTAACGACTGGACTTGCCTACACACGATCACACCAAAGTCTGATGGATTTGTACGTGATGACGTACGACCGGACTAAAATAAGGAAGTTAATAGCCAGTAGCCAACAGCTGCCCTAGCGTCGGTTTTTGTCCATGGGGCTAGCATACAGACGAGCGGATTTTTCGACCGGACTCGAGTCAGTCGGAAAGATTTGAAGCATGTTCCAAATCTAAAGTCCGTCAGATTTTCGACCGAAAAAGTCCACTGCAGGTCCAATGAAGCCCACACACGGTCGAATTGTCCGCCGGACTCAGTCCAATCATCCCATATTTCAATGATCAGGTGATCTGAGAACCCCTGCTTGAAAGATATTCTCAAGCACACTTACAGCAGACTCCTCTCTGTTATCATATTCAAAGAACCTAATGCCTGAAAGTGGAACTCTGGCATGGAGATTTTTCCCTTTAACTGCCCCACTTCCCTGACCTGAAGCCCCGTAATTAAAAAAAAATACAAAAAAAACTATACATACCTTTTTTTCAGTAGTCTACTTGCTGGTCCAGTGACACCAATACAGCTTCCTCAGCAGGGGGGTGGGGGTCAGGGGGGTGGAGGTATTCTTCCTGGGTTTTAGAGCTTCTTAGTCCTGGAGTACTAGCCCAGCATCGCTCTAGTAATGATGTTTTAGAGCTTCTTAGTCCTGAAGTACTATCCCAGCGATTCTCTAGTAATGATGTTTTAGAGGTTCTTAGTCATGTATTACTAGCCCAGCGATGCTCTATTAATGATGTTTTAGAGCTTCTTATGCTGGCCATACACTATACGAAAAATCGGCCGAAAAATCGTTCGTATGGACACTTCGTTCGTTTTTCGGCAAGTTAGTGGGTACAAATCGATAATCGTTTGTGACGTTTTTGTGGAAAAAAAACGAACGGCATGTTTGGAAAATTTCTGCCGAACGTACGATAAATTGCAAGGTTAATGTGTTTCCCGTCCGAACTGCCTGCACTAGGTATATGTAAAAAAACGAACACAAAATTATTTATTCATGTCCACTGAACAGATTATCGGACATTATATGATGGCACGATCGTTTGCGGTCACGGTCGAACGTTCGTTTTTCGAAAATGGGTTCGGCCGATTTTCTGTATAGTGTATGGCCAGCATTAGTCCTGGAATACTAGCCCAGTCTGCTTGATGACGCACCCCAGTGACAAGACTGTTATTCTGCCCAAAGAGGACCACTGGACTAAAGATGAAGCTGGGGACAGTACTGGAGCATGGAGAGGATGAGTATAACTTGGCAATAATTTTTTTTAATACAGGAGCGGGGGTAAGATAAATATTTCAGAAAAAATGGTGTTCGGCTTGAACTTGACCTATGAACCCCTGTTTGTAATGAAGAGATATTGCCAAACACACCCACTGTACTCCTTTCTATCTCTCACATACAGAAAGCTTAATACCTGAACCAGTGATCTGAGATCCTCTGCTTGGGATGCAGAGAAGCTCCCAAACACACATTGTGGTCTTCTTTCAATCTTTTACCTACAGATGCTTGATATAAAATTACCAGAAGTCTGTCATCATTTATTCCTGTTCTTCTTTCTGTATAAGTTGAAGCTCTAGGTTTGCTATAAAACTGATGTAGCATACACAGCAGTGGTCTCCAAACGGTGGCTGGGGGTAGGATGTGGCTCTCTGCTTGCCTTTATCAGGCCTTTGGGACACTATTCCTCCCACTGATACAAGACACTATTCCCACGACACCAACAATGGGGCACAATTCCTGTCGCTGATACTAACAGTAGAGTACTATTCCTACCATTGACCCCAACAATGGTGCACTATTCTTCCAAATGACATCAGTGATTGGACACTATTCCTCCCACTGACACCAACTGCAGGGCCCTATTCTTCCCACTGACACCAATAATGGGGCACTATTTCTTCCCCTGATACCAACAATGGGGCACTATTCCTGCCAATGACACCAATGATGGGGCACTATTTACTTCCTTGATACCAACAATGGGGCACTATTCTACTCACTGACACCAATGATGGGGCACTTTTCCTTCCCCTGATACCAACAATGGGGCAATATTCCTTCCACTAATACCAATGATGGGGCATTCTTTACTACCATTGATGCCAGGGCATTTTCTACCCTCACTGGTCACAGTCCGGTATGAAGGACAGTAAACTGGCCCTATGTTAAGGGGTTTGGAGAACCCAGATACAGGGCATAGTTGCTACATAACCATTGTAATTTATTATTATTAAAACTTATTTTACAGTTTGAAATTGCAACTGCTGTGATTTTATCAAACAAAAGAAGCGAGGCAAAATTGCTACCTCTGCAAGCTTTTTATCTATATAAATGTTTCTCTAACAATCAGTTTATGTTATTATCATTTATACTGTGTACCTTATTTAAATCAGAAACCAAAGCTTTTTTGGTGATACTTCTATTGTGGGTCACAAGAGTGCACTTACTTTTGCCCTCTTGTGACCCAGAATCAGCCGCTGTCAGATGACATCACAGAGCCACTCCAGGCTCTGGAATGATTCTGACCATATTGTCAGGATCCACCCAGATACCTGATTGACAGCTGGCTCCAATTCTCAGCATGCATCTGATGGCAGAAGCCAGTTATACCCACCCCCTCACCAGCCCAGTGCTCCAGTGAGTGTTGGAAGAACAGAGCAGAGAGTGGTGACTGACAGTCAC
This sequence comes from Aquarana catesbeiana, assembly GCF_042186555.1. NCBI lineage: Eukaryota > Metazoa > Chordata > Amphibia > Anura > Ranidae > Aquarana > Aquarana catesbeiana. The sequence goes on from NC_133330.1 coordinate 252,500,129, forward strand.
TGCTCTCCACTCCAAGAAGAATGAAAACTGAGCTATCATCTGTCATGTGATCACTCAGTTCTCGGGCTTAGAGCCCTTGCACACTGGGGCGGTTTGCAGGCGCTATTGCGCTAATAATAGCGCCTGCAAACCGCCCCGAAAGTGCCGCTACTTTCATTCCAGTGTGCAAGCCCCGAGGGCTTGCACACTGGAGCGATGCGCTGGCAGCACGGTAAAAAAAGTCCTGCTAGCAGCATCTTCGGAGCGGTGAAGGAGCGGTGTGTATACCGCTCCTTTACCGCTCCTGTCCATTGAAATCAATGGGACGGCGCGGCTATACCGCCGGCAAAGCGCCTCTGCAGAGGCGCTTTGCGGTGGTATTTAACCCTTTCTCGGCCGCTAGCGGGGGGTAAAACCGCCCCGCTAGCGGCCGCATACCGACGGTAAAACGCCGCTTATAATAGCGGCGTTTTACCGCCGACGCCGCCCCCCGCCCCAGTGTGCAAGGGCTCTTAGAGCTGACAGGAGACAGTTGCAGCATCAGACCAATGCTGCAGCATAGAGGTGAGCATAGATGTTTGTTTTTTTAAATACCACAAATTCCTTTAATGTGCTGATTATTATTTGGTATAGTATACAAAAGAAAGTAGCCGGCAACTCCAGAATCCAAAAAGTACAGTCTTTACTGCTACATATAGGTGGGTAAAAACCAGCTGGCACGTTTTGTCACAAAGCCTTGGTCACAGCACTATTATTTGGTATAGGTAACATATCAATAATACACAGTTGCTGCCTTTGAAAGCAGCTGGAGCTTATCCCTCAGGAGCAGCTTTTGAAACTAAAACTGACCATGCAAAGAACACATTTGTCACGTTCCTGATAAACAGGGCAAAATCCATTCAGTAACTAGCCCTGTGAGCATCCTCTCATCTAAAATCTTTTGACTAAAAAAAATCAAGGGAGTTGGGTGGAAAATAGTTGGCTGAACAGCAATGCTGGCTCTGTTCAGGTATTTTGACAGCCTGCTGTTAGAATACAATAATCACAGCAGAAGATTTGTCCCGCTGCACTGTTTAACGTGGATAGAGGAATCTGTGCGTATGGCCAGCTCAACCATACACGACTGTTTAGTCATAGAGATTTCTGTGACCTGACTAGACATACAATACAAGTAAGACATACTTCACACATGCAGTAAACCAAAAAATAATTCAATGATATAAACTTGATAAAATATGTAGAAATATAAGATATCATGTTTAGTGTGCTGATCACTATTTATATAGATAATTACCATGCTTACTGTAGCTGCTAACATTTTCCAAATTTGCAAAGCAGCAGCTTTCAGAAACCATCCTTACTAGGAAATAGGAATCACTATTCAGTTATGCAGACTTCTGTGGTTCTATGAAATATATGGAACCATGTTCTATACATGCAGTACAGCAGAAATCACTGATGTGAAAATTATAAGAAAGAAAGACAGAGGCCCCATACACACTATTAGATTTTCTGCTGATTTTTGTCTTCAGATTTACCAAAACCATGTAGTGCAAGGGCCTGCCTGATTGCATGCAAATTGAAACTCTTAAGGTTTGACCTCATATTACATGGTTTTGGTAATTCTGAAGACAAAAATCTGCAGAAAATCTAATAGTGTGTATGGGGCTTTACAAATGCGTTCCCATCGGTATCCAGATCACGTCTCGATCACAAGAAGAAGACTTATGCCCCATACACACGATCGGAAATTCCACCAGCAAAAGTCTGATGAGAGCTTTTGGTCGGAAATTGCGACCGTGTGTATGCTCCATTGGACTTTTGCTGGCGGAATTCCAGTCAGCAAAAGATTGAGAGCAGGTTCTTTATTTTTCGGTCGCAAAAAGTTCCTATCCGAAAATGCGTTCGTCTGTATGCATTTTGGACGCGCAAAAAATCACGCATGCTCAGAATCAAGTACAAGACGGAAGCGCTCTGTCTGGTAAAACTAGCGTTCGTAATGGAGATAGCACATTCATCATACTGTAAATTTTTGGATCTTTTAATGCAGCGCATTCTTTTGTTCTTTATAATGCTAGAATAATGAATTTGTTTTGCTGCTGATATTCACACAGAGTTCTGACAAACAAGTTTCCACAACAACATTATTATCTTGTATTTTTAAAGCTCAAGGAGGTTGGTTGGTTTCCCTTGTTAATTTGACATTGTATTTTTGAAATGTACCTGCCTACTCACAAACAAACTGTCCTATTTGAAGAAAAACACATAGGCAAGTATTTTCATATAAAAAAATCTCCATTTATTCTGGCTCATAACAAAACAAAGAGGAAGGCAATGATGAAGAAACTGCTTGAATTTGCGAAGCCTTTGTACCCCAGGGCACACATCAACTCTTTGTAAATAAAAATTGGTAGCCTGAGAAGTCCATATAATAGGGAGCACAATCTGGTCTAGGACTCCCAGAGATCAGCAACAGCAGCAGATGACATATATGTCTCCAGGCTGTGGTACTACAACAGCCTGCGTCTTCTGTCAGACCAAACTGAACCCAGGCCATCACTTTCTTGTCTTCCCTGCAGCCTTTCCTCCACGCTTCCCTGCAGCCTTCCCTGCAGCCTTCCTTGGAGGCTGTGGCTCTGGAGGTGGACTTGTGGCAGAAGGAGGAGGAGGATGGGCGAATGTCACGGAACGTCCCACACTCCGCTTGAGTGCTTCCGTCAGTATACTGCTTCCTAAGTTCTGGAACACAAGTCCAATGGATCTGGCTATAGGAACCCCCAAGAACTAGACAACACCAGTCTTGGAGTAAATCAGAACTAACTCTTTATTTGAGATCTCACACACATTTATACACCAGGCTGACTCAAAGCTAACCTAATTAACCTAATTAACATGAGCTCCAATAGGAGTCGTCCCGTCTCCTACATTGTATAGAGGACAATGTGATCAGCTCATTCAATTAACATACATTACCATAAACATCAACACAGGGTTAATTAGAATGAACAACAATGAGTTGACTACCCTTAGAACCTAGACTAAACTTATTTACATTAAACCCATTATAGCTGACATCAGACAGGTGAGTGGAGTTGATGACATTAGCATCTCCTCACAGGATGTGTCCCAACAGTATAATTCAGTCTTATCATTCTAATATGGCATATAACGGGTTCCAGAGTCTGTGTGTTTTGGGGGGACATGGAGCTGAATCCAAAGTAACACCAACCCCAGGGTCCCCAGGCATACAGCTCACAGAGAGCACCATTCCCCCAAATGCTAGGGCCCATAATTGATGGGCAAGAGGCTTGTGTTCAGTCCCCTCCAATAGCCTATGTCCCGGGTGAGTCTGTCACACTTCCCTCCACGCTTCCCTGCAGCCTTCCTTGGAGGCTGTGGCTCTGGAGGTGGACTTGTGGCAGAAGGAGGAGGAGGATGGGCGAGCGCACATAAGTGCATGTTATCAGTCATTTGGCCCCTCAACCCCTTATAAAGGGCCTGAAAAATAAGATTCTCACAGATGAGGCATTGGCCCTCCTCCACTTGCTGCAATTTTGCAGCTACATAGCAGCCATAGGCCTCTTCAGCGTCGGGGGGTGTTTTCAGGGCCACATTAGCATCCTTAATGAAGCCCAGTGCTGCCTCCTCCACGTTACTCCCCTTCCTGACCCTTTTTGTTGTAAGGTGGAGGGGAGGCACCTGGGATTGGGTGAGGCTACTGGCCCTGGCCACTTCCTGGCTGACACTTACCCCCGCCACCTTCTGGCTGACACTTACCCCCGCCTCCTCCTGGCTGACATATTCCAGAGCCTCGTCCTGGCTGAGGTCTTCCTGTGTATGAAAAAGGGACATAGTTTTAGTTTTTGGTTCATCAATCACACACCATTTTCAGCTCATGACTGTTGCAAATTGAATGTTAATTCTGAGCCCAGCATTTTTCATTCTTGTCACAATCATTTTTGGCCCCTACTGTCTATTGATATTTTAAACACTTTTTGTTAAATCATTCATTTGTTATCAATAATAACATCTAGTTAACAACAATAATTTTCGGACAATAAATATGTTAAAAAATACTATACCTGGCTCCAGCTGGGCTCCTCAACTTCCAGGATGGAACGCCCAGGTTGGTTCTTGGAAGCCTCTGCTGGGATTGAGGGAAGGGTTGAGGGAAGGGTGGATGGAAGTGTAGAAAGTGATTCCCTGGGTTCAATCTGGTCTTCCAGAAACCTGACCTTCCAGAAAACAGACTGGTTACATACACATCCTTTGCTGCTGCTCCTGATTTCATGAAAGCCTGGACCTTATTAAGCTCCTTCCTATACGTGCTTCTTAAGCTACCAATTTTCTTATCCACAAACTCTATGTCTGCGTCGGGGACCTGCGTCTTCACAAATTACAGCAGTTTCTCTAGCGATGCCTTCCTAGCTGGTTTATTTCGATATAAGGGGTTTTTAACCTCCCATTAATTTCTCATATCCCTGTATCTGTCTATGAACTGGCCCATGAATTCCGTGTCTTTGAATTGTTTCATATTTGCGGCAAGACAAAACACAAGACAAAAACACTAATATCAGGCTAAATTCTCCTAATCTTATCCCAATATAGGCCTCAATCTCGAATCAGTCTAGGCAACTGATGTCCCAAGTTAAAATGTTACCTTCGTCCTCACGATCGGCACTTCCTCCACTCACAGATTGTACCTACGACACATGCGTGTTAGCTTTATATACACTGCGCATGCGTGAAACTCCACCCGCGTCGCCCGCCCCTTTCTAGAATATTCCCCGCCCCTTCTCTTTCGTCACAGTGGGAGAGGAACATGGCGGAGACACAGCAGGTGCATAATAGCAGTAAGAGGAGGAAAGCCTGGAGCCAGAAACATCACGATCCCGCAGGAGATTTAAGGCCTCAAATGTGGCCTTTATAGAGATGGTGGAGATGGAGGACATCTTGAAGAGGGCTTACTATAACGGGAAGTATGGACCGTACCTAAACCTAAATGTGAGAAAGGCCAAGATTATGTCTAAAGTTGTGAAGAGTCTGCACAGGAATTTTGGGGTACGACGATCCAAGGAGCAATTGAGGAAATGCTGGTCAGACCTGAAATTGAGGGAGCAGGATCAGTACAGAAGGATCAAGAAAATGCTTCTAAAAAGTAAGTAGTTGTCCTGTGTTCCTATTATTATTATTACTTGCATGCTGCGCCATATGTTTTTCTTTACTGTTGTACAGTTTTAAATGGCTACTTTCATGTTCGTGGGCACAGTAATCGGTCGCAGTAAACATCATTCATTTGCCAACTAAATACAATGTTTTTGGCTGATAGAGGGTTGACTACATTTGGTCATGCTAATTTGTATTAAAAGAAGTTTAGGACATTGTTGTCTAGATGTTTTTAAAACTAGAAAGAATTGCAAACTTGATTCAGTGTAATGTAAGGAGAGGACACTCAGCAGCTGTTTACACACCTGGACTCAGGAGCACTAGTGTGGGACACCAGAACAAACTTTTTAGGGTGTCCCACATAGGTACTCCAGTGGATACTTTGGGTGTCTCCATGTATGAAACTTGTCCAAAAAAGGTAAGTATTCCAGCTTTGGTAAGGGAAAAAATCATGTCTTCAGCTTGGAACTCTGCCAAAGCAGACAATTGTACCCCACTTCCAAGCAATGTTTCATATTCCTAATTCTGCCCTCAAATATCTGTGTGCTAAGTATACCTTTTGTTTCATTATCATAGGGGAGAAAAGACTTGGGATGTCTGAGGACACCAGGAACCCCCCACCTCCTAAAGAAGGGGAACAGAGGACACCACAACCTCAGGATGTGGAGGAAGGAGAGGTGGAAGAAGTGGTTGAAATTGTCACCACAACAGGTGTCTGACACCACAGATCCAGGTAATAGATGTATGCCTGCATATTTATAATACATGGTGTGTATTTTTTCTTTTAGGTGATGTGCATGTTGTGGAAGAACAATCTCCTAATTTCACCAGTGACAGTGCACAAATGCTAATCCAGGACATAATGTTTTGTAGTCGGGATTTAGACATCATAAAGCAAAAAACAAATGAGGTTGAACAAAAACTGAAGAACATGATTGATGTACTAGGAAGAATCTAAATAACAATTTTTTTGCACCAATTTTTATACATTTTTGATGCATTTTAAAAGCCAAATTTTGAAGATGCACACAGTGTGTCAACATGTGCTATCTGCCATAAGGGGATATCAATGTACGCGTTTTGTGGGTGCAACCCCTTCCTCGCAACTCAAGTAGATAAGAGGAAGTGGCTGCACCCCCAAAACACGTCCATTGATCCCCCATGATGGGAGATAGCACATGTTGACATTAGGCATGGGATCAGGAGGGAAATCCCCAGTTTGACTCCCAATTTGTGTGCATCTTCAAAATGAGGCTTTTACAGGGGTGACATCACCCCATCTGATGAAGGCAAGATCAACACATTTTGATACCATAATTAATGTCTGATATTGTCTTCAGTTTTTCAATGTTGAACTTTGTAAGTTCCTGAGTTGTGTATGTTATGTTTTGAAACATGCCTGTTTATGTACCAAAAAATTTCCAAGGTAAAACTTTATAAAACCAAGATTTTTTTTACCCAAAAATGTTACATAATGCACATGTGCATATGCACGGAGTAAAAGGTTTTATACTTAACAATGTGTGGCTTCTTCTTTCATTGCTCAGTACTAGGGATGAGCCGAACACCCCCCGTTTCGGTTCGCAGCAGAACATGCAAACAGCCAAAAAATTTGTTTGAACACGCAAACACCGTTAAAGTCTATGGGACACGAACATGAATAATCAAAAGTGCTAATTTTAAAGGCTTATATGTAAGTTATTGTCATAAAAAATGTTTGGGGACCTGGGTCCTTCCCCAGGGAACATGTATCAATGCAAAAAGAAGTTTTAAAAACTGCCGTTTTTTCGGGAGCAGTGATTTTAATAAAAGTGAAACAATAAAAGTTAAATATTCCTTTATATTTCGTACCTGGGGGGTGTCTATAGTATGCCTATAAAGTGGCGCATGTTTCCAGTGTTTAGAACAGTCTGAGAGCAAAATTACATAGTTACATAGTAGGTGAGGTTGAAAAAAGACACACGTCCATCAAGTCCAACCTATGTGTGTGATAATGTGTCAGTATTACCTTACATATCCCTGTATGTTGCGGTCATTCAGGTGATTATCTAATAGTTTCTTGAAGCTATCAATGCTCCCCGCTGAGACCACCGCCTGTGGAAGGGAGTTCCACATCCTTACCGCTCTTACAGTAAAGAACCCTCTACGTAGTTTAAGGTTAAACCTCTTTTCTTCTAATTGTAATGAGTGGCCCCGAGACTTATTAAACTCTCTTCTGTGAAAAAGTTTTATCCCTATTGTGGGGTTACCAGTACAGTATTTGTAAATTGAAATCATATCCCCTCTCAAGCGTCTCTTCTCCAGAGAGAATAAGTTCAACGCTCGCAACCTTTCCTCATAACTAAGATCCTCCAGACCCTTTATTAGCTTTGTTGCCCTTCTTTGTACTCGCTCCATTTCCAGTACATCCTTCCTGAGGACTGGTGCCCAGAACTGGACAGCATACTCCAGGTGCGGCTGGACCAGAGTCTTGTAGAGCGGGAGAATTATCGTTTTATCTCTGGAGTTGATCCCCCTTTTAATACATGCCAATATTCTGTTTGCCTTATTAGCAGCAGCTTGGCATTGCATGCCATTGCTGAGCCTATCATCTACTAGGACCCCCAGGTCCTTTTCCATCCTAGATTCCCCCAGAGGTTCTCCCCCCAGTGTATAGATTGCATTCATATTTTTGCCACCCAAATGCATTATTTTACATTTTTCTACATTGAACCTCATTTGCCATGTAGTCGCCCATTTTTAAAGGAAAAAAGTCATTTAAAAGTACTCGTGGATATTAATGAATTGTCGGTCCTGGCAATACACATAAAAGTCATTAAAAAAAACTGCATGGGATTCCCCCACAGTCCATTACCAGGATCTTTGGGTCTGGTATGAATATTAAGGGGAACCCCGCGCCAAAATAAAAAAAATGGAATGGGGGTCCCCCTCAAAATTCATACCAGACCCTTCATGTCTGGTATGGATTTTAAGGGGAACCCCGTGCCATAATTAAAAAAAAATGGCGTGGGGCTCCCCCCAAAAATCCATACCAGACCCTTATTACGAGCACGCAATCTGGCAATCCGCCCTCCTGAACTGTACCAGGCCACATGCCCTCAACATGGGGAGGGTGCTTTGGGGTAGACCCCCAAAGCACCATGTCCCTATGTTGATGGGGACAAGGGCCTCACTCATCCCCACAACCCTTGCCCGGTGGTTGTGGGGGTATGCAGGCAGGGGACTTGGCAATAGCCCCCCTACCCGTAAAATAATCCACATATTTTTGCCGCGTTTCATGGGCGCTTTGGGGGGGCAAGGCAGGACGGCCAGCTTCCAGGGCCATCAGTGTATTTTCAGGAAGTCTGACCTCAGGCCCAACTGAAGCAACATAATTAGGAGCATTTCTCTTTAAAAATTGTGAAGTATGCAGCATGCTAGAACTATATGGTTCAGTTTGTACTCCGTCATATTAATTGCCATAAGAAATAGGCGGAACCGGCTGGCCATTATCCCAAAGGCATTCTCCACGACTCTTCTGGCTCTGGCCAGCCGGTAATTAAAAAACCTCTTCTCCGGGGTGAGGGTCCTCTGGGGGAATGGCCTCATCAGGTGATCACCCAGACCAAATGCTTCATCAGCGATAAAAACTAATGGGAGTCCTTCAATGTTCTCTTCCGCAGGTGGCAATCCCAAGCCACCACTCTGGAGACGTCGGTAGAACTCAGTCTGGGCAAAGACTCCACCATCCGACATTCTTACCCACGTCCACATATAAAAACAGACACCACCGCCATCAACACGATACTATTGAAACCCTTATAATTAAAATAGTATGACCCCGAGTGGGGTGGTGGGACAACGTGGACATGTTTCCCATCGATTGCCCCTCCACAGTTAGGAAAGTCCCAACGCTTGGCAAACTGGGAGGCCACAGTCTGCCATTCCTGTGGCATTGAAGGAAACTGTGGCGTCAAAAAAGAAACAAAAAAAATTAGTAATTTTGCACATAACATTGCAAGCAGATTAGACACAAACATTCTTGGCCAACATCAGTATAACATTTATTTTAAAGAGTATTTAAAGACAAAAATATAAGGTCCACTTATCAGATCTCACCCCCTCTGATGGCCCATTGGAAAAATTTTAGGGGGGAGGGTTATACATTATACTACAATGGAGCTGACAAAATACATTGTAAAGTGACTAGGCTAGGTGTGTATGGGCCCAGGATAGCATGCTGGGGAGGTTAGTGAAGGCAAATATGCATGTAGGCCAAAAAAGGAGCATTAAAAGCTTAAAGCATGCGTGAGGATAACGAGGGCATTCACAGCATAATCATGGTAATTAGGGAATGATGAAAGAAATACAAAACATTAGCAAACATTAAATAAATAGAATGTGATGTTTAAGGAGAAAACTTACCCTAATATAGTCCTTCTGCAGGACCTGTGTGATGGCAGAACAGGTCTCTGTAATAATGATCCCCAGAGCCTGGGGGGAGATGCCTGTAGAGAACTTGAGGTCCTGTAGACTTCTCACTGTCGCCAAGTAACGCAACGTGGCGACTAGCCTCTGCTCGGGAACGATGGCCAACAGACCGTGAAAAACGGGGTCCATCATCCGGAGAAAATTCCTGAAATTATCAGGATTATTCTCCTGGATCTCCCGCAGCAAAGGCATATGAGTGAATTGGTCACGCTGGAGTAACCAATTCTTGGTCCATGAACCCCTCCCCACCCTGTTCATGGATTGGGCTTGGGTCAAAGCAAGAACCCCAACACCAAGCCCCCGCATAGCACGAACTCTACGACGAGTACATAACTGCAACATGGCTTCAAAACGATCCTCTGGTCAGAACGAACTCACAGAACGCACTGAAAAACAGCAAGGCCTGAGGAGAGCGAGCTGAAAATCAGAAACAAGTGGACAAGAACGCACTGAAAAACAGATACGAACAGACTACACGCACTGAAAACCAGATACAAACCCACAAGTACAAACTGAAGAGCAGTAATGGACTGAAAAGCACGAGGCTGAAAAGCGCGAATCGTCTCTCACCAAACTTCTACTAACACGAGATAAACACGAGATTAGCAGAAGGAGCCCAAAGGGTGGCGCACTGGGTATTGAACTTCCGTGTGTATGCAAGACAAGCTTGAGCGGAATTCAATCGGAAAAGCCTTGGAAAATTCCGATCGTGTGTACGCAGCATTGCTGAAAACATTTTTCTCTGTTTAGTTCTTGTAACAAAGGAAAAAAAAAAGCAGGATGTACCAATTCAGGGGAAGGCGGAAGTGAAAGCAGGAGACCTTGTGATTTAGATGCGGGAAATTCCAAAACGAGGCATTGGTGAAGTCAAACAGTAATGAAGCAAAATTTCACAACGTGTTAGCTCAAGATCAAGATTTAAGAACAACTAAGGCCTCGTACACAAGATGAGAATAGCGGACGAGTGATCATTCCTTTTCTTTTTAAATGTTTGCATTCAAATTCTCTTCCGGCAGAATACATCTTTGGAAGAGATGTAATGTTATATATTGTATTGTGATGTATTCTCTTGCTTCCTACCATGGTCTTAGTCTTCTGATTTTTTTTGGACGAATACTGTACTGATTAAACTAAAATTGTACAATACCAAAAAAATCTTCATATTTGTCCCTTTGGATAATTTTGCATGAACTATCATGGCTGTCGTGTCGTGCCTGTCATACGCAGCAACTGAGCCCATCAAATGCAGCCACTGTGCCCATCAAATGCCACAACTGTGCCTGTCAAATGCAGCCACCGTGCTTGTCAAATGCAGCCACTTGTGCCCCATCAAATGCAGCCACTGTGCCCCTCAAATGCAGCCACTGTGCCCGCCAAATGCCACCACTGTGCCTGTCATATGCAGCCACTGTGTTCCTCATATGCAGCCACTTGTGCCTCAAATGCAGCCACTTGTGCCCATTATATGTAGCCACTTGTGCCCATTAAATGCAGCCACTTGTGCCCATCAAATGCAGCCACTTGTGCCCATCAAATGCAGCCACTGTGCCCATCATATGCAGCCACTTGTGCCCGTCAAATGCAGCCACTCTGCCCATCAAATGCCGCCACTGTGCCTGTCAAATGCAGCCACTTGTGCCCCATCATATGCAGCCACTTGCGCCCCTCAAATGCAGCGACTTGTGCCCGTCAAATTCAGGCACTTGTGCCCATCAAATGCAGCCACTTGTGCCTGTCAAATGCAGCCACCGTGCCCATCAAATGCTGCCACTCTGCCCGTCAAATGGCACCACTGTGCCCGGTCAAATGCCGCCACTGTGCCCGTCAAATGCAGCCACTGTGCCCAACAAATGCTGCCACTGTACCTGTTAAATGCAGCCACTGTACCTGTTAAATGCAGCCACTGTACCCTGCAAATGCCACCACTGTGCCCATCATATGCAGCCACTTGTGCCCCATCAAATGCAGACACTTGTGCCCATTATATGCAACCACTTGTGCCTATCAAATGCAGCCACTTGTGCCTATCAAATGCAGCCACTTGTGCTCATCAAATGCAGCCACCTTGCCCATCATATGCAGCCACTTGTGCTCCATCTAATGCTGCCACCTGTGCCCGTCAAATACCGCCACTGTGCCTGTCAAATGTAGCCACTTGTGTCTCATCATATGCAGCTACTTGTGACCATCAAATGCCGCCACTGTGCCCATCAAATGCAGCCACTGTGCCCGTCAAATTCCACCACTGTGCCTGTCAAATGCTGCCACTGTGCCCGTCAAATGCAGTCACTGTGCCCATCAAATGCAGTCACTGTGCACTTCAAATGCTGCCACTGTGCCCAACATATGCAGCCACTTGTGCCCCATCAAATGCAGTCACTTGTGCCCATCTTATGCAGCCACATGTGCCCATCAAATGCAGCCACGTGTGCCTATCAAATGCAGCCACTTGTGCCCATGAAATGCAGCCACTTGTGCCCATGAAATGCAGCCATTTTTGCCCATGAAATGCAGCCATTTTTGCCCATCAAATGCAGCCATTTTTGCCCATCAAATGCAGCCACTGTGACCGTCAAATGCAACCACTTGTGCCCCATCAAATGCAGCCACTGTGCCTATCAAATGCAGCCACTTGTGCCCATGAAATGCAGCCACTTGTGCCCATGAAATGCAGCCATTTTTGCCCATCAAATGCAGCCATTTTTGCCCATCAAATGCAGCCACTGTGACCGTCAAATGCAACCACTTGTGCCCCATCAAATGCAGCCACTGTGCCTGTCAAATGCAGCCACTGTGTCCATCAAATGCAGCCACTTGTGCCTGTTAAATGCAGCCACTATGCCCATCAAATGCCGCCACTGTGCCCGTCAAATGCAGCCACTGTGTCCCCGCCTACTCGCTGACTGCCCGACACTTACTCCATCTTGGTGGGGGATCAGGCAGCGGGTGGCGGCAGTGAGCTGTGGGATGGTGGGATGAGCAGCGGGTCAGGCAGCAGCTCCTGTGTCCTCCATTTGTCTCTTCTTGCTTCTGCTAGGCGTCCAATCGGAGCACCTGTGCCTTCAGCCAGTTAGGTGACGGGTATTAGACCCGCGCCTCCTGATTGTCTGAGAGGCGGTTCAGTGTAACATACCTGGGTGGGGTCCAAGCGCAATGCCTATGGCTCTAATCAGGTGCTTCAACAAAACACCCCCCTGCCCCTGTAATTCAGGTGCCTGGTGTCCGAAAAGGGGCTACAGCAGCCATGGATAGATTCATGCTATTCATGTAACCAACATATCAGCTGGAGTGACATTGGTTACTGCGCATGTGCATACCCATTGGAGGCATTTTTCGACAGAGGGAATTTATCTATAGAACAACGGCTTTACCTCTGTAGAGCTGGGTTGTGCTGCAGTGGTGTATGCCATTGTGCTCACCATGGATGGCAGCGTCCCAATGGGGAGAAAGCCCTGAGGGTACAGACAGGTGGAATCTGGTTGCCAGCCACGCTGGTGAAAGATGTCAGAGCCAACAAGCAGCTCTAGTGGGGGAACAGCCCGGGTGTGATGTCATGCACAGTGGAGCCTGCCGTCCAGAGAGATATCTGAGCCGCAGGTGGAACACAAGCGTGGTGGGAGTGTGAAGGTGGAAGCTGTTGTCCTGGCATCACGTTTCAGGCGTGGCCCATTGTCAAGTTACGTGACTGGGACAGCAAGGGGGATTTAAATAGGAGGGCTGGCCATGGGGCATTTCAGATTTTAAAGAAGCAGCAACTCATATTGTAACAACCTCAGCACAACTCTAGGTAGTTCAATATAAAACATATGACACTAATAATAAAAAGGCATAGTAATGCAATTATACAGATGAACAGAAAATGAATTTATATTGACACAAACAAAAATAAAAAATAGATAAAAAAAGAAAGAGTCAAAATTTTTTAATAACTAATAATAGAAAAATGAAAAATATATATAAAAATGGAAAATGTATATATAAAAAAAAGGGATTTTAAAATATAAAACGAGAAAAGTAAATAAATAATAAGGGGCTTTCTTCCCCTTCCATTGGGGCTTTCTCCCCCATCGGGTCGCTGCCATCCATGGTGAGCACAGCGGCACACACCACCGCAGCACAACCCAGCCCTGCAGAGGTAAAGCAGGTGTTCTGCCAAGAAAGTTCCCCTCGGCGGATAATGACCCCCCTGTACTGCAGCGCTTACACAGTACGAACAACAAGGGAACCGCCGAAAAGATCCGAGAGTGAGCTGTACACAGCGTCTGCGCAATGAGCAAGACATTGTGGCCGACGCTGCCGCATGCTCCCGATGCTCGTGCTACTCAGCAAGGGGAAGGTGTATTACTGTGATAATGTGTTTATTATCCTCCCCTTGCAGAGTAGCACGAGCATCGGGAGCGTGCAGCATTGTCTGGTAGCATCGGGAGCGTGTGGTAGAATGTGGTGTTAAATGTGCACAGGCGCGGTGTAAAGCTGACGCTCAGCTGTGTATGTTCGGCTATTTTCGGCTCGGTAGTGCTTCATACTGCACAAGCGCTGCGCCTGCGCAGTACATGGGGGTCATTATCCTCCGGGGGAACTTTTCGGCAAGACACCGTAATGCGCAAGCGCTGCGCCTGCGCAGTACAGGGGAGTAGTTATCCACCGGGGGAACTTTTTGGGGAAGACACCAGCATCATGCAGGAAGATGTTTACTTAGTGAGTCTTTGTTTGCTTTGTTATCCAGTGTGGTTTATGAGTGAACTGCTATCAACTGCTGCCATTGATTTATTGCTTGTGATTAGAACTGTCTTTGAATAAACTTACTGCTGTTTTTATTATACTTGCTGGTGTCACCAGATTTTTCATAAGTGCATACACATGTCATCTTTAATATTCACCAGTGGTCCTAATTGTTTACAGGTAAGCCTAAAATAAGGCTAACCTGTAGGAACAATAAATGTTTCCTAATTATGCACAGTTTAGGACAGGGATATGCAATTAGCGGACCTCCAGCTGTTGCAGAACTACAAGTCCCATGAGGCATAGCAAGACACTGACAGCCACAAGCATGACACCAATAGGCATGATGGGACTTGTAGTTTTGCAACAATTGCATATCCCTGGCTTAGGAGATATTTAATATACTAGCAGCCGATGACGTCAGGAGTGAGGTCATTGTGGCTCAGCCAGTCAAACTGTTGAAGCCCACCAGCCCGAATAGAAGACCAGGTGAAGATGGAAGCCCTATCAACGGTGACAGCGTGCCGCTTCACTCTAAGCTAAGTCTTTCATAATGTGCTAGTATGTGATGTTATTATTTTGCAGGAGAATTTTTTTTTGCGGTTTACTACTGCTTCAAGATATTAACTGTGCATCGTTTTTAAGTTTCAATGCTTATGAACTATCACCCAGTTCAGGGCTCTCTTGCAAAGCTGGCAGGGCTAAAGATGCAAAATTAAACAACTCGAAAAGGAAAAGGTTGTAAAAGAAGTAAGCCAAAGGGAACATAATGTTTTCATCCACTGCTGTGGGGACAGTCTAAATGAATGATACAGAAGTGTTACCAGGAGAAGTCTAAGGGCCAGTTCACACCATAGAAACGCAGTCCGGATGCGTTCCAGACGCTTTTCTGTATGCATGTTTTTGATGCATTTTTGATGCATTTTTGGTGCGTTTTTGATGTGTTTTTGGTGTGTTTTTGATGCAGTGCAGTTAATTTTTTCCCCCACTTTTTTCTTACCCTTAAATAAGGACATGTGTGTTCCAATGCATTATTGGTGCATTTAGGTGTCTACTGGAACTGCAAGCACTGGTGTGAACTTTGCCATTGAAAACCATATGACCTACTTTCCATGCGTTTTTGATGCAGAAAAAAACCACACTGGACTGCATGTGGTGTGAATTGGCCCAGGACAAATCCACTCCAAAACCTGTACTGATCTAAACCAAGAGAAAACCCATCTGATTCAGAATATGCACCCACTATTACTAATTTAGGGATTATAGTGATACACTACACTGAAAGAGCAAGGTGGAAAAGAAAAAGCAGTGGAGAAGGAAAGGGGGGAAGAAGGGAGTAGGAGAGGGAAAAGATGGGGCGGGGGGGGAGGAGGAAGAGGAGAGGAAGCTGCATGCTATAGGGCTCCTGCCAATGAGACTAAAGCTGGCCATACATGGATCAAAATTTGGTTCAGCAAGGGCTGGCCGAATTTCGATCCATGTATGCAGTGGTGTATTTTGGTTTTGTGCTGCCCTAGGCGTAACTAAAATCGGGTGCCCCCCATCTAAATTTGTCCCACCCCAGCCACGGTAAACCGTTTTTGTCTCAGAGTCTGATGGGGAAGCTACAGCCATTCACAGTGAAAATCTGCAGCTTTCTCATCAGACCCTGAGACATGATTCATCCAAGTGCCATATATAGAATTACTGGCCATGGTCTGATGTTCACGGTGATACCTCATGAGGACCCCGCCCTCTGTTATATAAGAGCTGTCACAAGAACAGATACGCCACACAGCAGGAGACTCCCATTTAGGTGGATCGTCCGGAGGACGAAGCGGGGAAGGAGAAGCCGGAGGAAGATGCCGGAGGAAGATGCCGGAGGAAGAAGCAGAGGACGATAGAGGAAGAAGCGGGGAAGAACAAAGTGGAGGAAGAAGAAGAAACCCGAAGGAAGACCAGAAGAAAATGGAAGAAGAAGCGGGGAAAGAAGAAGACATTAATAAAGGAATTGTCAAAAACTGGCTATTGCCTTTTTTAACATTTTTGACACTTTTTTTGTGAAACGGTAGGGGTACATTTGTACCCCATTACCAATTCAAACAATAAGCCCCCCCCTCACCCGCATACGCCCACAACCACTGGGCAAGGGTCGTGGGGAGGGGGCCCTTGTCCCCATCAACATGAGGTCATCCTCCCATGTTGCGGGCATGTGGCCTGGTACGGTTCAGGAGGGGGGGCGCTCTCTCATCCCCCCTCTATTTTTGCGGCCTGCCAGGTTGTGTGCTCAGATAAGGGTCTGGTATGGATTTTTGGGGGGACCCCCACGCCATTTTTTTTATTTTGGCATGGGGTTCCCCTTAAAATCCATACCAGACCTGAAGGGTCTGGTATGGATTTTGAGGGGGACCCCCACGCCTTTTTTAAAAAAAATTTGGCGTGGGGTTCCCCTTAATATCTATACCAGACCTGAAGGGCCTGATATGGAATTTGGGGGGACCCCCACGCAATTTTTTTTTTAAATTTTAGTTCGGGGTTCCCCTTAATATTCATACCAGACCCAAAGGGCCTGGTAATGGACTGTGGGGAAATCCCACGCCGTTTTTTTCAATGACTTTTATGTGTATTGCCAGGACCGACAATTCATTAATAGCTGCAAGTACTTTTAAATGACTTTTTTTAGAAATGTCATTTTGCTCTCGACTGTTCTAAACATGGGAAACATGCGCCACTTTACAGACATACTATAGACACCCCCCAGGTACGAAATTTAAAGGAATATTTCACTTTAAGCATTATTAAAATCACTGCTCTCGAAAAAACGTCCGTTTTTAAAACTTCTTTTTGCATTGATACATGTCCCCTGGGGCAGGACTCAGGTCCCCAAACACTTTTTATGACATTAAATTGCCTATTAACCTTTAAAATTAGCCCTTTTGATTTCTCCCATAGACCTTTAAAGGGTGTTCCGCGGCTTTCGAATTTGCCGCAAACATCCCAAATTGTTCGTTATTGGGCGAACGGGCGAACAGCCAATGTTCAAGTTGAACTCATGTTTAACCCGAACATAAAGATCATCCCTACTCAATACCAGTTTTTGTATTAAGTTGGTGTTTACAGTGACAATGGGTGTTATTTAATATTGGAAAAAAACACTTGGCACTACAAGTGCATTAGGAGAACCTAGGAGACAGCTAAAAGAAACACAAGCAGTAAATCAAAATCAAGATTTTATCAGATAAAATAGATATTTACAAATTTGCTTGCATAGCAATGGCCCCCCTACCCGTAAAATAATCCACATATTTTTGCCGCACTTCACAGGCGCTTTGGGGGGGGGGGGGCAAGCCAGGACGGCCAGCTTCCAGGGCCGTCAGTGTATTTTCAGGAAGTCCGGCCTCAGGCCCAACTGAGACAACATAATTAGTTGTGAAGTATGCAGCATGCTAGCACTATGTGGTTCAGTTTGTACTCCGCCATATTAATTGCCTAAGAAACAGGCGGAACCAGCTGGCCATTATCCCAAAGGCATTCTCCACGACTCTTCTGGCTCTGGCCAGCCGGTAATTAAAAAACCTCTTCTCCGGGGTGAGGGTCCTCTGGGGGAATGGCCTCATCAGGTGATCACCCAGACCAAATGCTTCATCAGAAATAAAAACAAATGGGAGTCCTTCAACGTTCTCTTCCATAGGTGGCAATCCCAAGCTACCACTCTGGAGACGTCATTAGAACTCGGTCTGGGCAAAGACTCCACCATCCAACATCCGGCCATTCTTACCCACATCCACATATAAAAATTCATATGTCGCCGACACCACCGCCATCAACACGTTACTATTGAAAGCCTTATAATTAAAATAGTATGACCCCGAGTGGGGTGGTCGGCTGATGTGGACATGTTTCCCATCGATTGCCCCTCCGCAGTTAGGAAAGTCCCAACGCTCTGCAAACTGGGAGGCCACAGTCTGCCATTCCTGTGGCATTGAAGGAAACTGTGGCGTCAAAAAAGAAAAAAAAAATTTGTAATTTTGCACATAACATTGCAAGCAGATTAGACACAAACATTCTTGGACAACATCAGTATAACATTTATTTTAAGGAGTATTTAAAGACAAAAATATAAGGTCCGCTTATCAGATTCCTCACCCCCTCTGATGGCCCATTGGAAAAATTTTAGGGGGGGAGGGTTATAAATGAGTTTGGGACCCCAAAAAAAAGCCTCTGGCACTCTGCCTGAATTTAAGGACAACAATAACATTTGGACACATTTTAGGGGGTGTTTAGGGTAAAGCTCTACAATGGAGCTGACAAAATACATTGTTAAGTGACTAGGCTAGGTGTGTATGGGCCCAGGATAGCATGCTGGGTGGTTAGTGAAGGCAAATATGCATGTAGGCCAAAAAAGGAGCTTTAAAAGCTTAAAGCATGCATGAGGATAAAGAGGACATTCACAGAATATTACAATCATGGTAATTAGGGAATGATGAAAGAAATACAAAACATTAGCAAACATTAAATAAATAGAATGTGATGTTAAAGGAGAAAACTTACCCTAATATAGTCCTTCTGCAGGACAGGTCTCTGGAATAATGATCCCCAGAGTCTGGGTGGAGATCCCTGTAGAGAACTTGAGGACTTGAGGTCCTGTAGACTTTTCCCTGTCGCCAAGTAATGCAACGTGGCGACTAGCCTCTGCTCGGGCTTGCCGCATGCAGGTGTCCTGCTTTGTAATATAAGGGGTCAGCAAAGCCAACAGACGGTGATAAACGGGGGGTCCGTCATCCGGAGAAAATTCCTGAAATCATCAGGATTATTCTCCCGGATCTCCCGCAGCAAAGGCATATGAGAGAATTGGTCACGCTGGAGTAACCAATTATTGGTCCATGAACTCCTCCCCACCCTGTTCATGGACTGGGCTTGGGTCAAAGCAAGAACCCCAACACCAAGCCCCCGCATAGCACGAACTCTACAACGAGTATGTAACCGCAACATGGCTTCAAAACGATCGTCTAGTCAGAACAAACTAACAGAACGCACTGAAAAACAGGAAGACCTGAGAAGAGCGAACTGAAAATCAGAAACACGCGGACAAGAACGCACTGAACAACAGATACGAACTGACTACACGCACTAAAAACCAGATACAAACCCACAAGCACAAACTGAAGAGCAGTAACGGATTGAAAAGCACGAGGCTGAAAAGCACGAGGCTGAAAAGCACGAATCGTCTCTCACCAAACTTCTACTAACACAAGATAAACACGAGATTAGCAGAAGGAGCCCAAAGGGTGGCACACTGGGTATTGAATTTCCGTCTTCTAGTCCCGTTGTACGTGTTGTATGTCACCGCATTCTTGACGGTTGGAATTTGGTGTGACCGCGTGTATGCAAGACAAGCTTGAGCGGAATTCCGTCGCAAAAACCATCCAAGGCTTTTCCGACAAAAATTCCGATCGTGTGTATATGGCATTACTGAAAACATTTTTCTCTGTTTAGTTATTGTAACAAAGGAAAAAAAAAGCAGGATGTACTCATTCACAAGAAGGCAGAAGTGAAAGCAGGAGACCGTGTGATTCAGATGTGGGAAATTCCAAAACGAGGCATTGGTGAAGTCAAACAGTAATGAAGCAAAATTTCACAACGCGCTCAAGATTACCATTTCAGAACAACTAAAGCCTCGTACACACGATGAGAATAACGGACGAGTGATCATCCCTTTTCTTTTTAAAATTTTGCATGCTTGTCTCATAAAAATGAAGGAATTACTAAAGTTAGATAAATTCTCTTACAACAGAATACAACTTTGGAAGAGATGTAATGTGTTATATTGTATTGTGATGTATTCCCTTGCTTCCTACCATGGTCTTTTTTTTTTTATTTTTTTTTTAGACGAATAGTGTACTGATTAAACTAAAATCCTACAATACCAAAAAAAATTTCATATTTGTCTCTTTGGATAATTTTGCATGAACTGTCATGGCTGTCGTGTCATGCCTGTCATATGCAGCAACTGTGCCCATCAAATGCCACCACTGTGCCCGTCAAATGCCGCAACTGTGCCAGTCAAATGCAGCCAATGTGCCCGTCAAATGCAGCCACTTTTGTCCTGTCAAATGCAGCCACTATGCCCATCAAAAGCCGCCACTGTGCCGTCAAATGCAGCCACTGTGCCCGTCATATGCAGCCAATGTGCCCGTCAAATGCAGCCACTGTGCCCGTCAAATGCCACCACTGTGCCTGTCAAATGCAGCCACTGTGCCCCTCATATGCAGCCACTAGTGCCCCATCAAATGCAGCCAATTGTGCCCATTATATGTAGCTACTTGTGCCCATAAAATGCAGCCACTTGTGACCATCAAATGCAGCCACTGTGCCCATCATATGCAGCCACTTGTGCCCCATCAAATGCAGCCACTCGTGCCCGTCAAATACAGCCACTCTGCCCATCAAATGCCGCTACTGTGCCCGTCAAATGCAGCCACTTGTGCCCCATCATATGCAGCCATTTGTGCCCATCAAATGCAGCCACTTGTGCCCATCAAATGCAGCCACTGTGCCCGTCACATGCAGCCACTGTGCCCGTCACATGCAGCCACTGTGTCCGTCAAATGCAGCCACTGTACCCATCAAATGCTGCCACTGTGCCTGTCAAATTCAGCCACTATGCCCGTCAAATGCAGCCACTGTGCCCTTCATATGCAGCCACTGTGCCATCAAATGCAGCCACTTGTGCCCATCAAATGCAGCCACTTGTGCCCATCAAATGCAGCCACTGTGCCCGTCACATGCAGCCACTGTGTCCGTCAAATGCAGCCACTGTACCCATCAAATGCTGCCACTGTGCCTGTCAAATGCAGCCACTGTGCCCATCAAATGCAGCCACTGCGCCCATCAAATGCAGCCACTGTGCCGTCCAATGCCACCACTGTGCCCATCAAATGCTGCCACTGTGCCTGTCAAATGCAGCCACTATGCCCATCAAATGCCACCACTGTGCCTGTCAAAGGCAGCCACTGTGCCCGTCAAATGCCACCACTGTGCCTGTCAAATGCAGCCACTGTGCCCGTCAAATGCCAACATTGTGCCTGTCAAATGCCGCCACTGTGCCCGTCAAATGCAGCCACTTGTGCCCCATCATATGCAGCCACTTATGCCCACCAAATGCAGCCAATGTGCCCGTCAAATGCCACCACTGTGCCGTCAAATGCAGCCACTGTGCCCATTAAATGCAGCCACTTTGCCCGTCAAATGCAGCCACTTGTGCCCGTCAAATGCTGTCACTGTGCCCGTCAAATGTAGCCACTTGTGCCCCATCATATGCAGCTACTTGTACCCATCAAATTCTGCCACTGTGTCCGTCAAATGCCACCACTGTGCCCGTCAAATGCAGCCACTGTGCCTGTTAAATGGCACCACTGTGCCCGGTCAAATGCCGCTACTGTGCCCATCAAATGCAGCCACTATGCCCATCAAATGCTGCCACTGTACCCGTCAAATGCAGCCACTGTGTCCTGCAAATGCCACCACTGTGCCCATCATATGCAGCCACTTGTGCTCCATCTAATGCTGCCACCTGTGCCCGTCAAATACCGTCACTGTGCCTGTCAAATGTAGCCACTTGTGCCTCATCATATGCAGCTACTTGTGACCATCAAATGCCGCCACTGTTTCCGTCAAATGCTGCCACTGTGCCCATCAAATGCAGCCACTGTGCCCATCAAATTCCACCACTGTGCCTGTCAAATGCTGCCACTGTGCCCGTCAAATGCAGCCACTGTGCCCATCAAATTCCACCACTGTGCCTGTCAAATGCTGCCACTGTGCCCGTCAAATGCAGTCATTCTGCCCTTCAAATGTCGCCACTGTGCCCAACATATGCAGCCACTTGTGCCCCATCAAATGCAGCCACTTGTGCCCATCTCATGCAGCCACTGTGCCCATCAAATGCCGCCACTGTGACCGTCAAATGCAACCACTTGTGCCCATCAAATGCAGCCACTTCTGCCCGTCAAATGCAGCCACTGTGTCTGTCAAATGCAGCTACTTGTGCCTGTCAAATGCAGCCACTGTGCCCATCAAATGCTGCCACTGTGCCCGTCAAATGCAAAGTTATCAACACAGCATCATACAATTGCTAGGGAGCTCCCCCTGCTTTATGATGCAGTCCTTTGTTACTGTGACTGAACGCAAGGCCTTACAATGAAAGATGTAGTCTTTGATCTTCTGTCTTCTGCTATCTATTATACTGCAGTGATTGTAATCTAAGGGTTTAACAAGCAAAGCAATAGTGTAGAATAATAATTGAAACCATTCTTGCTGTAAAACACACTTGTAACTGCATCCAGTACAGTTGTCTCTGAACCGCACAGTATCAGTTCTCAGCGAAGTTTAGGCTTGAGGCCTGCTTAAACTCAGTCTGCTTGAATGAGACCCCTATGCGGAACTACAGGTCTCAGCAAACACTGTGGTATAAGTCTAAGTGTGTAAAGTGCGTTAAAGTGCTGGTCTCAGTGCTGCCGTCAGTCAGCTCTGCCACACTGCACTGCTCCGCAAGATGACCAGGATCTTCAAATGGCTCCGTCAGGTGTCTCTGGATCCTTCCCGATCCGGTCACACTGTTTCTCCAGCACACAGGTGTAAGGCAGAGTCGCTTGTTGTTCCACTTGTTGCGCTCTCTCTGGACCACCTCCTCACAGATCCTCACAGGCAGGCCACGCGTTCAGAAGAGAAAGAAAATGGCCGCGCTGGGGCTTTTATATCCTACCCAGCATGCAGTTCAGTTACTCAGTGTTCATGGGTAGGTCAGTGATCATTGTGGGTAGGTGAAACCTTTCACAAGGTAAACATTAAGTCATTTCCTGTCAGGCTCTGTCAATTTCCTTGTGTGAAAATAAGCAAAGTCTCTTTCACATTTATACCGCTAGAGGGAACCAAATACCAATTCACAATATTGTTCATTGTTTAACATTACATGGCATTATAGGGCAAAAATACCAGCGCTACATATATATGAAAAAAAGGGATTTTAAAGTATAAAATGAGAAAAGTAAATAAATAATAAGGGGCTTTCTTCCCCTTCCATTGGGGCTTTCTCCCCACTGGGACGCAGCCATCCATGGTGAGCACAGCGGCACACACCACCGCAGCACAACCCAGCCCTGCAGAGGTAAAGCCGGCATCATGCAGGAAGATGTTTACTTAGTGAGTCTTTGTTTGCTTTGTTATCCAGTGTGGTTTATGAGTGAACTGCTATCAACTGCTGCCATTGATTTATTGCTTGTGATTAGAACAGTCTTTAAATAAACTTACTGCTGCTTTTATTATACTTGCTGATGTCACCAGATTTTTCATCAGTGCATACACGTCATCTTTACTTTTCACCAGTGGTCCTAATTGTTTACAGGTAAGCCTAAAATAAGGCTAACCTGTAGGTACAATAAATGTCTCCTAATTATGCACACTTTAGGAGATATTTACTATACTAGCAGCCGGTGACGTCAGGAATGATGTCATCGTGGCTCAGCCAGCCAGACTGCTGAAGCCCACCAGCCCGGATAGAAGACCAGGTGAAGATGGAAGCCCTATAAACGTTGACAGTGTGCCGCTGGAGGGCTTCACTCTAAGCAAAGTCTTTCATAATGTGCTAGTATGTGATGTTATTATTTTGCAGGAGAATTTTTTTTTTTTTTTTTTGCGGTTTACTACTGCTTTAAGATATTAACTGTGCATCCGTTTTTAAGTTTCAGTGCTTATGAACCATCACCCAGTTCAGGGCTCTCTCACAAAGCTGGCAGGGCTAAAGATGCATAAATCAAACAACTCGAAAAGGAAAAGGTTGTAAAAGAAGTAAGCCAGAGGTAACATAATGTTTTCATCCACTACTGTGGGGACAGTCTAAATGAATGATACAGAAGTGTTACCAGGAGAAGTCTAAGGGCCAGTCCACACCATAGAAACGTGGATGCGTTCCAGATGCTTTTCTGTATGCACGTTTTTGATGCATTTTTGGTGCATTTTTTATGTGTTTTTGGTGTGTTTTTGATGCAGTGCAGTTCATTTTTTTCCCCCACTTTTTTCTTAAAAAACTGGAACTGCAAGCACTGGTGTGAACTTTGCCATTGAAAACCATATAACCTACTTTCCATGCGTTTTTGATGCAGAAAAAAACCACACTGGACTGCATGTGGTGTGAATAGGCCCAGGACAATTTCACTCCAAAACCTGTACTGATCTAAACCAAGAGAAAACCCTTCTGATTCAGAATATGCACCAATTGTCCCTCTATTACAAATTTAGGGATTATAGTGATACACTACACTGAAAGAGCAAGGTGGAAAAGAAAAAGCAGTGGAGAAGGAAAGGGGGAAGAAGGGAGTAGGAGAGGGAAAAGATGGGGCGGGGGGGGGGGGGAGAGGAGAGGAAGCTGCATGCTATAGGGCTCCTGCCAATGAGACTAAAGCTGGCCATACATGGATCAAAATTTGGTTCAGCAAGGGCTGGCCGAATTTCGATCCATGTATGCAGTGGGGTATTTTGGTTTTGTGCTGCCCTAGGCGTGACTAAAATCGGGCGCCCCCATCTAAATTTGTCCCACCCCAGCCACGGTATACCGTTTTTGTCTCAGGGTCTGATGGGGAAGCTACAGCCATTCACAGTGAAAATCTGCAGCTTTCTCATCAGACCCTGAGACATGATTCATCCAAGTGCCATATATAGAATTACTGGCCATGGTCTGATGTTCACGGTGATACCTCATGTGTATTTTTTTATTTATTTATTTTATTTTATTTATTTTTTATACTGTTACTTTATTTATTTATTTTTTTCACTTTTATTGCTGTCACGAGGAATGTAAATATCCTTGTGAAAGCAATAGGCATGTGACAGGTACTCTTTATGGAGGGATCTGGGGTCTATAAGACCCCAAATCCCTCCTCTGCACTTAAAAGCCGGAAGTGATGTCATGTCATCGCTTCTGGTCTACGAGAAATGGAGCACTCTGCTGTAGAAGCATGTCTTGCTCTAATATTGGGCAAACCAGAACTGCAGTTGAGTTCAGAAATGTTGCATTTTGCTATCAGAAAACAGAGCAGCTGCTCATGTTGACTAGTATCACTATTATCTCTTCCATATACAGTAAAACCTTGGATTGCGAGCATAATTTGTTCCAGAAACATGCTTATAATCCAAAGCACTTGTATATCAAAGCAAATTTCCCCATAAGAAATAATGAAAACTCAGATGATCCATTCCACAACCATGTATTCATAAATCCTTCAGTTTATAGTCTGTTTAAAAAGATTATAGCAATGTGATAGGTTGTGTAACCATAAAATGTCCATCCACAAATGGAAGCCTCCTCAAGGGGATTAGAAGCAAAATCCAGCAGGAGCTACAGAGTATAAAAGAGAAGAGAGGCGCCTCTAAGTGCTGCAATATGGTTACATTTAATGAAGGTAAAACATTTAGCAACTCACATTGTTGATTAAAAGAGGCACATCTAAGTATGCGACACCCGGGGTAATGCTGTCCACATAGACCATCCTGTGCACCGACAGCCCCCTCCGCTGTCAGTCTGCAATCGTGAACGGGAATCGTCTACCCTGCAGTAGAGCGATCTGAAAGCGAGGCTTGAACTGCTCGTGGAGCGCAGCGTGGAAAGGGATGATGTCAATGGCGGTGTGGAGGATGGTCTATGTGGACAGCTTTACCCCGGATGCCTGCATACTTAGATGTGCCTCTTTAAATCAACCATGTGACTTGCTAAATGTTGTACCTTCATTAAATGTAACCATATCGCTACACTTAGAGGCACCTCTCTTCTCTTTTATACTCAGTTGTGACATGACACTACTTGTATATCAAGACATCGCTTGTATATCAAGTCAAAATTTATTAAAAAATGTTGCTTGTCTTGCAAAACGCTCTCAAACCAAGTTACTCTCAATCCAAGGTTTTACTTTATATTATATGCACTAAGGAAATGAAACAATCTTACACATTTTTACTAAAAGTTTCAGTTTTATTTTAAACATTTGGATCAACGATTTAGCATAAAACAAAGAATAAAGAAAAGTGACAAAACTATACAAACATCTGATATAAAAATATACATTTTTTAACCTTTCATATCACTTTCACACCTGAACATTTTAGGTGCAGTGCAATAAAATAAAAAAGTCCTGCTTGCTGCATCTTTTATAAGCTTTCAACAAAAAGTTATATAGAGTTCAATGGTAGCGCACCTAATATGCATGTAATGCCCCGTACACACGGTCGGACTTTGTTCGGACATTCCGACAACAAAATCCTAGGATTTTTTCTGACGGATGTTGGCTCAAACTTGTCTTGCATACACACGGTCACACAAAGTTGTCGGAAAATCCGATCGTTCTAAACGCGGTGACGTAAAACACGTACGTCGGGACTATAAACGGGGCAGTGGCCAATAGCTTTCATCTCTTTATTTATTCTGAGCATGCGTGGCACTTTGTCCGTCGGATTTGTGTACACACGATCGGAATTTCCAACAACGGATTTTGTTGTCGGAAAATTTTATCTCCTGCTCTCCAACTTTGTGTGTCGGAAAATCCGATGGAAAATGTCCGATGGAGCCCACACACGGTCGGAATTTCCGACAACACGCTCCGATCGGACATTTTCCATCGGAAAATCCGACCGTGTGTACGGGGCATAAGAGATGTGAATTGAGTCTAGGTTAGGTTCACGCTTCTGTAGGTGTGGGACTAAATCACACACTTTCCCAAACCTGCCGCAAAAACACTCTACTGTTATTAATTCTTAATGGCACCCCAAGCATTGGAAACGAATGGTTACCTATGCTAAGGGATTGCATAGCACTGCAGCTGCAATTTTGGAAAAGACTGCTGTGCCCATGCAAATGTGGCCACTGGAAAAGCAGCATAGTGGGAACCTTGGCTTAATGTTATTTTTGTATAATCTGTCTGTTTACTGTCACCTGTATTACACCTTAAGTAGCAGTACCAATACAACTTTTAGGGGCAGTAGCAAGTAAAATGAGGATTTGTGGTAGTCTACACCAGTGGTTCTCAACCTCAGTCCTCAAGCACACCAAACAGGCCATGTTTTGGGAATTTCTCTTAAATAAAATAACTGTCCAAAATACCAAGCCACTGACTCCGATTAAGGCTGGCTTCACACCTATGCGAATTGGATGTGGGTTTCCCCTCATCCAAGTCGCGTAGCAGGAGAATGTGACTGACTCTCTATGGAGCCGGTTCACATGTCTCCGGGGCGACTGCGAAGCGCACTGCTCAGAAACGCTGTGTGTCTTTGCCTCCGTTTCAGGGCCAAATTCAGGCAAAGATTCTGCTTGATTCATCCTTGAAACGAAGAACAGGGACGGACAGCGTTGCTGTGCGATCCGCGGCCGGTTTAGGTGTGACTCAAGCCTTAAAGCACCTGTGCAAGATAAAGGAAAACCAGCAAAAATGGCCTGTTTGGGGTACTTGAGGACTGAGGTTGATAACCACTGGTCTACACTATTCATTTGAATAACAGTTTAAAATGTTAAATTAGAAAATATGCAACCAACATTGATTATGCAACATACTATATGCAACCAAAATGAGGATATACTAAAAGAGAAGAATAGGTTCATAAAAAAATGATACTCACCTAGGTCCATGCTGCATCTTTCCCCCGCTGTGAACTGAGCGATCAACGGCCGCTCCACCCTAACCGAACCGTACCATTTTATATGGCCCCACATCTGAAGCAGGACCCAGAATGGTGCGGTTCGGTTTGGTTGTATGGGCCGCTTTCATATGGAAACACTCAAAATAGCATACCGTACCGAACCGAACAGATCCACTCAGTTGAAACAAGGCAATATTGAATCATTGGTGGTAAAAAGCTAAGGCTCGGTTCACACTAGGACGACTTGTCAGGCGACCTAGGTCGCCTGACAAGTAGCGTCCCATTCAGTACAATGGAACCGTTCTAATCGGAGCGACGCAAGTCGCTCCGACTTAGAAAAAGGTTCCTGTACGACTTTGGGGGCAACTTGCATAGATTTCTATACAGAAGTCGTTTTGTAAGTCGCCGTGGCAGTCGCGTGCAGGTCGCCTCGGTGAGGCGACCTGCAAGTCGTGCCGCCCCTGGTGTGAACCGAGCCTAAAGCTCAACTGAACCTTTATTTCAAATCAGGGGAAATATACGTCACGTGCACTACAACAAAAAGGTGTGTCCATTTCATTTTCTTTGGAAAGCAGCCACAGCCAGAGTGTAAAAACCCTGTCCTCTGCCAGTATGGTACAAAAAACACATTCCCTGCTGAATCAGAGCTAGAGCTCTCCAATCAGCAGGAGCACGAGCTTTGCTGATTGCAGTGCTATAGGTCTGACTCAGCAGGGGACATGTCAAACCTCTGCAGAGAGACCACTGCTTCTACGCAGATCAAAGACCACACTCTACTGTATGCTGGCAGGGGATAGACTTTCTACTCTAGATGTGACTGCTTTCCATAGAAAAATATCAGAAAGATATTGAACACCTTTTTTTGTGATGCACCTGGACCGTGTTTAGATGAATATGAAATGAAGGTTTAGTTAAGCTTTAATCAGTGAATGTTCTTCTTCTTGTTCCTCAAATACTTTTACCAACCAATAGAATAAATTAGAGCCATATTTATATGCATGGCACTAACATTGTTCCCCACCGTAATCAAAATGACAGTATAGCCTAAAAAAGTGTTAATGAATTGTTAGGCTTCTAAAATTAAATGCAGTATCAGTAAAATTATACCCGTTGGCAGCTAGCACACAAGCCAGAAAATTTCCTCTGAGCATAAGAAACTTTTGCTAAGCTTACATTCAAACACAAATATGGGTTATCTTTTTTAGCATACCATACATTAAGGAGATAAATAGTAATGTTCACATTTAAATCAATAGTAAAGATACCCATAGACATGACATCACCACTGGCTGATCAAGGCCAATATTTGATGGGTTGGGCAGTGAACATAAAACTACTGTTTCCTAGGATAAAAAGCTAGATGTGGCTTTATGCACCTTCCATGCCATCCCTATCGGCACAAAAATAAATGCTTGACTTTGCCAATTGCTTGTGTTTGTACAGGAAACTGGTCCGCCATTCATAAAGCTGTGGCCAGCTTTACAATGACTATATCCATTTTAGGTAGAGTGAGTCATTATGTAGTAGTCATTACTAAAACAGTCCAGCCAAATATCTCTTTATCCAGATTCAACAGTAATTTCCAGTGTTTTGTGTACAGTGTAACATAATCTTCTAAACAACGTTTTAAGAAAGGCTTCAACAGATAATTGGGCTGATCACTGCTTTATAATGGAACAATGTCCAAAGAGAAGTATTGAAAACTTTCATAATTTGTACATCCACACCTCCTCAAAAGACTCTCCTGACTAACGTAGCTGTAAAAACTGCAAACCAATCTGCCCATAAAATTACAAATCAAGGGTGATGTGCTATTCTCTCTCACAGGTCATAGCGTTAAAAATTACAATTGTAGAAGAAAGACTTTAAAAGTGTCCAGGAATGTGGTCATAAAAGATCTGAGATAGTTACATTTGGCTATCAAGGCCAAAAAGCAATGTTGAATATAAACGGGTGGCTTGCAAGTTTTAGGCTTTTTTTCCCAGCTGCCATAACAGGTAATCTTCATAGTATACACCAGTGTTTCTCAACTCCAGTCCTCAAGGCGCCCCAACAGGTCATGTTTTCAGGCTTTCCATTA
Organism: Aquarana catesbeiana; assembly: GCF_042186555.1. Lineage (NCBI taxonomy): Eukaryota > Metazoa > Chordata > Amphibia > Anura > Ranidae > Aquarana > Aquarana catesbeiana. Next base: position 252,530,205 of record NC_133330.1, read on the forward strand.
TTTCGCACAAGTGATTAGATCTCTTTCACTGCCTTAGTAATTACCACAGCCGTTTCATCTGAGGGAAATTTCTGAAAACATGACCTGCTGGGGCCCCTTGAGGACTGGAGTTGAGAAACACTGGTATACACATCAGATTAAACTGATAGCAATGGAAACTTCAAAATGCAGAGGAATGGTGAACTTGTTCACTGCTTAAAATTTCTTAAACCATTGTTTCTTCATATTTTCTTTAAGTTGGTGTTCCGTCACCAATGTTTTACCTTGGTTTTGAAACACATACATTGCTATACATACACCTGAGATGAATTGTCACCAATTGCATGGCCTTGATTTGTTTCACCTTGTGCTTTTTTTTTTAATTGTTAGCTTTTTTTTTTTTTTTTACTTCCCTGTGTAGCATGTCTAGGTCTCCACACTTCAATTACAATGACTATATTGGTTTAAAACATGTTTGGGGGGGGGGGGGAGAGTATTTTGCCCTATAGAGCCACATTTTGTATTCAGGTCAGTTGAATTAGACCTCCAAATCCCAACCAATGCTTGTCATATATGCACACGCTACAACATGTTAATGCTTGAGTTTATCACTGCTCATAGCACAAGCGTTTGTTGCGCAGTAATACATTTTAGGGGATTTTTAACCTAATGTTTCAGCAATTCTCAAACAGTTCTCATCTCACATGTCCTTTGTAAATTTGCTAAAACAGCTCCTTTAGTTTCCTCTGCTCGTTAACGTCAGCAGAATGCAATACTTGTTCATTAGTTTTCCAGACAAATAACATAACATAAAGTCTTTCTCAACTGTAACTCAGATATGAAAGCCAGTGAGTGCTGTCACAAGAGTGAGGATGATGATGCTTAATGTTCCAGTTACCCCCATGGCTGAATTACCTGGTCTTGTTGTTGGACTAGGCTTTGGACTAGGCTTTGGTTGTGGTGGAGGTGGTATGAACATGATTGCCCTTGCCAAGTTAGATGGTTCTGATTTTAGATTTGCTTTGTCTATGGCAACCAAGCTGAAATAAAGTACAGTTCCATTTTTTATAGTGAGATTTTCCGGGGTGAAATTGAAATGTTCTACAGATCCAGATGGCTGTGGTGTTAGACTGGTGATGTTTATAACTGTGCCATTTTCAAAGTTAACCAACAGTTCCTTGCTGTCAAGACTCATCCGTAAATCATACCTGGAAGCTAAAATGGAAATGATGAAGAAAATTAACACCCATACAAGTTATTGATGAACTTTTTATATGATTTGAAGTCTATTGCCTTTCCAGCACTATTTTACTTTATAGCCTAAATATAATAATAAAACTGATAAGTTACAGTTTGATTTTCACAGTATCCTTTTAACTTTCTCATTCTGCATGATGCATTAGTCAAAGTTTTGTTTTGCCACTGGGGAATTCTGCCTCTGTCCCTTTCTCCTTCTTCTTCCAACTCCACACCTCTTCAGTTTTATTGACTAATTATACTGTAAAAAATTATTGTGCAACCCCCTGCTCAGTCACCCCCTCCGAACCTCTATGGTCCTTAATGCTTGATCTTCTTCCCTTGTCCCCGGACATGGCTAGGCCACCCTCTTTACTACCATGTCTGTATCTCCTCTCTCACCAAACTTGTGCATGCTCCCCCACTCACTCTCAATTCATACCTCCATACCTCCCCTGCTTTTACCCACTTTTGCCCCCTCCCACCTTTTAACTCTTAACCTCATCCTCCTCTGCCTGCTTCCCGCACCCCCCCCCACCACACTCATGTTCTTTTTACAGACGAAAATTCAAATTCGAATAGTTTTCGAATACGAATAGTTGTCAAATTCGATAAGTTTTTGAATTTGAATAGTTTTCGAATTCAAATCATTTTTGAATTTGAATAGTTTTCGAATTCAAATAGTTTTTAAATTTCCAAAGAGAATAAAATAGAACAGAAAATAAAGGAATATAATAGAAAAAAATAGAATAGAAAAGAATATAACAGACATTAAATTAATAGAATATAATAGAGTAAAACAAAACAATATAGAATAGAAAATAAAAGAACAGAATAGACTAGGATATAATATAAACTAATAGAATAGATAATAACATAGAAAGAATATAACTATCTTCTGAAATTCAAATTTCAAATAGAAGAGATTTGAATACATAAGAAAAGAATAGAATAGAAAACAATGGAATAGAAAAAAAACAGAATAGAATAGACTATAATAGAATAGAAAAGAAAAGAATAAAACAAAAAGAATAGAATAGAGTAGAAGCAATATAAGCATTTCCCAAAATTCAAATCAATCCGAATTTGAATAGAATAGAAAAGAATAGATTAGAATAGAATAGAAAATAACAGAATAGTATAGAAAAAAAAACAATAGAATATAATATAATAGACTAGAAAGACTATAACCATGTTACGAAATTTAAATTTGGAATAGAATACATTTGAATAGAAAAGAATAAAATAGACTAGAATAGAAAATAAAATAGAATGGAAATGAATAGAATAGAATAAAGAAATAGAAAAAATAATACAATTAAAAAAACAATGGAATAGAATAGAAAGAATATAACCATTTCCCAAAATTCAAGTAGAATCTATTCAAATAGAATCAAAAATAATAGATTAGAATATGAAGATGATTATATTCATTCTATTCTAATCTATTCTGTTGTTTTTTTTTTCTATACTATGCTATTTACTATTCTATTCTAGTATTTTTCTATACTATTGTGCTATTTACTATTCTATTCTACTATTCTACTCTATTCTTTTCTATTCTATTCAAATTCAAATTGATTCTATTTGAGTTTTGGAAAATAGTTATATTATTTCTATTCTATTCTATTGTTTTTTTAACTCTATTCTGTTCTATTCTATTCTATTCAAAATTCAGAAGATGGTTATAATCTTTCTATTTAATTCTAGTCTTTTTTTTTATTCTATTCTGTTCCTTTGTATTCTATTCCATCCTATTTTGTTCTGTTTTACACTAATATATTCTTTTATTTTCGGTTATATTCTTTTCTATTCTATATTTTCTTTTCTATTCCTTTATTTTCTTTTCTATGTTATTCTCTTTGGAAAACTATTTGAATTCGAAAACTATTCCAAATCTAAAAGAATTTGAAAACTTTTAGAATTCAAAAACTGTTAGAATTCGAAAACTTCGAATTCGAAAACTATTCGAAATTGATTCGAAAATGAATTTAGTATTAAACTAATTTATGTAAATAACGAATCGAAACAAAACAAATATTTTTCATTCTGCACTTGTCTACTTGAATTTGAAAGTTTATATTATAAAGCAAAACATCATGTGTGCTACTGAGAACTTTAGGGTACAACAGCAAGAAAGCCAATATCAACTGTATAGTTCATTTTAAAAAAATCATACCATTTCCTTTATCCAGGTCATCACCAGTTGCGGTCCAAGACAGTTTGACTATCTGGCCTTCAATTATTGCATTCAAGTCAGTGATTTTACTTGGGCTATAGGTATCTGGAATAGGACCTGATGGCACATTTGTGATCACAAAAGCACCTCCTGAAGAGGTTCGAGAGAAATTTCCCACATTCTGATTCTCAAAGGTATTTTTTGGTTTTGGAGGGTTAGAAATGAGGGTACCTGGAACAAGAGGGAAAACCAATAGATTTATCAGTTTTTGTAAAATACAATAAACTACTAATAAACCAATAATTGACCAATAATGATACAAGGAGATTTTAATGATAATGTATACATCTTCAGAGTAATCTTATTGGCAGTGCTATTGATATCTGCTTAATTTTGGAAATGTTCTCACCATTTTCAACATAACCAGGTAGATATAAAGCCCGACTTTTTGCTATGCCTGCTTTGGAATCTTTTCCATAATTCTCAACCCGCACTTTCAAATTGTATCTTCCATTTTGCTTGTAGCCTGTGAAGTATCTGGTATATATTCCATCATTCTTGATAATATCAGCACCTTAAAGAAGATAAATGAACAGATTAAAATATCTTTTTTAACTGTATGGTCATTCACTTCATGATATTGTATTATGTAAAGTACAAACTTAAAAGTGGGGTATGCATGTGTAAAGCCAAAACTTTGGGTTTATCAGATCTGTACTTCCTTTGTGGAGATTCCAAAACAACAACAATCTCCTGCGCTTGGGGGCTTAGTCTATAGATAAGTGGTGTGGCCAACCCTCTGAATCAAACCATGCCTGCAGTCTTGCTGCCCTTCTCAGAACAATGGGTATTCTTAAAACTGAAAAAAGAGAAAGAAGAAGGAGAGCGCACCGACCTTGTGCATTACCAATGGTAAATTTTATTGCTTTTATAGCTTTTAATAAAATTTACCATTGGTAATGCACAAGGTCAGTGCGCCCTCCTTCTTTCTCTTTGTGGAAATTCACCATCTGTGTCCTGGTGACTATTGTCATTGGGGCAGAAACCTTTGATTATTGTAAGATGTTAAATTTGGCAGCAGAACAAGAGGGATTTCCCTTCACTTTGAAGAGATTTATTCTTAATGTTGTGTCCCTGGGACAGGAAGAAAAGGGAAATCTTCCTGATAGGACACTTCCAGGAAAATAAATCTTTGGGTCGTAACCCCCTCCTGACTTTTCACAAAAAATTGTCATCCTCCTGGCAACTTCTTAGTGCCCGGAAGGCATCAATTAAAGTCCTTTGCTTGCAGCAGCACCCCCTGGAGATCACTCTAATCTTCAGAAGGGAGCTGCAAAATGCTATGCAATGGCAGCAGGTTTGCCATCTGGTAATTAGCAGGCTTGTTATGCATTTGTAGAAGTGGTTTAAGCAGCTTTGCAGCAGCCCAGTCAGTTCTATACGGTATATCTGTTGTTTAGTGATGGTAAAGTGCCAACCCTCCCTTCTAGTCCAGGGGCTCATCTGGTTCCTCTGTGAGCCCAGGACAGTTGGAGGATACAGGGCTTTAGGATAGTGATGCAGGTGGAGGAGATGTCCCTTGAGAATTAACCGAGAAGTGCTAAATTCTGAGGACTTGTTCACAGGTACCAGAACCCTGCAAGGAAAAGCAAGTCAGAGACTTTGGGCTTTATATGCTAAAGCTGGAGAGTGTAAAATCTGGCTCACTTCTGCATAGCAACAAATCAGCTTCCAGGTTTTATTGCCAAAGCTTATTTGAACAAGCTGAGGTTAGAAGCTGATTGATTTCTACACAGAAGTGAGCCTGATTTTGCACTCTCCGACTTTAGTAAATAAACCCCAATGTCCTGATCTGCCTCGACTAGTGACACAGAAGACATTAGGGGTTGATTTACTAAATGCAAATAGACTGTGCACAGTGGCACTCTGCAAATTGCAGTTGCTCCAGAGCTTAGTAAATGAGCAGAAGCTCTGCTGACTTCCATCATCCAATCATGCACAAGCAAAAATGCTTTTTTTTTTTTTTTTTTAAATTTCCTGCGCACGATTGGATTTTCTTTCCAAAGTGAAGCTTCCCCTTATTTACTAAGCTCTGGAGCAGCTGCACTTTGCAAAGTGCACGGTCTATTTGCCTTTAGTAAATTAACCCATAAAAGTCTAACAGGCTACTCATGTCTCCATAAAGAGAACCTATAATTACTATTGTAGAGGGAGATTAACAGACCCCTTATAATTGTAGTGAATATAGAAAAAGAGAAGTTAAAAAAAGTTAAGAAAAGTGTTTTAGCTGTTTGCAAGAACGCGTAAATGTTATTTTTTACGATACAGTGTAATCACTGTATGTTAACGTAACCCATAGGCTGGTCAGTGAATTACAAACATTGTACTGCAAAATGTTTGACATCTAAAAATCTAAAATATAAGCACTTGCTTATCAACCATATTGAGACCTACACATATTTGGAGCTATACAGTGGTATTGAGGTGGTTAAAGTGGTTGTTGTTAAAGCAGTCTGTATAAAAAATATAAAAGATTGCAGCTACAAATCTTTTAGCAGCTGACTTTTAATAAATGGACACTTGCCTGTCTAACGATCCAGCATTATCCTCATCCTGTCTAGTTCTTTACTTGCCTCTGGGTTCCTGGCCCCGCATTCAAACTGTGCGCAGCGGGCTGTGAGACTTTCGGCTTCATAGCCGGCTTTGTGAATGGTCCTGTAGTCTTCTGAGACCTGTGATGTGTGTTTTCCAGAAGATTGCAGGGAGGGAGGGGGGAGGGAAGAAGAACTTCCTTCCCCTCTGACTAGGTGATCCAAGTGGGACCGGGTACCTGTCAACCCCCCAGCACCTAACCCTCCAGCACCCCCAAATCTTATAATTATCTGTCCACACGACCACCACTCTAAAATCTATTGGCTGGTCCTCTGTGTCTTCAGTGCATGTGTGGAAAATTCTCAATCTTGTGGAGAGGGCACATCGCTGGGATGCTGATCGATACCCTTTCCATGGGAATGGGGGGATTAAACATGCCCTGAAGAGCTAAGGAATGGACCTTTTGAGTTTGCAGTGGTGGACGTATGTCTACCCTTGGATCAACAGTAACAAAAAAACAAAATAGACTTTAAATGAATGAAGGTCTTGCCAATGACATTCAACTTTTTTTGTTTTATAGGTTATTTGATTCGGGTCAGTATACGTTGCAAAATATGATCAGGTAATTGATCAGCTGGTTGGTAGGAATAAATAGGAAAATTCAAGCCCTTGGCTAAGCTCTTCAGGCTGTTCTGTCACTGCAAGCTCAAAAGTAATTTGATCATATGTAACCTTAAAGTGGTAGTAAACCCCAAATCAAACATTTATTGTATTACTGCTTACAAATTATTAGATGTGATGGCTGCATTCGTTTTATTTTTTAGACTTACTTTCCTCTATTTTTACGTGGTGATCTAGCCAATAAGTCTGTTGTTTTTTAAAAGGAAATTCTCCCCAGCAGAATATTTCAGCTACAGAGATGACACAAACCATTTACCACTGATGGGGGTGCTTACAATGATCAGTTTTTATTTATGTAAAACCTCTCTCTCAAAATGTTTTTTTTTTTTTTTTTTGCTGTAACTGCTTATTAAAGTGGAGGGCCACCCTGAAAAAAAAATCACCAAAAATCCTAAAAAAAATTTTAAAAAAATGTGAAAAAAAAAAATTAAACTTACCTAAACCCTTGTTGCTAGGCAGTCTTCCTAATCTGCCTCTTCCTATTCCGCTGTGAGTTCTTCTCCTCGGTGAGCGGCCCCGTTGTCTTCTGGGAACTGTGTGTGTTCCCAGAACACCACGGGGCCATTCACAGAACGGAGCGCCGCTAACGCATGAGCAGTAGGAAACTGACAGTGAAGCCGCAAGGCTCCACTGCCTGTTTCCCTTTCCTAGGATGGTGGTGCCGGAACCCGTGAGCCGAGGGACGGGTCGGCCTCGGGCGGCCGACATCGCGGGCACCCAGGACAGGTAAGTACTTATTTAAAGTCAGCAACTACAGTGTTAGTAGCTGCTGACTTTAATTTTTTTTTTTAGGACGGAATCCCGCTTTAAGTACTAGCTGGAGTTAGGTGTCACATTTTATTTTATATAAATCTGCTAGTACATCTAACACTCCCCTCCCTCTAAACTAACAATGCTGTTTCCAAAGGTGCCTCCTGTGCGCCTCCATCCAAACTGGAGGCACATTAATACAGGAGTTACGTTACTGGCTAGATCACAGGTGAGAATAGAAGGAAAAAAGCCCTAAAAAATAAAAGTAACGCAGCCACCATATCTAATGATTGGTAAGCTGCAATACATTATATTTTATATATTATATATTTTTGGTTTTGGGTTTAATAGTGCTTTAAAGTACTTGTCCACATTTAAATGAAAATTTCCCTAGCCTCCTAGCATGCCTGATGGCTGCTGCCTCCCATAGAGAATTTTATATTAAACATGTACATGTACTTTAATTTTCAAGGAGATATAGGTTTCCATTACATGGGTAGTATTTCTGTACTTCTGTGTTATATTGTGTCTACACTGTAAAGTCTTTGGGTAGCTTTAGCAAACACTTGACCATAAAAGTGAAATGACAAAAAAGTAAATAAATACAAAAAAGTAAGTAAACATTGCATATAAACCATTACCTGCCCCATTGTCCAGGAGAGGTAGCGGTGTAGAAGTTCCATCTTGTGCTTCAATGTAGGCAATCACGTTCACTCCTAGAACTGGAGCAACCCCTTGTGTTACCGTAGCATACACAACCATTGGAGTGGGGAAGCTGTTAGTGTCTGCATTAAGAAATGGTTCAACAGTAATTGGGGGGACATTTGGATCTGCTGCTCGGGAATTCACCGTAATACCAAGGACTTGAGCTGAAGATTGTGTGTTGCATATTTTGTATGGCCAGTCGCCAGGCTATAAAGAAATAAAATTATTGTTGGAGATTTCACAGTTGCATGACAGAGAACTTCTGAGGTATGGTACACATTTTATGTTATAGAAAATTCTAGACATTTGGGGAAATCCTGTGTTCATTTGGCTTTATCATGGTTCCAGCAAGTCTGTCATGTCTATATGCTGAGGCCTGTTTGATGTGGTGTTCAACTTTCCATGACTGGAGTTGAAGAGTGCTTTAAAGGTTCTTTTGAAAGCCCCCTTGCCCCAGCATTTTTGGAAAGTACTGTAATTACCTGACAAGCAGCTTCCCAGGTTGATGCTACACAGCCATTCTTCAGAATCTTCCCAGTCCCATACTGCACATGCCATGCAGGGTGACACCTAACTCCACAGGTTTCAGTGAAAAGCCTATGTGCAGATCATCAGTTTGCTGCAGTGTTTTCCATGAAAGTCAAGTTTTGGCCATGCATGCATAAAGTGCAAAGTGCAGGATCAGAAAAACTAGAGAGGCTATGGGATGCTGGGCCAAATGAACAGTGAAGTATAAAATATTATAAAAAGTTGTCCAAACAGGATAAATGAACTTCAGACACTTCAGTCTAAGAACATTAAATGGGTTGTAAAGGCATAAGGTTTTTGTTATCTTAATGCATACTATGCATTAAGATAAAATCCTTCTGTGTGCAGCAGCCCCCCTCAGCCCCCTAATACTTACCTGAGCCCCATCTCTGTCCAGTGATGTCCAGGAGTGTCTGGGCTGTCTGAGACTCTCCCTTCTGATTGGCTGAGACACGGCAGCGGCGCCAATGGCTTCTGCTGCTGTCACTCAAAGTCAGCTAGCCAATCAGGAGAGAGAGGGCCAGAGCTCCATGTCTGAATAGACATGGGGAAGCGGTGACTCGGCTTGGGTGCCCCCATAGCAAGCTGCTTGCTGTGGGGGCAATCAACAGGACCCAGATATCAAGCAATCATGCTGCAAGTTTGAAAATTACTTGCTAAGCTATTGCTAGACTTGCCAGGCTTTACAAGTCTGCAGTACGGGACTCCAGATCAACTTTCTTTGCAAACATTCTGCAAGTCTGCTAGAAGTTCTGGATCAGTAATGTTGTGCAATAGTCATCCCACCACAGGGGTCACTGTGGCTGAATTTTCATGCTGTAGACTTGTAGAGCTCTTGCTGTAGACTCACCAATGCAACTTTGCTCTTGCTAGAGATTTGCCACACAAATTTGCTACAATTTGGAAAAGTGTGCACTAGAACTTGTGCTTCAAGTGCTCTGCAAGTGTACAACTTGCCTGTGAAAATGTGTAGCAAGTTAACAGACTTACAATTCAACACTGCCACAAATTTGTGGCAAGTTATCCTTTGCTATCTGGGGAGGGAGGGGCCAGGAGCACCAAAGAGGGACCCGAGAAGAGGAGGATCTGGGCTGCTCTGTGCAAATCCTTGGCTTTCAGCTTTTGTTCAAGGCAAAGGAATGAATAAGCAAGCATGTTCTAACTGCAATTAGATTGGTGCCAAACCCCCAGTGCCTTACCACTGAAATAAACCTTTAAAATACTAACAGCATATAAGATTTAAGTGCGCAAAAGTAATACATTGCAAAAAGAAAACACCCCCACATATAACAATAATACTAATAAAAAATAATAATAGTAATAAAAAATATAGTTGTTATACCTGAGCAGTGCCTGGAACTGCGAGACGGGCAGATTTTGAGGCGGCATCAGATACAAACTGCGCATTCTCATATATTTTGCCGGATGGATCTGTCAATTGAATGCTTGGGTTCAAAAGGTTCCAAGTCACTAAAAAGAAAGTTTCATTGCCCACACTGTTGTCCATGGTCACTTTGCCAGTCAGACACTGATTTGGTTCTATTGTAGTTGCAGTACTTTCAATCTGTAGTAGCAGAAATGGACATTAATGTACAAACATAGAAGGACACAGAAATTATTTTCTTATCAGTTGTATAAATGTGTGATTTCTTTAAACATCTAATCCAGCATATTAAAGTGTCTCTTAATCTAAGAACAAACATGTAACGTATTGCAGCCTACTAGTCCTTAGACTGGGTGGTTGCATTTGTTTTGCTTTTATTTTCCCTGGGTTTTTTTTCAGATTAAGTACATTTTCTTAGCTTTACCTTTTGATCCTACCGGTAATCCAATGTGCTTGTGATTTCCTGTGCATTGATTTGAAATCTCAAAAAAAGTTATCATCTTTTACCAGTTTTCCTCTGTGAACTTATAACCCCTCTCCAATGCTATGGAGGTGAGGAGCGGGGAAGGGGATTGTAGTCCAAATCAGGAGAACAGTCTAGGGTAACCACTTCCCCCCCCCCTTAAGTGAGAGAGTGTTGTCACCCAAGGACAGGTTAAAATACAGGAAAGAAAACCTAAAAACAGAAACGATTGCAGCCACCAAATCTAAGGACTAATGCTGCACTATATCCCATTTCTGTTGGGTTTGGATACATTTTTTTTTGTTCTATTGCTATTCAGGAGATTTCCCATCACTTTCTGCTCTGGGATCAATGTTCTATCAGACAAGAAGTAAGGGAAAATCCGCACCAGAGAAAAAGAGGACAGGAGTCCTAGCATTTTCAGACTTAAAGTGGTTGCAAAGTCAGAAGGTTTTTTTTATCTTAATGCATTCTATGCATTAAGATAAAAAGCCGTCTGTGTGCAGCAGCCCCCCTAATACTTACCTGAGCCCCATCTCGCTCCAGCGATGTTGCAGGAGTGTCTCGGCTGCCCGAGACTCTCCCTCCTCATTCGCTGAGACGGCAGCACGGCACCATTGCTGCTGCTGCTGTCAATCAAATTCAGTGAGCCAATGAGAAGAGAGAGGGGCGGAGCCAGGCAGCGGCTCTGGACACGGGGAGCTATGACTCGTCTCAGGTGCCCCCATAGCAAGCTGCTTGCTGTGGGGGCACTCAACAGGAGGGAGGAGCCAGGAGCATGAAATAAGGACCAGAGAAGAGGAGAATCCGGGCTGATCTGTGCAAAGCCAACTGCACAGAGAAGGTAAATATAAAATGTTTGTTATTTTTAACAAAAAAAAAAAACTTTACAATCACTTTAACTTTAAAAAATATATATTTCTGTCTGTGTTGTTGTGATCTCCCTCCACCTTCTCTCTCGGTGACAACCTTTTTACCAGACAGAAAATCAAGGAATCTCTCCAGTAAAGCCTGACACAAGCTCTAATCCTTCCCCACTCTATCCAAAGCTAAAAAAATGGCAACATGTACACTTTAATACATTTAAGATGCCTCAAAAGAAAAGGTGTTCAATGTCTTACATTTTACTATTTTTTTAAAGCAGCCACATAATGAGGAAATAGCTTGTCCCCTGCCCCAGCCATTGCACAGGGGGGCTCCTGGTCTGCGAGGGAAAACAATTGTCTAATGACAGAGGCCCTACAGAGCCAGACCTATAGCTGTGCAATCAGCAAATTGAGGATCTGATTAGAGAGCTCTAGCTCTGACTCAGCAGGGGTGGGGGGTGAGAGAGACCACTGCATCCACACTCGGCAGGGCACAGGCTTTTCTACTCTGTGGCTGTGGTTTATTTGTGAAGAAAACAAACTGCAAGACTTGTCATACCTTTTTTTTTAGATGCACCTGGAAAGACATTAAGCTAACTTAAACTGAAAGTTCTATTGGACTTTATTTAAAAAAAAATACATTTCTCTTTATCATTTAAATTATATATCATAGACATATGATATTCTTACATATACATGGCATACTTCTTGTTTTAATATAAAGGGTGCAGTTTTGCAGCACGATGATCATGCTTTTTTCAGTACTATACTATAGATGGGGCTGTGTTCATGTCAAATTACAGTTGGGTACGCTTACAATAATAACTCAGTATGCATATTGACTAACATGTTATGATAGGTTTGCTACAGAGAATATACATACCTGTATGGACTGAGCTTGGATATCCCCACTGCTAGATTTGATGCCACTGAAGGAATCAATTAAACCATTGGCATCAACTTTATCTGACGAATATAGTTTTAAACCACCTGCAGAGAATGAATAAACATGTATTATACATGCTATGTCTTTAAAGCCATGCACTTTGTGAGCTTGCAGCATTATTTAGCTTAGTAACCCATTCCAGCTTTGAGATTAATTACTAGGGATAAGGTGAACTGCAAAGGAGTTCGGATGACAAAGCTGAACCCCATTGAAATTAATGGGTACCAATTCTGTCAAAAAAATAAATAAAAAAATGCCCATTTTCTGGACTAATAAGAAAAGTTAAGAAAAACAATTTAAAAAAAATTCCATTTTGCCAGGAGCAGTGATTTTTAAAGCACTGACATTTACAAAGAAAAAAGGTTTAAATTGCCAGTAAATGACATGAAGCCAACAATGAAATGTCATTCACTGGTAATTGAAATGGTATAATTTTATTTCTCTGTAAATGTTACTTTTGCTGTAGCAAATCCTATAGCAAGAACACAAAATACATAGAATCTCCCTTCAAATTCATACCAGACCCCTGGCAAAGTACCTTGCATCCAAATGCCCGAACAGCAAAAATGTTGTCCTAATCTATCCTAATAACCATAACCTAACTATTTTTGAAAATAGTATGTTATGGTCTTTATGTGGTTACATGGTCAAAAAGCTTTTTTTTTTAATTGGGGGGAGGGGGGTTAATTTTTAAACATGCTATGCTTCAAATGGCTTGCTCTATTGCAAGCATTGAAAGAGAAGGGGAAGTCATATACTGAACATCTTACACATACAGTATACAAGTCCCAAATCCAAGCTCCCATCCCAAAATGATAAGTAAAAGTCTCTGTTTAGGGCAAATAAAATGGAAAGCAGCTTAAAACCTCTGGATTGCCTCTTAGTTTTTAATAACTACAAATATATGTACATCCAGGTGTATTTAAAAAAACTTCCATAGTTGTTCATCCATCAAAACTTCATGTAAGTTCATTTTATTTAAATAGGGCAAATAAGTATGCTCCTTACCTCCATCTAGTGGCCATAGTCTGGTATTTTCTGCATTCAAACATTCAACTGCTTCAGATCTGCGCTATAGCCGAATGACGGCTACAGAGCAGGTCTGCTCTGCCGGGAGGCCGTCAATAGACGTCCCCTTTGCAGGCTCGCCACGCCCCCCCCCCCCCGAAGGGCACGCGCAGCGTGTGCTGTGATCACCCGAGTCAATGAGACTCGGGTGATCACAGATCCGAGTAAAGGGTCGATCCCGACACCTTACCACGTGATCAGCTGTCAGCCAACGACAGCTGCTCACGTGATGTAAACAGAAGATCGGTAATCTTTTTTTTTTCTTCTCACGCTGACAGCGCGAGGAGAAAAAAGGCGATCACCGGCTTCTGTTTGAAGGGACATCGGTCCCAAAGAGGAAGAGGTGAAGCCCCCTCATATGTGCCAACCAGTACCGCGTACCAGTGCCACCTGCCAGTGCCATGAATCAGTGCCCACAGTGCCACGAATCAGTGCCCACAGTACGTAAGTGCCAGCAATCAGTGCCACCTATCAGTGCCCACAAGTGCTACCTATCAATGCCCACCAGTGGTGCCAATCAGTGCCTCATCAGTGCCACCTAGCAGTGCTTCCTATAAGTGTCACCTACCAGTGCAGATCAGTGGCCATCACTGCCACCCATCAGTGCCCATCAGTGCCACCTATTAGTGCCCTTCAGTGCCACCTATCAATGCCCTTTAGTGCTGCCCATCAGTGCCACCCATCAGTGACACCTATCAGTGCCCACCAGTGCCACCTCATCAGTGTCCACCAGTGGCACCTCATCAGTGCCCACCAGTACCGCCTATTAGTGCCCATCAGTGCTGCCTTATCAGTGCCAATCAGTGTTGCCTTATCAGTGCCCATCAATGCAGCCCATCAGTGCAGCCTATCAGTGCCCATCAGTGCAGCCTATCAGTGCCCATCAGTGTAGCTTCATCAGCATACATCAATGAAGGAGAAAAATTACCTGTTTACAAAATGTATTATCAAAATATAAAACGGTTGTGTATTTTTTTTTTTTTAATCAGTCTTTTTTAATTTTTTTAACAAAAAATAAAAACCCAGAGGTGATCAAATACCACCAAAAGAAAGCTCTATTTGTGGGGAAAAAATAATAAAAGTTTCATTTGGGTACAGTGTTGTATGACCGCGCAATTGTCATTCAAATAGTGACAGCACTAAAAGCTGAAAATTGGTCTGGGCAGGAGGGGGGTTTAGGTGCCCAGTAAGGAAGTGGTTAAACTGCAGAGAATTAAAACATAAAATTTTGTCACATTCACACAGAACACATTTTCAGGATGAAGGAAGAACAGCTATGCAATTTTTATAAATACATCCCTAATGCCGCGTACACACGGTTGGACTTTTCGGCTACAAAAGTCCGACAGCCCGTCCGACAGACTTTCGACTGACTTTTGGCGGACTTTTGGCGGACTTGCGGCTGACTTTCTAACGAACGGACTTGCCTACATACGATCACACAAAAGTCCGACGGATTCATACGTGATGACGTACATTGAACTAAAATAAGGAAGTCGATAGCCAGTAGCCAATAGCTGCCCTAGCGTTGTTTTTTGTCCGTCGGACTAGCATACAGACGAGCGGATTTCTGGGTCCGGTGTAGTTACGACGTAAAGATTTGAAGCATGTTTCAAATCTAAAGTCCCTCAGATATGCGGCTGAAAAAGTCCGCTGAAAGTCCGGGGAAGCCCA
Organism: Aquarana catesbeiana; assembly: GCF_042186555.1. NCBI lineage: Eukaryota > Metazoa > Chordata > Amphibia > Anura > Ranidae > Aquarana > Aquarana catesbeiana. The sequence continues at coordinate 252,545,256 of NC_133330.1, forward strand.
CACACGATCGGATTGTCAGCCAGCTTTGGTCCGTCGGCGTCCGTCTGACTTTTGTAGACGAAGAGTCCGACCGTGTGTACGCGGCATTAGTGTTCAATTGTGTGTTTCAGAATATAAAGACAAAAAAAAAAAAAAATGGCATTTCCTTGCCAAATGTCTCTAGTATTTGTAAGCTACTCTGTTAATTTTTTTAGTCCACATGTTTTGGGGGCCTTATTGCTTTTTTTGTTTCTTATTAACTTTTTTGAGCACCAGTAGAATTGCAGTACTGTGCATTTCAAAAGTGATGTAAAAAACATACAGTATATATCATAAAATATTCAAGCACATTACAGAAAAAGGCAAAGGATTTTTTTCGGACTTTGGGGCAACAGGATTTACTTCTTACTAGGAGGGCCCTTGCTTGTGCTTCCCAATATCATGTTTACTCTTAACCTCCCTGGCGGTATGATTATTTCATATTTTTGATGCTGAAAGCGGTACCATTATTTTGCATGGAAATTTGGCATCTTATATTGTAGACCTGTAATTCTTAGGAATAATTCACTTAAATCTGTCAAAACCAGAGTCTAGTAGACATCCCAGGTATGATAAAGTTTGAAACACAAAATCATAAATTATAATATAATAAATAACTTTAAATAATTATACAAAATAATAATATAATAATAATAAAAATTATTCAATAATGTAATCAAATCAAAAACACTGAAATTTGCTCAGTTGCAGAATCGTCGCTGTGTTTGATGACGGATCACCCCACAAATTACTATCACCCAATTCTGCAAGTGATTCTAATTTATTATCGCTGTTTTCTAGCTGGTCTAAAAACACTTTTGATGTAAAGGGACAGTTTTGGTTGCTATGGACAATCTCCAGTTTCCAGGCAGAAAGAACAGTATTTATAATATAAAACTGCATGCAGTGCACTGGAGAAACTACTAGGGACAAAAGGGAGGTGAAATAATTTAATACAGTAATGTAATCTGTAAGATTACAGTGTACTCTATGTATTGTGTATGTTTTACTTTTTGAATTTGGTGCCATTCTCCGTCCCCGTGCATTGCAACGCTCGCAGGGAACGGAGCTCGGCTCCATGATGAATCGAGCGGAGGACGAGCCGCTCACACTGCGGGGAGACATCGCAGGATCCAGGGGACAAGGTAAGTAAGCTCATTCTGGATCCTGCGATGCGATCCTGAGTCTGGCTCGGGGTTACCGCTTTTGGTTCTGAAATTCCACCCCGAGCCAGACTCAGGAATACCGCCAGGAAGGTTAAGACCAGATATTTTCAATTGGGGCTTTTCGACAAAAATTCGGGAATATTCAAATTAACCAAAACACGTTCAAGTAATTTTTCTGAAAATCTGAAAATAAGAATGCAAATTCCAAAAATTCAAACAAATGGAAATCCGATAATAAGAGCGAAACTCCAAAAACCCTAAAATTCAAAAATCCAAAATAATAACTAACTAATAATAACTATGACTAACTATTAAATTATAGGTATTGGAATTTCCTTTCAAATTTGGCTGTTAGTGAATGTAACGAATACGAATTTATGTGAAGTTACGAATTATCCGAAATAATGAATGCCGCATCTAAATGAATGAAACCTAACAAATTAATAATAATAAATTATAATAATACATTTTTCAATTATTATTATTTATTATTATTATTAATTCGTTACTTTCCATTCGTTTAGATGAGGCATTCGTTATTTCGGATAACTTCAGATAAATTCGCATTCATTATGTTCAACAACAGCCAAATTTGAAAGGAAGTTCCAATACCTATAATTTAATAGTTAGATATTATTAGTTAGTTAGTTATTATTTCTGATTTTCTAATTTTCGGATTTTCAAATTTTCTTTCTTATTTTCGGATTTTCGTTCTTATTTTTGGATTATCAAATTTTTAGGTTTTCAAATTTTCGGATTTTCAAATTATCGAAATAACGATTACTGAATCTAAACGAATGGATTGTAACAAATTTTAATTTTTTAGAAGCTACGAATTAATTTGAAATAACGAATTTCAGTCATAACGAATGACCCGAAAAACGAACAAAAAAAACAAAAAACAAATGAAACGAAAACGAACAAATTTTTCGGCAGTGCATATGTCTTCTCAATATAATCCCAGAGGACACTAGGGCTTCTGTCAGATTGTGTTTAAAAAAGAAATTGTAATTGTATTTGCAGCAGTGTTCAATCTATTGTCCGAGTCTTTCAGACTTTTGTGGATCATCTTCGTTCAGTTGTGTTAACTCTTTTTTTTGTGGTACAATATATTTTATTGAATTTTAAAGAAAGGAAAAGAAAGGATAATAAATACATGACAAAATCTTTGAAATCATTATATACAAATTTCTCTTTGTTTTGAAGTGTTATCCTGATCAACTGACTGCTTTTGAAGCCGCAACCCATATTTTTAATTCCCAGAAAAGAACATAACTTACCTGTCATGCTGGCTAATTCTTCTAGGGCTTTATCTGCTTGGTTTCCTAAAGCAAGAGTGTGAATGACTGCTCCACTGTTTTGGACATCAATAAAACAGCTGCTAATACCCGAATCCTCTCCATCTGTTAACAACACAATCTCTGTGCCATAGGTGCTTCCATCGAACCCTTTATTTACCTGTGTATGTAATAAAAACATACTCTCAGTGGTTGATAATTAAGGCATATATGTTTGTTAACAAATAGCAAAATTGAAAATCATGTACTTGAAAATCAGAACATAGGACACAATGACGTGGTCAAGATCAGTGGCGTTGAGAGGGGGGGCTGGAGCCCCGAATGGGTCCCCGAAAAGCCTCAGGCATGCATCATTTAATTGTTAGCCCTGAGCGCTGCTGGTGCTGCCAATCAGGGACCGATCTTATCCCAAGCGCCGCCGAGTGCGGCCGAGTGCGGCCGAGTGACATAGCAGGTCCTGCCTTCTGGAGCCTGCAGCACCTATGATGGACGTCCTACTGGTCCAATGCCGGGAACACGGGACGTGTGACGTCCACTATAGGCGCTGCAGGCTCCAGAAGGCGGGAATTACAATGCGGCTGCCATGACACACATCACTGTGAGATCCCTGCTCGGTGCTCGGGCGGGCAGCTCTCCTTTCCTCTCCTCCTCTGGCTGTCTGCTGTGATAATGGGTGCACCACACACCACGGCTGAGCTGAGCTGAGCTGGGCTACTGCAGGACACATGAAGTCTGTCTTCTGGTCAGGTAGGTCAGTGTATGTGTGTCAGGTAGGTAGGTCAGTCAGTGTATGTATGTATGTATGTCAGGTAGGTAGGTTGGTCAGTGTACGTATGTATGTTAGGTAGGTGGGTAGGCCAGTGTATGTATGTCAGGTAGGTAGGTCAGGGTATGTATATCAGGTAGGTAGGTCGGTCAATGTATGTATGTATGTCAGGTAGGTAGGTCAGTCAGTGTATGTATGTCAGGTAGGTAGGTAGGTCAGTGTACGTATGTCAGGTAGGTAGGTCAGTGTATGTATGTCAGGTAGGTAGGTAGGTAGGTCAGTCAGTGTATGTATGTATGTCAGGTAGGTAGGTCGATCAGTGTATGTATGTCAGGTAGGTAGGTTGGTCAGTGTATGTATGTATGTCAGGTAGGTAGGTCACTGTATGTATGTATGTCAGGTAGGTAGGTCGGTGTATGTATGTCAGGTAGGTAGGTCAGTGTATGTATGTCAGGTAAGTCAGTGTATGTCAGGTAGGTCAGATAGGTAAGTCAGTGTATGCATTTCACTACTGTCAGTGTATGCATGTCAGGTAGGTCAGTGTATGCATGTCACATAGGTCAGTGTATGCCAGGTAGGTAGGTCAGTGTATGTCCGGTAGGTAGGTCAGTGTATCAGGCAGGTGAGTTTAGCAGTCAGCATTGATGGGCACTGGTAAGCCAGGCAGCATAGCTTCCTTTTCCTGTTTGCTATTGAGAAGGATTACACATCTACTTGCAGACGCATTCAGTGCTATGAGAACTGTAGTACACATATGGGGTTATTTACAAAAGGTAAATCCACTTTGCACTACAAGTGCACGGCAAGTGCACTTCCAAGTGCACTGAAAGTGCAGTCGCTGTAGATCTGAGGGGAAGATCTGAAATAAGGGGAAGCTCTGCTGATTTTATCATCCAATCATGTGCAAGCTAAAATGCCTGCCTCAGATCTACAATGACTGCACTTCCAAGTACACTTTCAGGTGCACTGGTAGTGCAAAGTGGATTTGTCTTTAGTAAATAACCCCCATAGAGAGGAGCATGTGACCAGAAATAACAGAGCTGCTCTCTCTCTAGTAGTAGCAGTGAGGTGCATCAGCGAAGGATCAGGCATGCGCACAGGAAAATAAAAAAGCCCGAAATCAACAGTTTTCATTAAAAAAAAACAAAACACGGATTTTAATAATAATAAAAAAACAGATCTGTGGTATACCTGATATTTTATAACAATTGATGTAAAAACGTGAGTTTAGTGTCATTTTAATTTGATTCATTAAGGTGGCTGCACACAAGTACAATTCTCTTGAACCTTTGCACGGAGCTCTGATAGTTCCATTATGGACTTGACAAATTTTGTAAAAAAAAAAAAAATGAAACCCTTTGATTGCCATGCCAAAGTTTTGAATTGTACAGTAAATTTTGGGATGCACATGTGCCTTGGCGAGGGGGACATCACCATCTCTAAAGTGAGCTCCCAGGGACTGTCAAGTAGCCCAAATCTTGCAAGAAAGAAAACTTCATATTTGTTGCAGTAGATTAAGGTGTGGTAGGGGATCCCCAGTGAATCAGGCTTTGTATATGGAGATCCTTGTATGGAGTGCATTAGAAGGATTGGTTTGAATCATACAAAAAGGAAACCTAGCTTCCCTTGCATCTATGCAACACCTTTGCGAATTATCCCTTAAATTGCGCTATGTACATAGTATATGATCTGCAGCCTAAGTAGATGCAAACCTGTAACAGTCATGCAGAAGATGCCAGCTTACATAACTCCCCCCTTCCTTCCATTCCCTCAGAAACAAGCCAGGACTCATGCACCTAAAAATATTTTTTGTGGTTCTTGGATTATGCAGAACTTGGACAGATTGTAGCAGATACAAATAGTTTAAGTAAAAAATATAATATAAAAAATTAAAAAAAATATTAAAGGGGTTGTAAAGGTATAAATTTTTTCACCTTAATGCATTCTATGCATTAAGGTGAAAAAACTTTTGATAATACCGCCGCCCCCAGCCCCCCCGTTTTACTTACCTGACACCTCGAAACTCGGCCGCTCGTTCCCGACCTCCATTCAGCCGATCAGCCTGGTCGCTGATTGGCTATAGTGGATGGATTGAAAGCAGCGCAGCCATTGGCTTGCGCTGCTGTCAATCACATCCAATGACGCGGCGCGCCGGGGGCGGGGCCGAGTGATACAGCGAGCAGCTATAGCCGCCGGCTGTATCACGGGAGCGCGCCCGCAATAACTAACCACCGTGCGAGGGAGCTCGCATTAAGGTGGTTAATTATTGTGGGGAGGAGCTGAAACAGCCGCCGAGGGACCCCAGAAGAGCAAGTTCGGGGCCACTCTGTGCAGAACGAGCTGCACAGTGAAGGTAAGTATAACATGTTTGTTATTTTTAAAGATAAAAAAATTTACCTTTACAACCCCTTTAAGTAAAAAAATATCATAGTCACGCAGATGTTTATAGACTTTTGGCTGAATCTCTAAAAGTATGTCCACAAAAATGTTTCCATTAAGAATAAACAAAATGTAAACTTATAAAAGAGATGAGAGTGTAGTAGGGGCCTTGTCCTCTGTAATAAAAAAATCTGCCAAGTAAAAGATTTTACGATTAAATTACCTCAAATCCTTGACGAACTCCAGAGCATATGTTTGTACCTCCATTTGCGATTTTCGGAAGAAGATTCTTGAGTCTTTCACGGTCAAAGGTGTTAGTTATTTTTACCAAATTAGACAGAACTGTTGCGCCACTAGAGAAACTGACAATTCCAACACGGGAACCCGTTTCAACAATCTGCATGATGTAAACTTCGGAAGCCTGGTACAGGCGGTTTATGCGATCGCTCTGCAAGGAACAAAAAGTTTATGGAAAATGTTAAGCTAAACTTAACCTTAAAGCGACATAGCATAGCACAGTGCTTGTGTCATTTGGCCCTTTCTATCACCTGAAATACCTGGCTGATCCTGCCTAGCTATACCTTCCCCTCTGTAAACTGACCACGGTATATTATGGCTGCTGAGCCTTGACACCGTGGTCAGTTTACGTGACTCTGTCATCCGCAGCTCTCCTGTCCTCCGCAGCTCTCCTGTCCTCCTCACGCCCCTCCCCTCCCTGCCTGTCAACTAGTGACAGTGCCCCTCCCCCTCCCTCCTGCTGCTGGAAAAACATGTACATCTTTATACTATCAGCACTGTCTCCTAATCCTGTGTCCCCCGTTTTTGTGATTTATAGAAAAAATGCAGCTATATATCTGATTTCTGAGAGCCGTTCGGCGTTCATGTGACAGGCTGGCTCGCTCCTCCTCTCCCGACTGATGTCAGCAGGGGAATCTCGGCCCTGCCCACTGCAGCTGTCAGACAGGGAGAGGAGAGAGGCAGTGGGCCATGTGAGCACCGATCGGCGCTCAGAAATTAGGTATATAGCTAAAAATTTTTTTATAAATCACACACACAGGGGGACACAGGATTAGGAGACAGCGTTGATAGTATAAAGATGTTAGAGTGGCTAACAACCACTTAAAGCGGAGTTCTTGTTTTTCTGTTTATTAAGAGCCCTTTCACACTGAGCTGCCCTGGGCGTCGGCGGTAAAACACTGCTATTTTTAGCAGCACTTTACTGTTGTTTTTGCGGCGCTATGCAGATGCTAGCGGGGCGCTTTTAACCCCCGCCAGCAGATGAAAAAGGGTTAAAACCGATCGCAAAGCGCTGCTACAGCGGCGCTTTGCCGAATGGTTCGGTGGTGCCGGCGCTTTAGGAGCGGTGAGTTCATTGCTCCTAATGCGCTCCAAAGAAGCTGCTGGCAGGACTTTTTCTGACGCCCTGCCAGCGCACCGCTCCAGTGTGAAAGTCCTCGGGCTTTCACACTAGAGTGAATGAAGCCGCTGTTTCAGGGCTCTTTGCAGGTGCTATTTTTAACACTATAGCACCTGCAAAGCGCCTCAGTGTGAAAGGGGTCTAAAAGTCAGCAGCTACAAAAAGTGTAGCTGCTAACTTTTAATAAACACACACTCGCCTGTCCCACGGTCCAGCGATGCGGCCCCCCAAAGCCTCGATTCTCTCCCTCGCCTCCCCCTGAAAGTCCTCGGGCTTTCACACTAGAGTGAATGAAGCTGCTGTTTCAGGGCTCTTTGCAGGTGCTATTTTTAACACTATAGCACCTGCAAAGCGCCTCAGTGTGAAAGGGGTCTAAAAGTCAGCAGCTACAAAAAGTGTAGCTGCTAACTTTTAATAAACACACACTCGCCTGTCCCACGGTCCAGCGATGCGGCCCCCCAAAGCCTCGATTCTCTCCCTCGCCTCCCCCTGGCGCCAGCATCACTAGTGTGGGCACCCAGCTGTGGCAGCTTGCAGCTTCACAGCTGGGTGCGCACTGTGCATGTGCAAGTCGCGCTGCATGTCCTGAATGGCTGAGCAATCTTCTGGGACCTGTGACGTGTCCCAGAAAATTGCAGGGAGGGAGGGGGAGAGGAGGAGTCGCCCAGGCGGCACGAGCGGAAGTGGGAGCTGGGTACCTGTCAAAACTAGGTACCCACTCCCCCCCTCCACCAAAAATGACATGCCAAGTGTCACACGATAGGATTTTGCGACAACAAATGTTCGATGTGAGCTTGTTGTCGGAAATTCTGACCGTGTGTATGCTCCATCAGACATTTGCTGTCGGAATTTCTGACAACAACTGTTTGAGAGCAGGTTCTCTAATTTTCCGACAAGAATACTGCTTGTCGGAAATTCCAAGCGTGTGTACACAATTCTGAGGCACAAAAGTCCACGCATGCTCGGAATCAAGCTCAAGAGCCACACTGGCTATTGAACTTCATTTTTCTCGGCTCGTCGTACGTGTTGTACGTCACCGCATTCTTGGCGTTCGGAATTTCCGACAACATTTGTGTGACCATGTGTATGCAAGACAAGTTTGAACCAACATCCGTTGGAAAAAAACCCATGGTCTTGTTGTCGGAATGCCCGATCCTTTGTACGGGGCATAAGGCTGCATTCACACCTGAGCGTAGTGTCTCTGAGCGCTTTTCCGGCGTTTCTGCCCGAATCCAGCAACAAAAAAAGCTCCGGAACTTGTTTGAGCTTCAGGCGTTTAGCTTCCTTCGATTTGGAGTGGAGATGTAAACCATCTCCAGAGAATAATAGATCTTTTCTCCTCTAACATTTTTGAGGTTCAAGCTTCAAGCAGATAATCAATCAGGTGTGAATGGGGCCTAAGAGATTACATATTGCTGGAAATGTAATGTCAATTTCTCATTGACGTTTTTTTAAAACTATACTTACTCCACCCATGCTTCCAGAAACATCCAGTACCAAGGTGACCACTCTGTCTTTATACTGCAGCAGGGTGAAAGTAGGGGCAGGGATATTGGTATTTTCCAACGGAGCAGATTTCATGTCAGGAGATTTCATGATGACATCCCATACGCTTTGGTGGTTGCATAATCTGTTTTGTTCATTTGGAGCTTCTTTGTTGTGCGTGTCTTCTTTGCAGAATGCATGTACCTTAAAAAGAAAAGATATGAAAACGATGAGCAGCACTAACTAGTCATCTCCTATGGGTGAAACTGATTAGAAGATATTGCTGGTACTGCATGAGAAGTTTCTAGATCAGTGGTATCTATCTGTAAGGTATCCAAAGTGCTTGGGATACTGGGAACCATTTAAGCCGGCCATTAATGGATCAAATCTCAGCCAGTTCAGCAGGGATCCGCTACATTTTTGCTAGTGTAAATCATGGCATTGCATGTTTTGGTGTGTTGCAACATAAGTGTCAGTGGGTGCCATTTACAATGAATTGCACCACAGTGTAGCAACTCTCCTCAACAAACAATTTAATGGACATATACCATTTTTGCAGATACTCAGCATTGCAGTGTACCACAACATTATTAGCATTGTGATGTGCTGCCATGCATTCTGCATTGGAAATTTCTGTTCAGTGCATTGGGGGCTATTCACAAAAATGGCATTGTATTGCTCTACACATAGTACAGTGCTTACGTGCCATTTTCATTACTGCAATGCACAGGTGTGAATAGGCCCCAAAAGAATTACACAAGCTGTCACTGCTGACCTCCCCCTCTAAAAATGCTAGTTCTGTGGTTGTCATGCTAATCCAATGAGAAGAACTCCACCCAAAAGGGGAAGTTATGCTTGTTTGCACCCTCTTCTCCCCTCCATTGCCACATTTTGAACTTTTTTGGTGGGGGGGAGCAGGTACCTGGTCCGCCCCTCTCCCTTTCCCCCCGCAGTCTTCTGGGACACATCCAAGGTCCCAGAAGACTACGGGACCATTCACAAGGGGCAGCGTGGCTTGAACACGCCACAAGGCTTCACTTCCTGCTTCCCTTACTTGAAATTCTGGCGCCTGCACCCGAAGCTGATTGAAGAATCGGCTTGGGTAAGGACATCACTGGATCCCTGGACAGGTAAGTGTCCTTATATTAAAAGTCAGCAGCTACAGTATTTGTAGCTGCTGACTTTTGATTTTTTGGGGGGAGCCTGGAGCTCCTCTTTAAGTACTTATATGTATGCAAATCAGGATCTCTGACTTTACTCTGATTTTCCTGACCTGTATGTCTGTTTCAGGTCAGAATTTCAGAGTATTAAAGATACAGATAGCTAATAATATTTTTAAAAATAAACAATTTAAAGCAGTATTAAACCCAAAGGTTATTTTCACCTGGTGATCTGGCCTGTAAGTCTGTTCTTTTTAAACAGAACAAGCTGTCCAGCAGATGAGGGTTGAGACAGACCACTTATCACTGACAGGGCTGCTTACAATAACCAGCTTTTATTTAACACCTTTATTTTTTATATATATATATATATAGATAGATATATATATAGATAGATATATATCTATATATATATCTATCTATATATATATATATATAGATAGATATATATATAGATAGATATTATATATATCTATATATATAATGTTGCTGTAACAGCTTAAAATAATGTGAACTGGAGTTTGGCTTCAATTTGTTAGTGTATCTCAATCTGCTACTGTGTTTAACACTATCCTGCACTCAGACTGACAATGCTGACACTGAAAGATGCCTCTTTTACTCCTCTTTCATCCATAGTGTAGGCACCCTGATACAGGAGGTATGTTACTGGCAGGATCAGCAGGTGAAAAAAAGCACAAAAAAAAGAAAACAAATGCAGCCACCACGTATAAAGATTGGTGAGCTGCAATATATTACATTATTGGTTTTGTGTTTGATACCGCTTTAAGTAATGTACAGTACCACTTTAAATATACATGACCTAATTGGTAGAAATCTAAGTAGCACAGAAAGAAGGATAATTCAACACAGAAATATTTCTAGAGACAGATCTTGTTCTCAGGCTTACAGGTTCTAGGGCTTGTCCATACATAATAGATTCATGGACATTGCGGTCCACATTTGGGTAGAATTCACAACCATCCTCATAGAGCCCAGTGGTTTGGTCAATTTCACAGTCTACTTTTGTTTGCTTTAGTCCATCATCAATATCAATTTTAGCTAAACCACCCAGACTCAAAGGACATCTGAAACAAAACATAGAAGATATTTTACATATTATACAGTATGAGATAATAATATTTTTAATGTATTTATATTATCTTATGCTGTTTGTGACCTTATGCAAATATTTGTGAGGCTACACCAGCCTTTCTCAGCCTTTCCAACACAGAGAACCCCTTGAAATAACATTCTTGTCTCAGGGAACCCCTGCTAAAAATGACTATATCTACAACTGATGATACATTAGTGTGATGGTCAGTTTTTTAGAATGTTCCTTACACTTGTGATCATTAGGAAGAATTACCCCCTTACAGAAAGCTAAAAAGAACACTGGTATTAGTGGGAACTTATCTGAGAGGCAGAAGTTGCTCCTTGCTCAAGATACCCCTAGCAACCTCTGGAGGAACCCTAGGGTTCCATGGAGCCATGGTTGAGAAAAACCCTGGTCTACACTATTTTATCTGATGAAAACTGGATATATAGAATTAATATTTTGTACAAAAAAAATAACAAAACAGCAAGCTTGGTAAACCAAAGAACATGTCATATATTGCAGCTTACCAGTCCTTAGATTTGGTGGCTGCATTAGTTCTATTTCTTAAAGGATAAGTTCACCTTTATAGAAAAAAGAATAACTGCACATATTTTTGCAGAAAAAAAAGTGCATTTATTATTTTTTCCTGCAGTAGCCTGAGAAGCATTGCACCTATGAGCAGTAATAGAGGGGGGGGGGGGAGAGGAAGAGAGAGATCGGGAGGGAGAGAGAGGGGAGAAAGGGAGAGGGAGAGAGAGGGGGGGGGGGGGAAGAGGGAGGGGGGAGAGAGAGAGAGGTGTTTTGCAAATTCAGTCTCATGGGTGAGATATTAAAGCTGAAATCAGGGGAAAAAAACTAAAACATTGTTTATTTGTATGCATTCTAGAACTGCTGTATACGCTGTAGTCAAACCAATTTTAAAGCTATAGGTTACTGAACCATGGAATTTATTTGAGCGTAAGCACTAGACATGGGCCGAACACCCCCCTGTTTGTTTCACAGCAGAACTCCCGAACAGGGGAAATGTTCTAACCTGAACGGCAAACCTCCTTGAAGTCTATGAGAGCCGAACAGGAAAAATGCCCATTTTGAAGGCTTATGAAGCCCGCCGCCGCCCGCTGACCCGAAAAAAAAAAAGGGCTCCCACCTCCTGGGAGGCCTCCTTCTGAATGCCTGCTCTGCGCTTTGACATTTCTTATATACAGTGGATATAAAAAGTCTACACATCCCTGTTAAAATGTCAGGTTTCTGCTTTATATAAAAATAAGACAAAGATAAATCATTTCTGAACTTTTTCCACCTTTAATGTGACCTATAAACTGTACAACTCAGCTGAACAACAAACTGAAATCTTTTAGGTGGAGGGAAGTAAAAATAAAAAAATAAAATAATATGGTTGCATAAGTGTGCACATCCTTAAACTAAAACTTTGTTGAAGGAACTTTTGATTTTATTACTCAATGTTTTTGGGTATGAGTCTATCAGCATGGAACATCTTGACTTGGCAATATTTTTAGTTTAGGAGAGCCTGCGCGGGAGACTTGGGAACCGCGAGCCCAGTGACCTTGAATATTATTTGGAATATTTTGTTCCAGAAACTTCTGATTTTGGGACAATCCCACCACATGTGTAACATGGAACCTGTCATTTGACATCCTCGGAAAACAAAGAGGGGATGCTGAGGGATAGATATTTGCGTTTCAGTGGAGTCATGTACCATCTGGTAAGAACTTTCAGGCTAACTTCCGTTAAGGAAGTGTTAAGGATACCCTTATAGGATCTTGAGACAGCCCTATGCCAAGTTTCCAGGCACCATTGTTTCTAGAGGTCAGCTTCCCATGCTAGCATGTAGGAGGACTTAGACTGGGTTGAGCAAGTGACGAATAAATTATTGCTATGCCTCCTCTCTGTTCCACGACCTGTCCGCACCAAAGTTCATAGGGTGTTATGTGGGGGGGTGTTAGGTTTTGTCAACCAGATAGAGGGGAGAAAATGTGAAATTTGCCGAAACCTGAAACGTTCTGAGTCAGGAAGTTCCAGTTTGATGACAGTAGGTGAGCGAAATGGGGCCAGGGTGTGCACACTTATTCAACCACATTATTTTAGTTTTTTATTTTTACTTCCTCCCCCCTAAAAGATTTCAGTTTGCTTTTCAATTGAGTTGTACAGGTTATAGGTCACATTAAGGGTGGAAAAAGTTCTGAAATTATTTATCTTTAGCTCATATTTTTACATCACCAGAAACCTGATATTTTAACAGGGGTGTGAAGACTTTTTATATCCACTGTAGGTAAGGGGCAGGGCCACCTGACCACATCACTCGGTGGGACTGACCCCTTATGACATCACAGACTGGCGCAGGTCTAGGCAGAAAGAGAAACAAAGAGAGGGAGAGGGAGAGGGAGAGGGAGAGAGAGAGAGAGCTGTTTTGCTAATTCAGTCTTATGAGTAGGATATTAAAGCTGAAATCCAGGAGAAAAAAGAAACATTATTTATTTGTATGCATTCTAGAACTGCTGTATATGCCAAACTTCCAACTCTGAAAATTCCATCCCGGCTCAGGTACGCTGCATACAGTGCAGGCTGCTCACACTCCACCCCCTCCACTCATAAAACATCTTGTAATCATTTCATAGATCGGAAAAGGTTCTGTGACTGGAGGGGAGAGATTGTGACATTCATCCACATCTCCATCCTATCACAACACCATGTAGTCTGTGAAAAGGATACAAGATATTTTATGTCTTCACAGCCTTCATTGTATGCAGTGTAATAGAACTTGGAGTGTAGATTCCAGAGCTGGAGGTTCGGAGCTTATAGCTGTCCTAGAACGAATTAAAATGTTTACCAACCAGCAGCATCCACCAATGGGACACACGTCATTAGGGCTAATTATTTTTTACACAGTAAATAAGCAAACATTGTTTTTTTCAGCTTTAATTGCTATTTTTAAAACTTTTTGTTTACATACACAGTAAAAAAAAAGCTATAAAACATCAGTTTAAAAATGTATTACCAGAATAAAATAAATCAACACAATTACATTAGTTTCCCTTAAGTATAAAAAAGGGGGGATTTACCTGGTTGCCTCCGATTTGCCTTGCTTACTGAGATACCATGGGATATCATTGTTGTATTCATCAAAAACACCCCATCTCAAGTGAGCCCATTCATGGACTAACACTCTCCCTGCCGAAAAATAATACATAAATAGATATTTACCGCATGTCTGCCTACATTTATACAAACCAGCATTACATACAGGTATTAATCAGTTGTTGTGCTGCTCTGTCTATAATGCTGCTGCCTATATGCACTTTCCTAGCCTACAGTATAAACATGTCACCATTGCTGTTACCAATACACTTTCTCCATTAGAGACTATGAAATAAAAGCTGTGTGTACACTGTCCCATGCTGCCCACAGATTCAGTAGAGGATAGAAACACCGCCAGTTCTGGAACAGACTGCGGCTTTTGCTCAAGGTAACCTGTCCTGAATTCTGTACTAGGGCAATAAATTGGATGGGGAGATGGAGGGGTTCAGCAGGGACTGGCCAAATTTCGATCCATTTGTGTCCTTCCATGTTTGGCAGAAGTCGATCTTTTAATTGACTTCTGTAGAGCGGGAATATTGATAAACTGTCATTGATGCGTGACTGTAGCCAATCGGAGAGTCACAATGTCAGAATACAATGTGCCGATGGGGATTTCTCCATCGACCTTGTGTGTGTGTGTAGATGGAGGAATCTGTTACGCTCATTTGTTTTTGTTCAGCCCTTCGGCTAAATGCAAAAAGAAAAACTGATTTTTTATGGCCAGCTTAAGACCAGAAGCAGTGCTTAAAGTTGGCCATACACATAAAGATTTTTCCGTGTGCAATACACAGCATGGGTGGACAAATCTCTGACTCTGGCTATTGTATTTTGACAGCTGGGATGGCAAGTTTCCACCAGGCCAGGAGGCGACCAACAGAGCCACCCAATGGACAAATTTTATCAGTAGCTCGCTAAAATTCTTACAGTATATGGCCAGCATAAGTATGTAGTACGCAAATATAGAATTACAAATATATAACAAAAAACATATATAATTGCAAATCAAACCCAAACACTAGGCTTTTTAAAACATTCCTACATATCTATACATTCCCATAGAGCTCATTTGCCTTACCTCTGGGACCATATATTCGCAGCACTCTATCATTTTGAATGAAATTGGGGGTGAGGTGTATGTATTTTCCAGGCTCCCCACAACCACCATATTGCAAGGTATACGGAAAATCTCCTTTAACAAAAGGATCAGCTATAATAATATCAGCCTAAAGAAAAAAAAAAGGTTAAAAATCAGAATAGCAGAAGCTTCTTGTTTGAAAGTATTCTAGTAGAAAATATGTTGTATCTTTGTGTACGTGGATCACATAACATTGAACTGATAATTTACTTCTGTTTTACCTTCTTTAACCTGTCCTTTGTTGGCCTTTAAATTGTCTTTATACCAAGAAACTTAATAAGAATGGCTTGTATGACAAAACATTGTAGGACCCCTTTCAAATCTCCTCTTCAACCCACAACTGTACTTAAAGTAGAACTTTAGTCAGAAAATTAAGTGCTGCTAGATCACTTCAGTCTGGCCCCTTTTGCAGGTATAGCTATGTAAAAGAATAAAAATATGTGCATGTAGTGTTTAAAAAACAGCAATGTATTGGGGGTTATTTACGAAAGGCAAATCCACTTTGAACTACAAGTGCACTTGGAAGTGCAGTCGCTTTAAATCTGAGGGGAAGATCTGAAATGAGGGGAAGCTCTGCTGATTTTATCATCCAATCATGTGCAAGCTAAAATGCTGTTTTTTATTTTCCTTGCAAGTCCCCCTCAGATCTACAGTGACTGCACTTCTAAGTGCACTTGTAGTGCAAAGTGGATTTGCCTTTCGTAAAAACCCCCACTGTCTCACCCTGCTCTGCACATGCTCACTTGCTCTCTATTTTTAGGCAATGTGCAAATTTTGTAATGGAAAATCTATTGACATCCTAAAGATTTACTGCTGTTCAGGGGCTCCGGGGTTCAGCAAAATGTCATCCTCCAGCAAGAAGAAACAGAAAGAATGCTGGAGGCAATTTACAGCACACACTAATTTTGGCAGCATAATGATTAATGTATGTTCCTTGCTAAAGAGAACATTATTTTTATCAAGCCGTTATGGGTAAAGTTCCACTTTAACATCTGTACTAAACTACCCATTCCAACCAATATACAGCATGCATGCTCTGGTGCCAATTCTGACCAATCTTGTCTGCTATCTGCTACTCCCATTACTTCCTATGCACTGCTGGAAATGTTCTCCTATTCTCCTCCTTGGTGTCTGTAAGAACAATTGCCAGACCTAAGTCATTCACATGAAGGGGAGGGGAGTTCATAGAAGAGTGCAGGAGTCAATTTGTGGGGAAATTTGATTTTTTTTATAAATCTTGTAGTCTGAGCCGGGGATTGAAATAGGGGCAGTAAAGTATGGGCACTGGGGAGTGCTTGCTGTACAGTGT
The DNA here is from genome assembly GCF_042186555.1 of Aquarana catesbeiana. NCBI lineage: Eukaryota > Metazoa > Chordata > Amphibia > Anura > Ranidae > Aquarana > Aquarana catesbeiana. The sequence continues at coordinate 252,561,581 of NC_133330.1, forward strand.
GGGGGTAAGTATGGTAGTTTAATAAAGGTCCACTTTAAAGGCAATACCCCTGCTGAGAAATATGTCATTATGGATAAACTTTTAATAATACATATAGGAGCATACAAATTGCTCTCATCTTCTGCAATAATGAAGAAGAATCTTGTCTATGCATTAAAGCGGGTATAAAATCTTAACTGGACATTGATCTTTCAAAGACAGGTTTGGTCTGACTACAAATTCCAGCAGTAGCTGTAGGGAGTATGAGTGTCCGATGAGTTAGATCCACTTAAATGCTTAGCAGCTGATCAGTGGATGTGCATCGACACACTGTCTTGTTGCTGACAATCCTAACCTGGGCCTACAACTGGGATTAAATATGAATTGTATGTGTGAAAGAATGACAGCTAGGAAACACTGTATTTAAAAGAGAAAATATTAGGTTGTTACCTGCCAAAGATGCCTTGTAAATCCAAACATTACATAGTTGGTGAGGTTAAAAAAAGATATCAGTCCATCCAGTTAAGCTTTTGATGTGTGTGTGTGTTTATGTCAATAGTGCATTGTATACCCCTGTATGTTGTGGTCGTTGAGGTGCCCATCTAATAGTTTTTTGAAACTATCGACGCTCCCTGCTGATACCACTGTTTGTGGAAGAGACTTTCACACCCTTACTGCTCTGACAGTAAAGAACCCTCTACGCAGTTTATAGTTAAACCGCTTCTCTTCCAACTTTAGTGAATGGCTGCGTGTCCTTTTAAATTCCCTTTCACTAAATAGTTTTTTTCGTATGCTAGGGTCACCAGTATGGTGTTTGTTCATTGATAACATATTTATCCCCTTTCAAGCGTCTCATCTCCAGAGAGAATAAGTTCAATGCTTGTAGTCTTTCCCCATAGCTGAGATCCTCCAGTCCCTTTATCAGCTTTGTTGCCCTTCTCTGGACTCTCTCCAGTTCCAGCACATCCTTCCTGAGGACTGGTGCCCCGAACTGGACAGCATACTCAAGATGCGACTGGACCAGAATCTTGTAGAGTGGGAGAATTATCGTTTTATCTCTGGAGCAAATTCCCCTTCTATTGCATGCTAATACTGTATTCTGTTGGCTTTGCTTGCAGCAGCCTGGCATTGCATGCCATTGCTGAGCCTGTCATCTACTAGGACCCCCAGGTCCTTTTCCATCCTAGATTCCCCCAGAGGAGCTCCCCCTAGCCAGTAACTTGCGCTCGTATTTTTGGCACCTAAATGCATTACCTTACATTTTTCAACATTAAACCTTATTTGCCATGTAGTTGACCACCCAATTATTTTATTTAGGTCTTCTTGCAAGGTTTTCACATCCTGCGTAGAAGTTATTGCCCTGCTTAACTTGGTATCTTCCGCAAATATTGAGATTGAGCTGTTTATCCCATCCTTTAGATTGTTTATGAATAAATTAAATGTTCTAAGATCCATATTAAACAATCAGCGTTGGTGTAGTCACAGTGTTGGTGTAGATTACCATGATGGTGGTGGGACTTTGATCCCCCTCCCCCTAAATCAAATTCTGCATTGGGCCATTCTATTTAATTTTTATCCAATTAACTATCTCATTGCACTAAGCTGCTGCTAAATCTAAAGGGGACTGTACAGTCAGATTGTAATGTACTGTAAGTGACCAATTTTTGGCCAATCATGTTCTTATGCCCTCAGAAGGCCAAAAAAGTTGAAAAAACTTTCTAAACAATGCCATGCTATATAACATTATGTCTACACACTTACCTTGTCATATGACTCTGTTTTAGGCCTGCTGTAAGTGCTGTTGGTTGTCCAAGTGCTTGGAATTAAAATCTTAACGCTTTTAAAATACAGCCTATTTTCTGTAGCTTGCAATAGGTAGGTAGATCCGTCAGCCACCATTTTCTGTGAACAAACCCAATACAAAGCAATATCATGATAAGTACAAAGAGCTCATTAACATACATGCATAAAGCATTAATCCTATGTTATCTTTTCTCAGTCAAATTGTCTTGTTTGTGGCAGATTTGTTTAACTTTCCCTGTGCTTCCAACATACCCAGATAGCAGGGTGCAGAATGCATAATGGGATTCAGCTATCCATGGGTCCCATATGCATAGGGGCAAAGAAAACTCAAATGATTCTGCTGTTAGCATCCAGTCAGATTACGGTTAATTCCAGAGAATAAAAAAGTACCTAACTGATATCAAATATAACATTCATACTTATGTTCTAGTTTCCCTAAATAACCTCAATTTCCTTCAGGATTGCAATAAGGAACTGCTGACAATCAGCAATTTATAATCAATAATCAATAGCCCCATGCATTTACCCCAGTAGTTTAAGAAAATAAGGTCAAATAATCTCTACCTTCAATGTTCCCAAAACCCTCCCTGATCTCATTGACCAGTTCTGTATTCCAGTTAATGCATGCTGGTGTACTTGGCTTCATCTGTTTGAGAGCCAACAACCAAGACCCACAACAATCTTTTTTTCTCTACTCTACTGTATATATTATCGATACAATACAAACATTTCTATGTTCATAATTAGGCCTGAGCATCTGACAGCTGTGGCAAAGTTTTGTTGGTTGGTAAGTTCTAAGCATAGAAATATAGAAAAGTCTGCCCATTTTTTTTTAAATACATGTTTTGTATATTTTTTTTTGGTCCTTTTAGTTTGAGTATAGATCTATTTTTGTCCCAAGCCATTTACTGTTGCCTGGCTCACTACCTCTGCTGGAAGTTTATTCCAAGCATCAGTAAAAAAAAAACTTTCTAAGATTAGTTTTAAACTTTCCTCCAGTTAGTTTGAGGTCATGTCCCCGTGTTCTTGATTTTGGTTTCATATTGGAAAAACTGCCCTCCTGAACCTTATTCACCCCGGATCTAAGCCCTATTTATTACTGTTAAAGTAAGCCCACATGCAAATCCTACAATGGAAGTAAAATGGAGAGTGCTAATGTTGTATATTCAATACTACACCCAGAATGGCAATGGCTCTTATGCTAGTGCTGCCATTTATTCCATTTTCATCTATATTGATAATTACTGTGCCTTGCACATTACAAGGAAAGTATAGTACATACCTTTATATTTTCGATAAGTTTTGGATTTTCAGGAATCTTGGGATTTATTGCAAAAACAATGTCTTCATACCCATTATTAACCAGCTTTACTAGAGAGTCCTTAGCCGGCTGTGACAGCTGGAGTATGGAAGCTAAAATAAGAATCCCAGCAATCTTCATGGTTGCCCCGTCGGTGTTCCAGTGTCTTATGGCAGTTGTCCTGAGTAGAAGATTCAGTACAGTCCGTCCCAACTAACGTCTGTGTCAAGCTTACTGATTCCTGTTACTGGATAAGAGTTACACAATAATGTATCAGCTAATTCAATTGTCATAGTGTACTTTTTGCATAACCGAACAATAACATGTTTTTGCTAAATAAAAGTTTTTGTTGAGTGACAAAGGGTTCAGGTAAACTGTTTATAAAAGGAAACAGAGATAGGAACTATTAACTGTGGTACATAGAAAAAAAACTTCTTATCTTCCTGGACATTCAGTGGTATTGTCACCAGTAATAATCTTACATTTAAAGTACCATGGACAAAACATTTCTATTCTATGGTAAATTTCAAGAACAGATGAGCCCCTATTGTTCTTGATGGGAAAACAATTGCATTGTCTATTCAGCACACAAAGACATTATCTTGGTTAAATAAATTGTGCCTATGTCAAGCAATTAAAAAGAAGGATCGGGGGTAGTGGTCAGTGCTTTTGTTCCATTTAAAAGTGCTACTAGTGTTTTTTTTTTCAGCTGATCATGAAGGTTGGAACTTTGGAAGGTGGACACATGTATGGGCACCATACTTAAAATTCAGAGAACCTAGGTTTCAGAGTTATGGGGGCATGCGTGCATCAATAAATGATCGGTTTTCTGATCGATCTCTTACGATAGGAATAATCAATCTATAGTTGACAACCCATTCAATCGATATGCCACACATGAGGAAGTGGATTGATAAGTTATCAATCGCATCTCTGTTTTCACTATGTAATCTCATAATCTGGTTGGAATATGATTGTGTTCATAAATAAAGTACCTCAGTGCTTCCAATCGATACAAGCGATTGATAATTTTCTGCCAGCTGACCCAGTTTGATTGGAGCAGATCTAATAGGAGCCACACATGCATTAATAAATGATCAATATCTTTTTTGATTGATCTCTTCTGATAAGATTAATCAATCCATAGATGACAACTCATTTTGTTGATTTGCCACATGGGAATTGAATTTCGACTGATAGCTAAGATATGATCGTAACTTATGCAATCAATTGTATCGCTGTTTCCATTATATAATTTCATAATCTGATTGATCAAAATATAATTGTATTCAGGAACAAAGTATTTCAGTGCTGTTGATTGATGCAAAATGTTCAATAATTTCCAGCCCTGGCTGATTAATGCAGTTTAACGGAATCTTATCAAAATCAAGTCTAAAGCCTGGTATACACTAATGCCGCGTACACACGGTCGGAATTTCCGACAACAAATGTTCGATGTGAGCTTGTTGTCAGAAATTCTGACCCTGTGTAGGCTCAATCGGACATTTGGTGTCGGAATTTCCGACAACAAAAATTTAAGAGCTGGCTCTCAAATTTTCCAACAACAAAATCTGTTGTCGGAAATTCCGATTGTGTGTAGACAGTTCCAACGCACAAAATTCAATGCATGCTTGGAATCAAGCAGAAGAGCCGCACTGGCTATTGAACTTCATTTTTCTCGGCTTGTTGTACGTGTTGTACGTCACCGCGTTCTTGACGTTCGGAATTTCCAACAACATTTGTGCGACCGTGTGTGTATGCAGGACAAGTTTGAGCAAACATCCGTCGGAAATAAATCCAGGATTTTGTTGTCGGAATGTCTGATCATGTGTACGCGGCATTAAGTTTGTTTTCATTCAACCCAGCGGGTTGAACAAAAAAACTGACAGCTCCGGTCTGAACTGCTGTACTGACGATCCGGCGTTAGTACAGCGATCTCCCCACTGAGCTGTTGTGTCCCCCCCCCCCACCAGAACACTCTGTGCTGATCGGCAGCTGGTCGGCTGCTGGTTTTCCAGCATGCTTGCCCGACAGAAGCTGGCCTAACGGCTGCTTCTGTCGGACCGGCTGACATACACACGGGCCGTGTGTTCTAGGCATTAGTCAACTGTGAGGCAAGTTATGGCTATTCAGTTGTTTTGATTGCATCACACAATGATCAGATAAAAAAATGACGTGTGTGTGTGTGTGGTGACCATAATTTGAGTCTGAATGAAAGAGAAGTTATGGCTATTTGATTGTTTGTGGATTTGATTATTTTGATTGAGTCACACATTGGATGGATAATAAAATGAAAGTGTGTATGCCCACCTATGGAGGGATCAAGCCCAGGGGGGCGGCACTCTACAAGATTTGAATAATCACATTCAAGACCTGTGGATTGAAGACCACTTCCTCCTCATTATGGAACATTGCCTGGAGACCTTGTTTGCATTTAGCGGACTCAAGCTGAGTACAAAGGCTGCTAAGCCAAACACATACTGTGCTTCTAAATTTACTATTCTACTACTCATCAGTTTGAAGCTATTGTCAATCTTTTACTGTTAGCAAAAAACATTATTCTGCTTTTTAACAGTTTGGTAGTGCTGGGAAACCTGCAACCCAATCCAAGGGTGTGTCCTTGAGACATAAGTGCTAAATGTGCAGTGACAGGTGATGGATAAATGTACACATAATTTCATATGCTGATTACTGTAAATGCTGATAACCATTTGAAAAAATGTATTGCACAATAATGAAGGCTATCATCAGTACATGTTTAGTTTTTCTGTATATTTACATGCATTTTGCAAGAGCAGATAAGCATCATGTTCTTGCAGGCTATGAGCTGTCTTTATGTCCTAGACATTGATGTATTTCTCCATAGCCCCTAAGGATATGATTGTACAGATATCCTGTTTTACTAGCATTTTTTGTTTAGAACCTAAGTGCTGAGGTTATGGTTAGTTAACATGGCCACATGCATATTCATGCTATGCCTCCAAAAACATGCTGGTTCATTGACATCTAAGTTTAGGTTATCTGAAGCCCCATGTACACGGGATGCTGAGGCAAAGTCCTCTGAACAAATTTTTTTTGACACCTTGAAACCTGCGTTTAAAACGCCCGTTTAGCCACGGTTGCATGCCGCGTTTAGCCGCGTTTTACCACGTTTGCGTCTAGAAGCCTTTATTAAGATTACCTCATTAAAGAATCTCCCCAAGCTCAAAAAACATTGTAGTTAACTATTTCAGCCATTTTGACCAGAGTGAGTAGCAGCAGCAGAGAGAGCAGTTGTCTACTTGTATTTGCCTCTATTTTTGTGCTTTTTTTTTTTTGCAATGGATCCCATAATGAGCATATGTGAGGAAATGCTCCTGACATTGCTCTTGATGAGGCTAGAACGACGTAGAAAATTACGTGAGAGGTCCAGAGTCAGAGTTCGTCGCTATTGGACCCATCCTTTGATTGCGCAGCAAGTGTCGGCAGGATATTTTGTAAACATGTACTGACAGCTGCGTACCTACCCCGACAAATTTGTTAATTTCACACGCATGTCCATTACCACATTTGACCTTCTACTTGAAAAAGTATGACTATATATGGTCTATATATGGACTATATATGGTATATATATATATATATGAATCATTGCAAGTAATTAAAACATTTTTAACTATATTTTTTAATGTTTTTTCATTGTTTTCCATCATATTTTTGTCTTTTCAGCTCTAAAATATAGGGCACCTTTAAAAACGCTTACAAACGAAAACGCGCCCAAACCGCGGGTACCCGCGTTTAGCCGCATTTGGTGTCTGAAACGTGGAAATCTTCTGCGTCTGAACCCATTTTTTTGCTTCCAAAGAAACGCTGTTAAACGCAACTGCAAAAAAAGTCAATAAACGAGACTGTGTACATGGTCACATAGGATAACATTGAATGAGTTCAGGGGCAGTTGAAAAAAAGTGTTCAACTGCCTCTGAACGCACGTTTAACAGCGTCCCGTGTACATGGGGCCTTAGTTTGGGAATGTTGGGGAAATCTAGAGGCTCATTTATAGAGCAGATACAGATATCTACTCTTTGCTGGATACTGCAGTGATACTTCACACCATAATCTACCTTTAGGTGCCGTTTACAATATAAAGTTCTGTTTTCTTAAAGTGATACTAAAACCTGCCTTTTTTAAAAATTTCATTCAAGGAATTCAGATTTGCACATTGTGTATAGTTTGCTTTTTTGAATGTTTTTCTTAGTCCCAAAGCCGCTGCCCCCACTTTTGTTTTTGGGTGAAGACACCCATGCGTGTGCTTTCCATTAACATGCACAGCACCCACAAAAATATTCCTCTGCTCTCTCCTTGCAGCTCCAGACTCACCTACCCTCATCTCTCCCCTCTTCAGCCAGTAAAGTAAGTTCAGGGAGTGGTGTGGTTCATGGAGGACCTGACAGCTGTTAGAGAGACATCAGGTACGAGTTTAAGGATGGGGGGAGCACTAGTACTGGGGCATTTTTTACCTTAATGCTGTGAATGCATTAGGGTAAAAAATGTTTAGCCTACAGTACTACCTTAATGCTGTTTGACAGGTTACATCGCCGGGCACTCCTCCCAATATCTTTTTCCATCAATTTGTTCAGTGGCTCTGCTTTCTACATTTCTACAGAGTCCCGAAACAAGTGAAGCGCAATGCACAAGAAACAAAAACGGCAACATACACATTTCTAAAGCACAGTAAAGTTTATGGTAAGGTCACTGCTTTATAATTGGGGCCATAAGACTATATAAGCGTCTAGCTATGTTGGTTATCTTTCAGTATAGTCCAGGGTAATTATGACTGAGGTTGATGTTGCTACCTGGAGACATCAGATGGTGGTTGAATCAGAAGTGCAAGTAATTTGACCACCTAAAGACCCTTTATCTGAAAGATCTCTGAATAAACAGGCCTCATGTGTCTTTTATGTCTTTAGAGAAAAGAGGAAGAGCACTGCTATGCACCCCTGGTTAAGTCTTATTCCAGGAAAAACCAAACCAATGGGGGATTGCTAGACAGGTCATTGTGTATGTATATGATCTAGATATGATCTATTGCCAACCATAGATGGAGCAAGTCTTTTTCCTGTAACCACGGACTGCAGGAAAGAAAGTAGCTTGATTCCCTCATTAACACTGTCAGTGTTGATGGGGGAATCCCTCCTGTGGAGCCATTGTGTCCTCCCGCCAGGAGGCTTTAACAGCCGCTAGCATTAGGAGGCTTTAACAGCCGCTAGCATTAATCGCATGTAAAATCTGATCTGATCGATCAACTTGGATACATTCAGCCTGCCCATTCATGTTTTGAATCTCATCTGGTTCCTGCTAATCCCAGCCGAGATTCGAAAGGTCTATGACTGACTTAAAGAGGAAGTAAAGTCTTCCTTTTTATTTGTACTACAGGTAAGCCTATATTAAGGCTTACCTGTAGGTACCATAAATATCTCTTAAACTTGCACTGTTTAGAAGATATTTACTATATACGCCGATGTCATTGTCACATTCACACTGAATAAACGGCCGCCCGTGCCGTTTCTTCAGACCCCTGTCCTGTAATCGGTGGCTTACGCACACATGCGTGGGAGTGACATAATCGCGGCTCCAGCCAATCACAGTGCTGGAACCCACAAGAAACTCCAGGGAAAATGTCAGCCACCTCAGCGGTGTGCGCGTGCCGCTGAGAGAGCTTCATTCTAAGTATTTCATAATGAGCTAGTATGCATCATTATGCATTTGACTTATAGCTTTTTTTAAATTTATTTTTTTATAGGGTTTACAACCTCTTTAACATCATAAACTCTAACCTTCTGGGATAGATGAAAAAGAACGCCTTTCAGCGTATAGTATGTGGGCAAAGGACAGATCACCACGGCATCTAGTTACACAGACCAGAAAAAATGAATATATAAAAAATAAATGGTTAAACGCACATATGATTTTTGCACCACTACTTTTCCTTCATACTGGCTTTTAAAGTTAAGAATGTATAAAGGGGGCACACCTATTTGGGCCCACTTTCTTGGGACTGGGGCCACCCGGCCCTATTAGTATAGTTGAATGGCAATTAACTGTTACGTAGTGTTTTATGGGGCCACTGTCCCTTTAAATATTCTAAAGAGGGATCTGGGTTATCCAATGGGAATTCCTGGAAGTTTCTGGATTTTCCTGGGAATGTTATATAAGGGCTGCAGAGCGGTTATGGCTTCCTCTGCAGCGGCCAGGACAAAGGAAAGAAGAGCTCCCGTCACAGCATTTTGTGTGGTTGGGTCACCCCGGAATCTGGGGGGGATGTATTCTTAATAGTTTAAGCTGCTCGAGTTCTGACAACTGGGCAAAGCCTATTTGATGATGTGATGTTTATGTTATGCAAGTTTTTGATTATTTATAATGGTTGTTATCAGCATTGTAAACCAATAAATTGCCGCGGCCATTTCTGCCAAAACATTGTGTGGTGTTGGTCTTATTGATGTATCTAGGGAATAGGTTGGGCGGGTGTGGCTTACAGTCCAAGTGCAAATGTTTGAGTTGAATCAAATGTTTCTTGTACTGCAACATGTTTGATAGTTAGATAATATAATAAAAAGTTTCACACATAAGATAAAAATATGGGACAATTGAGGAAGAAAGAGGGCAGAGGGATTTGGATCCAAAAAAGAGGGACAATCCTCCAAATAAGGGGCAGCTGGGAGCTATATCTAAAATAAAAATCTGATGTATTTGGTAGTTTACCGACTAGGCACATAAAAAATGTCATACCATACGCGCTAAACAGTACAACTCAGGGGCGGACTGACCATTGAGCCACTCGGGCACTGCCCGAGGGCCCTGGGCCACTAGGGTACCCCATCAGGGTTGCCAGCCTCAGTAAAACCAGGGACAGTATGTATAAATCTGTGTTTTTTTATATCTGTCTGTGTATACATGTATGTGTATACTGTGTGATTGTATACTGTGTGGCCCCATAATCTCTAATTGCCTGGGGGCCCCATGAGTTATCAGTCCGCCCCTGGTACAACTCTTTTAGATTAGCAAATGATCACAGTTATGGGGAAAGCACTTTGACATGCATGATGTGTATGGCATTTCATACAAAACTCTACATGTTGAAATTGCAGGTTTTAAGTTCTCCGTAACACTTTCATAAATTTGGCAAATTGAAAATATAAACTGCAAGGCAAACATTTACCTTTTAAATTAGTTCCTGAGAGGGATAGAATGTGTATTTTGTTTATTAAAACCAAATTGCAGCCAATTTTTTTTTTTTTTTTTTAGTAGTAGAGTGAAGAAAGTTTAAAACCTTTCAAACCCCAGTGCTTTCATGTCACAGTGAAAAAAGTAAGGGGAAATCTTCCCAATTCAGTCACAGACAACCAAAAAAATACCAAACATTTTTGGTCCTTCCCCACTCCATTCAAAACTAGAGCTGGCCATACATTAGTAGAGTTCTGTATGAAAATGTTTGTTTAACCGCTTCAGCCCCGGACCATTTGGCTGGCCAAAGACCGGAGCACTTTTTGCGATTCGGCACTGCGTCACTTTAACTGACAATTGCGCGGTTGTGCGACGTGGCTCCCAAACAAAATCGATGCCCTTTTTTCCCCCACAAATAGAGTTTTCTTTTGGTGGTATTTGATCACCCCTGCGGTTTTTATTTTTTGCGCTATAAACAAAAAATAAGCGTCAATTTTGAAAAAAAAAACGCATTATTTTTTACTTTTTGCTATAATAAATATCCCCAAAATATATATGAAAAAATTTTTTTTTTTTCCTCAGTTTAGGCCGATATGTATTCTTCTACATATTTTTGGTAAAAAAAATTGCAATAAGCGTATATTGATTTGTTTGCGCAAAAGTTATAGCGTTTACAAAATAGGAGATAGTTTTATAGCATTTTTATTAATAATTTTTTTTTTACTAGTAATGGCGGCGATCAGCGATTTTTATCATGCCTGCAACATTATGGCGGACACGTTGGACAATTTTGACACATTTTTGGGACCACTGGCATTAATATAGCGATCAGTGCAATTAAAAATGCATTGATTACTGTAAAAATGTCAATGGCAGTGAAGGGGATAACACTAGAAGGCAGTGAAGGGGTTAATGTGTGTCCTAGGAAGTGTTCTAACTGAAGGGGGATGTGGACTGTGCAGGGAAACTAACAGATCGTCTGTTTATACTCTGTATGAACAGAGGATCTGTCAGTTCTCCCCTCAGAGAACCGGAAACTGTGTGTTTACACACACAGGCCCTGGGTTCTCAGTGTGCCCCGAGCAATCGCAGGAGCCCGGCGGCGATCGAGACCGCTGGGCACTCACATCGGCTCGGGGGGCGAGCGGGGGGCGCGCACCTCCTAGTGGCCACAGGGCGAAGCAACGTTACATAACATCGTTTCGCCCAGCCATGCCATTCTGCTGCATTACAACTATGGCGGCTGGTCGGCATGTGGTTAAACAATGTTCGTTCTCTTTTCTAATCTTTAGTGGGTCCAGATCGACGTTTGTTTTCGACTGCAGTAATGAGAAATTCGTAAGGAGCAGGACTGAAAATCTTTATTGTTTGAACACATAACTAAAATTTCCAACAGTGAATGTGTTTATCAGTCAGTAAAGTCCATTTATTCCAAAGTTGAATTTTAAAAACAAACTAAATTTTGAAGTACATGACTTTCGAACAACATTCATCAAATCATTGAATTTTGCTACAACTGTTCATACAAATATGCGTGAGAACGTTTATTTGAAAGTCTATGTATGGCCAGCTTAAGACAAGTTTTGACTGGAGTTAGGCTTAAACTTCTATGCTTAAAATGGTTATGTTGACCAGAAAATGTCAGTTCTAGAACTTATATTATTATTTAAGGTACTTATTTAGCGCCGTCAATTTACGCAGCGCTTTACATATACATTGTACATTCACATCAGTCGCTACACTCAAGGATCTTGCAATCTAAGGTCCCTAACTCACATTCATATACTAGGGCCAATTTTAGACAGAAGCCAATTAACCTACCAGCATGTCTTTGGAGTGTGGGAGGAAACCGGAGTGCCCGGAGGAAACCCACACAGTTAGTGTTATGGTTGGGATTCGAACCATCAACCCTTTTTACTGCTAGGCAAGAGTGCTACCCACTATACCACTATGCTGCCCATACAAGATATTAATGAGTACTAATAGTTCTACATTTGCTGGTATATTCTGAAAATATTATTACGTTCATGCTCATAAATGATTGCAAAATAAAGGATTTAAATGAAATGTCATATAATATAAATTTATGTCTAACGTAGATATGCGTTACCACTGATAATAATTTTCAAAGGTCAGATTGGTTAACCATCCTCAAGTGTCTATAGTACCGGACATCCCTGTCTTGAGCGGGCCTTACATAACTCAAATTTTGGCTGATTCCTGATGAATCAGCCAAAATTTCTTCTGTGTATGGTTGAAAAGTGCCTTCATCCAATGAGACATATACATTGTTTTGGTTTTCTGATAACCAGCTCCTTTCATTTATCCCACAGGGCTGAATAAGAGGAAACTTAATACGCATGGCCCACTTTACAAATATTGGAGAAAGTAATGATTGTTAATACTGGACACATTCGTCATTGCATTCCCGCTTGCATTGGAGGTGTTTGGGCATGTTCACTACCTCCCACTTTCTTAGAAGTAAACATACCTACTGAGGCAATAAAAAGTATTAAAGAAATCTATCATCTACAGCCAACTTAATGCCATCACCCACCATTCAGACCAAGATTTGGCCTCTATCAACAAATATTCATAAAATAACACACACATAATGCACACAAGATAAGCAAATAGCTGAACACATCATATATCAAATCTACGAATCTGCAAGAATAAATACCTTTCTGAGCTTTTCTTAAACTCCCGTTAACCTTGAGGCTGCAATGAATTATCTACTATGAAATCTAGAAGTTGAAAGTATCTCTGAGAAGAGGGATAGCAAAGCTGTTTAAATATAAGCACACATTCCTAGCTCAGCTGAGAAACCACAGCGAGCCATGTGACCGAGTAGTAGGAAATTCCATAGTTAGCCAAAGCATGAGTATAAAGGAATTTTGTTTAGCTGCCCAGTTGTTTAGGCTCGGTTCACACTGGGGCGACTTGTCAGGCGACCTAGTCGCCTGACAAGTCGCCTCCCGTTCTGTGCTATGGAACCGTTCTAATCGGAGCGACGCAAGTCGCTCCGACTTAGAAAAAGGTTCCTGTATTACTTTGGGGGCGACTTGGGGCGACTTGCATAGACTTCTATGCAGAAGTCGTCTCGCAAGTCGCCCCGGCAGTCGTTTGCAGGTCGCCTCGCTGAGGCGACCTGCAAGTCGTGCCGCCCATGTGTGAACCGAGCCTTACTGTAATAGAAGATAATCCCAGCTCTTACAAAACTCTGTCATTCATTAGCATTAATAAGCCTCTATAGTATAGCCTCTATAGTTAATCGGATTAGATTCTATCCATAGTATTCAAAATAGCTATGAAAGTTTTCTAAATCAACTATGACAAATATACAGTATGTTTAAAGGAGAAGTATGACCAAAGCTTTTTTGGCTATACTTCTCCTATGGATCACAGGAATGCAGTTCATTTGTTCTGTGACCCGTTTTCAGCTGACAGCTGCGCAGCCATTCACTGGGAAGTTCAGTGTATTGCTGCTTCTCTTCCCCCAGCTCTTATGCAGATGGGAAGAGAGGGAATGGGATCACTTATAAAAAAGGGAAAAAAGGTAATTATAATGTTTTTTTTATATCCATTAAAAAATGTTTTACCTTTCTTTTTTATTTTAACTGAATGGGTTGTTTTACAAGGTGATCGTTTACAATCACGTTAGGCATGTCAAATCACATGCCAAATAGAAGCCTACTGCCAGCAATGGCACCGTCCGAATCGGTGCAACGCCGACTTTACGGCACAGCACCAATTTACAAAAGTAGTTCCTGTACTACGTTTGGCGACTTTGGGGTGATTTCAGTAGACATCTGTGCATGAACCCACACAGATGTCTTTCAAATCGCCCCCGAACTAGTAATGAAACGCGGGGTTTGAAATCTAATGTGAACGAGGGCTCAGGCTACTGCAGGTGAGAACCAGTAGATTCTTGCTGCCATATCTAAAAATTACTTGCACACATTCAGGGGAATTTAAACTAGCCCTAATGACAGATTTTTGGTGGTAGTTCCCTTTAGAACTAGCTACGCCTAATTCAGGCAAGCATTTGCACTAGGGTTGATTAATCTGGGTACACACGGATCAAAATTAGTCTGGTTCAGCAAGGATCGGCCGAATATTATTCTGTGTGTAGCTCTCCCAGTTCAACAGAAGCCAATCAATAGTTTGATAGCAAAGAACAGTCAACCAGTGAAGATGTAGAGGACAGATGAAATAGGTGAAATAGTCATGAACCGCCAATAAATATTATAACAATTAGGTAATATGATTTGAGAAATACAGCTTTATATTAAATTTGGTCATATGTAATGGTGAAATAAAAGCAATTGTGGGTTTATTGATTTTTGCATATTTATTCTCCATAGTCCATGGAACCAAGGTTGTAGGAGGAAAATGTCCCTACATACTTTGCACCAGAAGGTGTCCTTCACTTTCATCACAGAGAGCTGGGTTGTAAATAATAATAAAGATGCAGTGCATTAAAAGAACATTCATTAATAGAAGCCCATTCCCCTTGATTATCAATGTGTAACCTTGTGAATAACACACTTCCTGTTCTTGAGTGGCTAGGATCACTCTTCCACTGTATCTATAAAGGCAAGCTGCTCCCCTGATTTGAACTACAAAAAGTTCTTTTTCTATTCATCTCTAATACATGGTTGAGGTAAATTATTCGATTACAGTAAACAGGCAGAAAATATTTTTTGTGCTTTCAGCTCACAAGGATAGAGGAAGACCTCTTTGTAGTCCAGCTCAGGAAAACAGCATGCATTCATACTGTGGAAGAGTGAAGGTAGCCACCCACTGACAGGATGTGCATTTATTCACAGGATTAGCAAGAAAGAATTAATCGAAAGTATATTATTATCGAGTATAAATCGACCTATAAAAAAAAAAATTCAACCACTACATCTAAGGACTGTTAAAGGATAAGTCACCTTTGGAACATGTGTTTAGGGTGGAATATGTAACATGTTTCAGCTCCTTCCAATCCCCCCTCCCTGTGACAACGGGCGTGGGATCCTCTCCCCGCACCCACTCTGACAATTAAAACGTGTCGTGGTCATGCGAGGCTTCTGTGAATCAATGAACTACAAGTAATGCTTTACAGGCTTCAGTGTAAAAAATAATTATTATTAATAATAATAATAATAATAATATATATATATATATATATATATATATATATATATATATATATATATATATATATTTTTTTTTTTTTTCAATAAAAGGTGAACTTATCCTTTAAATTGCTATATATATATACACACATGTATTAAAGATATATATGTATATATATTTATATATTTTTTTTTTGGGGGGGGGGGGATTTGGATGAGTTTAGAGTTTTTCTCTAGTCATCTCTATTAATGGGGAGGGGAATCAGTAGTTTACAGAGACAGCTTGAAAGGCAGATAAGAATATTTTTTCCTTTTACAGTTTAACTCACAGCATGTGACAAACACGTTATGTTTCTGACAAGATCAACAAGAGTTTTCTATACATGCTGAAAATGTTCTAAGAACATTTAAAATAATGCAATTATCACATCTAAGGCTAGGTTGAGTTTATTGTGAATTGGAGAACACGCTCACAAGACTCGACACGAGACAGACACACGCTGCACTAATTCTTAATGGCACCGCCACGCATTGGCAAAACACCGGCGATTTTGCGTGCGTTCTGTGCAGCACAATTTAAAAAAAAGGTTTGGGGATTTCTTTCCCTGCATTTCTGCAGATAGGGTAGCTCATTGAAATGAATTGGCTGCCCAGCTCTACATGCAGAAGACAGCCTCCACAAGTGTGAACCAAGCCTAACTACAATACAATAGATTTTTTTTAAATTTACACAGATGGTTATATAAGTATCTCTGCAAGAGAGATCTTGATTTCAGGTGTTGATATCAATTTGCAGCATATCAGATGACTGCCAAGTAGTTAAAACTCTCAAGACCAAATCATAACTGCCCATGTAGCTGTAGGCTTCGCGTGTCTGCAGAGGCTACAGAATGTTCATTCTATCTGATCATGTGTATTCTAATCAGAGAAAATTACCTTCTAATGAGGTAAACACCTTGAAAAATTGAATATCCCCTGATTTGCATGTTTGTAGGATGTTTATTTTGGCACCTTTAGGCTGTTTTTTAGCCCAATACCTGTAGGCACCCTTAAGCTATGTTTTCTTGACACATATCTCTTCTAGCTCTTTTGTTACCTGTTTATTTAAAATAGCAGGTCAAGTATTAATTAAATAGTGTATGCAAGTTGTGGGCAAAATTTCAATACCTGCTTGAATAAGATAGTATATGTGTCATTTTGCAAATAATAACATGCAGCCAAACATTTTGGGATGATAAAATAGATCTTAATAATATTGTATCCCTTTAAGTTTAAAGCCCATCTTTGGGTGGAGCTATGTTGCTTAAAGGTAATGTTTTTCTTGCTCAGGTACATTAGTGTAGCTTGGACCAATGTAACTGTATATTTCCATAGTAGTGACAATTTCTACAGTGATTTGCAGTTTCTACAGGGATCGGTGAGTTCTACACAAGAACTGATGCTACAAGATATACATACTTCTATGTTGGACCAAAGTAACTACGCAAGAAAAATCATACCTAAACTTCAGCTTTAACAGTGGATCAAGGGAATGGTGCAATTTGGGGAAGGAAAGTACCAACTGCCTATGGTTCCACCTGTGCTGTGCTGGACCTTTAAGAAGGAATAGGCTGCAAGGCATACCAATTTTCAATATTTTATTTGATATATATGTCCCAAGATAGGAGCTCTTGAAGCCTGGAGTTAGGGACCAGATAGAGGCACCTTTGTGTGGCTTTAACAAATAATTGCAAATGTATGCTACAAAAACCTCTGTTTTTATTGCAAATTGTTAAAGCTGTTTAGACTTTTAGGCTTTTGCTGACTGGCATGTGTGCCAGGGATCTTTTTGTATTGTACTATTTTATGAATTGCCCTGTCCAGGTCCACCTTAATTATAATGGGTACAAACTGTCCCAAGTGGTAGCCATTTCTTTTTTACATCCTGTATTTTGCCCCGTACAGTTTCACTTTTATGAGAAGCCACATGACTTATCATGGGAGGAAACTAGACTGCAATGACGAAAACGTATATAAATGCAGGAAAACGATACAAACACCATTCAGTTATTGTCTCAGACATCCTCTGTTAAAATACTTCAAAGAACTGTTTTCAAAATGTTCCATTCGTGGTTATGGTTTTGCTTTTAACTTAAAGAACTATTTTTGAACCTGATTGGTGGATTTTCCAATGTTATGGCGAAATTACAAAAAAATTTCCAGCCTAATGAAAGATTTAATTTATTGGTATACCATTTTCTATAACTCAGTCACAGCTTAACTTACACACAGACTAGTTTTCTTGTGCAATATAGCTATATATGTAAAATTATTATTATTTTAAAAATTTGTAAAAAATCCACATCCTTAAAAACTCCAAATCCTTAGTTGATCACGAAAAAAATGAAAAAACCCTTACAAAAAGAGCTCCAATTTGTTGTTATTGGAGTATTACAACTATGTTGTATTTAAATTCATGTTAAACTTAGTTTAATATAAGCAGCCACTTAGAAGGATTTAATCATGTGAGAAGCTTACCTAGGGATGTCTCCTGGAGCTACAGCGAGTTGTCCAGGTTCCAGTCCTCAACTCTCAGTGCAGTGTGTGAAGCATGATATATAGCCCTAGCAGACAGAGTGCATTCCTATGGTACCCTCCCCTTTCTGTATCTCCATCCTGTCTGTGGGATGAAGGAAACACCCTCTGGATATGCCTGAACAACATCATAGTAAAAGTTTCACAAGTCAAAGGAACCTTTTGTTAGTTTCTATTACAGTCTCTTTTCACGGGAGCAAAGTAAGAATGAAAAGAGCTAGTCACTCGCTTTATTATTATTATAATTATTATTATTATTATTAGTCCTTAGACAATAAAAAAGGAGTGCATGAAAACATCTAGGTATAAAAAAAATGACTTTCTGTTTCAATTATTATTTATTTTTTTTAATGTCATTGATATCATAGATCTACACAAGGAAGGTATTTCTTGACCATAGATTTCCATGATTTAAAATGTATGTTCAGCTAAAATGTTTTCTTCTTAGTTTGCAATAGAATGGCAAAGGGTTAGAACCCCCGTTAGGTTTAAAGTGGTTGTAAACCCTTTACAACCACTTTAACCTGCAGGTAAGCCGAGATTAAGGCTTACCTGTAGGTGCTTGAAATATCTCCCAGATATTTGAAAATTGGCATAGGGCGATTGCTTCTGCGCATGTGCCAGAGTTAGAAAGGGCATGCTGTGCCGTTTCTAGCTCGGGTCATGCCGACTCCGCGACTCACACAACTCCGGCCAGTCACAGAGCCAGAGTTCGCGGCCCCGGAAGGAAGAAGGGTGAAGAATGGACGCTCGCTACTAGCGATGAAGATGGGGACATTGCGGGCTTCTCCTGCAGGTAAGTGTCACATAATGGGCTACTATGCAATGCATAGTAGCCCATTATGCTTTACCTTTGCAGGGAAACAAAGAGGAAGTAACACCCATCAGGGCTTACTTCCTCTTTAAACTTCTACTTGGGACACTGTTAGGCAGGCCATACATGGTGCAAATTCACACGATTCCCCCAACAACAACACAGACAGTGCTGACAGGGGAATGCTTCCTGCCAAGTCATTGTCTGATCCCAGCGAGGGAGAGATGGAAGCCGTCCTCGCCGGGAGAAGACAGTGATTATTACTAGCAGCTATAGCAGTCACTAATGATAATCGTAAGAGAATCCAGCAGGCTGTTTGTACTCAAGTTGATCGATCAATTAACTTGATACATTCAGCCTGCCCATTAACAGTTCGAATCTCAGTGTATGGCCAGCCTTAGGCAAGTTATACATAATTATAATTCTTTCATTCAACACATTCGAGCTAGATGAGGGAACCCCTCCCGCAGAGCTAATGAATTCTTACAACATTGAGGCTTCTCCGCTGTCAGAATACAGTCATCAACACTGATCAAGTGGACATTTTCCAACAGGCTAGTGGTACAGAAGTCAATTGAGAGATCAACTTCTGTCCAACCAGCCTACCCATAGATGGATCAAAATTTGTCCGGCCCCTGCTGAACTACGTTTCTAAAGGCAAAATACCAAGAGGGGACCAAGGTAGTGTAGCAATAGACTTTGAAGGAAAATATTAAAAGGTAAATTAACACCATATCCTAGATTGTAAGCTCTAACGAGCAGGGCCCTCTGATTCCTTCTGTATTGAATTATATTGTAACTGTACTGTCTGCCCTCATGTTATAAAGTGCTAAGCAAACTGTTGGTGCTATATAAATCCTTTATAATAATAATAATAATAATAATAATAATAAATACACTCCCCCCTCCCCACCCCTAGTCCCTGCAGTACTTACTTCCATGGGTAATGAGCTGTCAGTGTCCATGCAGCCAGTGTAGCAGTCCAGGGATTTGAAATTCCTGCTCTTCTCCCTCTTCTTTCCAGGATAGATCAGAGCAATACTGTGTACTGGCGCTGACCAATCAGAATCACTCTGATCTGTCCTGGAAGAGCTGCAAAAAGAAGAGGGAAAAGAGCGGTGATTTCAAATCCCTGGGCTGCTTCACCAGCAGGGATCGGGGGAGTGGGGAGGGTATACATTGTTCATTCATATTTGAATTTTTTCGGAAAAGGTGAACTTACACTTTAATGGAGATCGAATGCACTCAAAAGTATAAAAAATGAAATCACTTGTCTGTGGCCCTCAAATAACTCACAGTTCCAGTCCAGGATCCCTCCTGCCCCAGGCAGTGGTGGTGGTTTAAACGCAAACATGTCAGAAAAGCTGGGATCAGCATGCCAGGATCCTTTGTAGTGCTAAACAGAGCACAACTTCCACAAGCTAAAAGGCTGTAGAGTTCCCCCAACTTTCTGTGACAGACTAGCTGCGTTTCCAAGAAGACATTTTTCAGGTAGTCATTTCCTTTCTTAATAAAGCAGGGTTCCACCCAAATTTTGAACAATATCTGTATGTATTCTCTTCCTTGCCTAGATGCTGACATGCTGTTTAAAAAAATTTAAATCGCCGTAATTACCTTTTATTTTTCTATTCTTCTTTGCACTTCCTGGTTCTCCTCCCGTGGGAGTAGGCGTGTTTCTAGCCTCTCCCAGACTCCTGGGAGCTAGTCTCAGGCTTCCCAGGATGCCACTGAGCATGTGCGGGAACGAGCGGTGAATGCTGGGAGCACAGCATTCACCACATCCAGGAAATAAATGCTCGTGGGCTTCAAATGCCCACAATGAAGATGGAAACCGCCTGCAGTGAATAATATAAGTTATTCTTTCCGACGAAATCTGACACAGGCGGACATATTACACACAATATGTGAGTATGTAATGCTGAGAAGAAAAGTTTGTGAATGAACTAAAAAAAAAAAAAAAAAACGATAGATAGGTGGACCCCCGCTTTAAGCCTCGAGAAAGGGGATAGCTCCCCAAAATGCATGACAGTGGGTCCAGCTACTATAATTTGTTCACTTCATACTGAAAATACAAAGATAACAGGCTGCTCATTATCATTAAAGGGCGGAAGAATATGCAAATCCACCAAGCACTGCAGAGTACTAAATAAACTTTGGCAATGGGCAGGGGAGAGGAGGGGAAGGAATGGTAGCAGAAATAGCTTCTTGTGGTGTGTGCATATGGGTGGTTAGGAGTGGCTGGTCCAGCAGGGGTGCGCGCCCCCCTGGTTTGCATGCGGGGATGCAGGTAGGGCACTGGACTCATAGCTTGCTAAGAGTTTTTTTTTTTTTCAAGCCACATGATTAGAGTCTGAGGCTCTAATTGGCTTGAAAAAGGTTGGGCTCTGGAACCCACTCAAAGTGACACTAGCGAATCAATATTCACTATTGTCTTCCGGCTTCTCCTTCCCGCCAATCAGGACAGGAGGCAGATCGGGTTGGCCGGAAAGAGAAACCGAGGAAGCCATGGAGGGGTGAGTGCAGAGGGACTGTCACCGTGGAGGGGCTGAGTGCAGACCTGGGGGGTTTGTTTGCCGCCCCCCCAAAAAGTTTAGCACCAGCCGCCACTGTGGGTGGTTGACAATTGGGACAAGTTTACTAACCTGGCCCATGATCATCCCTCTACTGTAAAGGTTGTTAGCCACCGGATGTCTGCCTGCTCCCACGGACATGAGATTGGTGCCCAATTATCAAAAATAGATGGACTGAGTGACCATGTGGTGGAAAAACCTGAACAGAAAAATGATTAAGTGAACAAAAGACGTGCATGTGAAACACACACTAAAAAGTGCACTTAAGGGTGTGCTTTAGTCCACCCCCAAAGGGGTAGGACCTCTACCCTGATCCTCCGGAGCGCAAGGCTCCTGACAGGGACAATGGGTTTCTATGGTCTGCCTAGCCAGAAGGCCTGGCAGACCCCGTTCTTCTAGGTCAGCCGAATACTTGGTCGGAGGGGCTCTCCCGAAGAGAGACCACCCAGGGGCAGGGGAGGGACAAACCTGAGGGCCACACATCCTCCCCCTAGGCGTCAGGGCAAGCCAGAGGACTCACACCCTTCATCCAGTGAAAAAACACAGACAAAAGTGAAAGTGAGACAAAACATGGGAGAAAAAATAAATAAGATAAATAGTGGCCGTGCACTGGCCAGGCCCTGAGGCCTGGACGACAGAAACTGCACCAAATTTAGCCAAAAGGCCCGGCCCTAGAAGGCACAGTGCATAAAATAAGCATTTGGTGACTATCCATGTGCTGGTTCACAGTGTGGGGTCCCACACCCAAGTGTTACTAAGAGTACCCCTAGGGCGACCACTGTTATGTCATGTCAGTGGGTTGCTTAACTCTTGGTAATGCTTTACTGAATTTGCCTGTAAGTACGCCAGCATTTTATGATACAACCAGGTTATGGTCGGGTGTGCGTGTGAAGGGCACATGAGGGGTACCTCTTTCCATGTGGGTGGGGCTGCTTTTATGTGAATGCCAACTTTAGGGCAGAACCCCAGCTTAGAGATAAGCCATACACTATGTGCAGAAATAAAATTTACAGTGTCCCTCTGTAAAACATTCGGTCCCAAGTTACTGCAAACCTTTTTCAGATTTTGCATATAGGAGGGAGCCTATGCTCTCTTCCCCAGTCCAGCAGATGTCCGACTACCTCACTCCCAGTGACAGAAATGGGCCCCACAATGCACAAAGCGTGGACCTAATGTTTACACTTAATTAACTCTTAACTCTCCTGTACCATGTGGCTGGATACATGGGGTCTCTGCACTGTGGGTTCAGTCTTAATTGCTCTTGGGGAACCGACAGCTAGGGAGGGCGTCAGAAAACCAACACCCTCGCTACCAGAGGACCTGTCACCCGATCCCGATACCGCACCTCGCTCTATGGCTGCTGGAAGTATTCACCAATTACTGGTTACCTGTAGCAACTACTCTCTTGCTCAGACTCTCCTGCTGGTTTAACCCATTGTGGGGGTTTTCCTCCTGTACCCTGAGTGTGTGCTTTACAAGAACTTTATTCTGATACGCCATTTACCACAATGCACCCCTTTGAATGATTATGAACCAGGCTCAAGAAAGGTTTACAAAGCTTTACTTGAAGGCGCTGACAAAACAGTCCAAGAGCACTCAAATCACTAACTATCTATTTCTTAGATGGCTAGGCAAACCTTTGCAGGTAAATGTCCATTAGTGGCAAAGTCCTTAAGCAGGTAGGTTCCCTTAGGATGATGGTGATTGGGGGCTACTCTGAGTTACATCTTCCAACCGAACCCTCTGCTTCTTTCCCATATGGTCCCACTCCCCTGAGCCCAACCTCACCCTAATGTGTATGCCAAACAGGGTGGAGAGCAGAACCCAAAAAGCCCAGGAAACCAGCAAACCCCGTCTTAACCCTTCCCCACCTAGACAGCCCATACTTCCTAACTAACATTGACCCACCATGTAGGAACTTGCCTACAGGTGGGCTTAAAGGAACCAGAAAGCACCCAGGTAATTAGTTCAAAACAGAGCAGAGCCTTCTTCAAACAAAAATTAATTTATGTTTCACTTTCTTTGCAGATGGAGAAAAAAGAAAAAAAAATCCCCATTACAGTGGGAAGAACAATGCAAATCCTTCCTTTACGCCCCAGTGGCAATGCTGACATGGCTAACATATGACTAACAGAAAATGTTTTACACAACTTTTATATTCATAAACACTTACATTATGAGTAATCCGTTCTTCACTAACAGCAAGGAAAGACGTTTTAGCACTCAGATGAATCCAAATTTGTTTATGTTTCCTTGTTAACAGCATTTCCTTGCAGCCCTAACAAACATGTTTGTACAAAATAAAAGAAATTAAGTTTGTCAAGAAGTATTTTAATAATGCCCTTTAGGAGAAATGGGCTTTTTTATGCCAGATAAGTTTTAGTGTCAGGGTATACTTTGCATAGATGTATATTTTTGCATGTGTGTATGGCTGTGTAACAACTAAAAGAGTCTGCAGCTGGACCTTGTTCAGACTACTGAACATGTCTATCAATCAATTCTATACAGGGCTATTGGTCCATGTATACAAACTATGTGCATACAACTAAAAAAATAAACATATATTATTATGCAGAAATAAAGTGTCAAATTAACAAATTCCGCAAACAGTGCAGTAGTGCAGATATCTTCAACAAATCCAGGCTCTATGCCCTTAATACCATGTCCATATCATGCATCCCATAAAAGTGCTCTCATGTTCACTTTTAAAATACATGCAGACAAATAAAGCAGAGCTCCAATTCTCCATCACCAACACAGCAAACTCACCTGATTTATATGACCACCCACTACAGGTAAGTCAAAAAAATGCTTGTCACACATAGGTTAACCACCTGATGACCAGCGACATTCCGATACATAGCTGGACTACAAGTGGTTATACCGGAATGATGCCTGCAGCTGCAGGCATCATGCCAGTATTGTTTTTTAGAGCTAATGGTTGGCTCTCTTGTAAAAGCAATTCTAGCAGCTAACTGGCTGCTGGATTACTTTTACATACAGCAAGAGGGGACGTCCCCCCACTCCCACCTACCAGAAGACCCTATCGACCAGCTGACGCTTCTGTCGGCTGATCATAAAGCCAAATAGAGAACAAAAGGGCTCTGTTCACCTCTCTGATATAGGAAACTGAAAGTGATGTGCCTATATCACTTCCAGTTTCCCCGGATGTGAAATATCAATATAAATATGAAAAGCATCTGATCATCTGATCACATCAATCATTTTGTGATCAAATGCTTTTAAGGGCAGAGGAGGGATTTGGGGTCTAATAGATCATAGGGGATATTTATATTCCCTGTGATAACAATAAAAGTGATAAAAAAAATAATTTAAGGGACAGCAACAGTGTAAAAATAAAAATAAATAAATAATTGATTTCAAAAAATTTTTTGAGCTCGCCCATACCCCTGTGCTCATACGCAAAGGCAAAAACATGTATTGGTCCCGCATGCATGCAAACAATGATCGTCCCACACATGTGAGGTATAATGCCGCGTACACACAACCGGTTTAGCCGTCGTAATAAACTCAAACGGTTTCTCGACGGAACTCCAGTGGAATTCCATTCAAACGGTCTTGCCTACACATGGTCAACCCAAACTCCGACCAAAGTCCGACCGTCCAGAACGCAGTGACGTACAACACTTACGACGGGACTAGAAAAAGGAAGTTCAATAGCCAGTAGCCAATAGCTTCTGTCTCGTACTTGCTTCAGAGCATGTGTCTTTTTTGGTCTGTCGGACCAGCATACAGACGATCGTTTTTGCCGATAAGAATTGGGTCCGTCAGAAAGATTTAGAACATGTTCCATTTCTAGGTCCGTCAGATTTTTCGAAAAGAAAAGTCCAATGAGGCCTACACATGATCGGTATATACGATGAAAAGCTTCAGTCTGATTTTTTCTGTCAGACATTCCGCTTGTGTGTACGCAGCATAACAGTGTACGTCAGATCATGGGCAGTAATTCTAGCACCAGACACCCTCTGTAAATTTAAAGTGGTTTACCTGTAAAAGCTTTTTAAGCGTGGCCTATGGAAAGAAAAATTAAGTTGTTTGTCTTCGTTGCACGGGCGTACATAATAAAAAATTAAAAAGAAAAAAGTATTTGGTATCTATTTACTTGGCATAACGTCTTTTAAATTGTTACAAATAATTGGGTATTATATCATGTTCTTGTGCATTTAAATTCATAAAATGCTAGTTGCCTGACATCTTTATTATGGCATTCTTTAAAATGCCTAGACACTCTGTATTTTTCGTATACTTTTTAATATTGTTCATATGTTTACTAATTCATTTACCTAAATGTCTAGTCGACCTACGTACTGGAAGCCACAAGAACATTACAGTACATAGGTTACATATGTGGTTTTGCACATAATAAATTATTTTATCTCATATTCTTTCCCATTTGCGATTTAGTGGAAATGTGTTTCTTTTTTCTTTTCTTGTATGAACTTGTTCTTCAAGGAATACATCTCTTACACCTGAAGAATCTGTTTGTATTATAAAAAGTAACCTTTTTAGTGGGGGGGCATCTATCACATTTTTAACCAGTGGTGGCCGCCTCCCCAAGCTTTTGGAAAAAAAAAGTCACTTTAAGAGTGACCAGGCACCGGACACACGACAGTCTATGGGAATCTTCCCAGCTGAATGCAAGCTGAGAAGCTGATTTGCCCGTGTTTAGGGCATGTGCAGGGCCCAAGCTGTGCGCCCACACACACTCCCACTCTCCAATGATTTGTCCCTGGCTCTTGTTCATTTTCTTTCATTGGCCGGGACCGAAGGGCGACTGGGCGGTGCTTTTTCAGCACTACGGCATCACTTCCAGTTCTCCTGGAGTCGGTGTGGAATGCGGACACTGAGACTACTTTATTACTGCAACCCAGGACCCTGTAATGTGAGGCGGAGAGCGTATCACAGATGTGGCGGGTGGGTGCAGAGCTGAGCCCGAGCGCGGTGTACCAGAGCAGAAGGTGAGTGACTGAGTGCAGGGACCGGAGGTGATCTCTCTCACTGTGAATGACAGAGGATTTTTGCATGCCTCTCCCTCCCGGCAACATGCTTCCCCATCCCCCGAGTCCACGGACTCCTTTGTAGGGTGGCTACAGAGTGACTGCACCACCCTGTCAGGGCTGTGCTCAGCCCTTCCTTCTCTGAGCTGGTCGCTCAGCTGTCGGCTAATTGCCAGCTCCTATCTCTCCACAGTGACTCAGCTGTTGATGATCTGCTCGTCAGTCCTGGCTACTTAAAGCCATTCAGCTCACTTCATCTCTGCCTTCGCCTTTGGTCACATCTCTGAGACTTTCTCCTGCGTTCCTGTTGAAGACTTGCTCGGCTGACATCTCTTCTGGCTCCTGATCCTGCTTGCTGTACTACTACGTTGATCTCTGGCTCTCTGACATTGGCATTGGCTGACTACCCGATCTGGTTACTGAACTCTGGCTATGTATTGACTACGCTTACTCTGTTTACCTTTTTATTATCATTAATCAAGTGTGATTAACTGTACTTCTGTCTCGGTCTGATTCATGGTTTCTGACACACCCGGTGTGTAGTGTGTGCCTGGCTCTCCCTCCCCCCACCTCTGTTCACTTTTCTCAGCTGCTGCAGAGCTTCATGGAGGGGGAGGGTGTGGCTGCTGAGTGTTGTGGTGCAGGGCAGTGACTGTCAACTGTGGGGTTCCCAAACCCCCCTTTCCTGCATCCTAAAATGGCCCCACCCTGCCTCTCCACCCTAAAACAGCCCCCGCCTCTCCACCCTAAAATGGCCCCCCTCCCTGCCTCTCCACCCTAAACAAACCCCCCTCCCTGCCTCTCCACCCAAAACAATAAACCCCCTCCCTGCCTCTCCACCCTAAACAAACCACCCTCCCTGCCTCTCTACCCTAAACAAACCCCCCTCCCTGCCTCTCCACCCTAAATAATAACCTCCCTCCCTGCCTCACCACCCTAAACAATAACCCCCTCCCTGCCTCTCCAACCTAAACTATAACCCCCCCTCCCTGCCTCCACCCTAAACAAACCCCCTCCCTGTCTCTCCACCCTAAACAATCTACAGTATATACCATATCTGTGGTGCTGATCTATATACCGTATCTGTGGTGCTGATCTATATACTGTATCTGTGGTGCTGATATATATACTGTATCTGTGGTGCTGAGCTATATACCGTATCTGTAGTGATGATCTATATAACATATCTGTGGTGCTGATCTATATACTGTATCTGTGGTGCTGAGCTATGTACCATATCTGTAATGCTGAGCTATATACCGTATCTGTGGTACTGATCTATATACTGTATCTGTGGTGCTGATCTCTATACCGTATCTGTGGTGCTGATCTATATACCGTATCTGTGGTGCTGATATATATACCGTATCTGTGATGCTGTGCTGTATACTCTGTTCTGTGATGCTGAGCTGTATACTCCTGACACTATGGGTGGAAGCAAGTAGAATACAGGGGACAGAGTGCATGGATTCTATAAGGGGTGGGGCCTATGGGAGGTGGGAGTGGTCAAAAAAGAAGGGCGGGGTCTGGCGCCCCCCCATCCTAAAACTTCACCAGCCGCCACTGTTTTGAACTATAATAATTTTCAGTGATATCGCCATTTTATAAATAAATTTGTTTTTGTTTTTTTGGACAACATCCTACCAAATGTTTTATCATTTTGGAGGATTGACCAATACTTTTGGCAACTTTTTCTACTCCCTTATAATCTCTACTGTAATCTGTCATAAAACAAACTCCATATTAACAGTTCTTCTCTGCTCACCCATGCTATTCCATTATTTGCATCCATTTTTGTCTATCGTAGCCCTTAAAAAAAAAAAAAGCAATTGATCAGGATGTTACTCTGCATATGATAATCACTGTCTAAATCAGTGTTTCTCAACTCCAGCCCTCAAGGCGCCCCAACAGGTCATGTTTTCAGGATTTTCCTTAGATGAAACGGCTGTGGTAATTACTAAGGCAGTGAAACTGATCAAATCACCTGTGCAAAATAATGGAAAGCCTGAAAACATGACCTGTTGGGGCGCCTTGAGGACTGGAGTTGAGAAACACTGATCTAAATGACAATTACGTTTCATACTGATCATTTGTCCACTTTCCACGTGGACCAACTCATTTTTTCTCCTCTTGCTGGTGTTATAATCATATAGACACACTTATAGGAGAGAAGAAAATAGCTGCACACCCCGAATAATGTCAGAAAAAAGGGAATGTCCCCCATATGGGGTTTTCTAGGCAGCAAAAGGTTGAGAAATACTGCATGAAGTATGATTAATTAGGATTTTATTATGACATAGTATCAAAAATTTGACAGAGACGGTCAAAACATGAGGTGCGGTACAAAAGATAAAAACAACATCACTAGTGTAGGTGTACACAATGATACACAGTGCTAAAACACTAAAGTAGAGATGATGTGCAAAAATCTGACGCGTTTCGACCCCACCGGGTCTTCTTCAGAGGATTTTGTAAGCTGTAGAGATGTTTACATATGTTGGAATTTGTAGTTATAATCATAGAGTAAAAAGAAAAAAAGAAAATAGTAGACATTTTTATATAATTACCAGTCACATTGTGTTATGCAATGTCTCAAAAGCCTTTAGAGGAGAAACCCCCTTACTTGATCCAAGAGTCCTCGGTCGACCGGTGCATCCACAGAGGGGGGTTGAAAGCCAAATGCCCATGCATGTCTTACGAGGAGTCACATTGGTGGCAATCCCAATGGCCTAGGAGGGGCACGGAGGCGGATGGACAGCACCTGCATTTAGGACATCAAATCACCATGCTATGAGTGTATTTTTGTTTAACAATCGTAGGGATATAATATAAGCTTCCAATACTAATTACTGGGAATGGTAAATTGGCAGCTAAAGGCTGGACAGAAAACCCCCACATATTCATATAAATGTATAAATATATACGTAGATTTTCCTTAGTCCTGCAGCATATGGTTATAGAAAGTGTATGCATCAATGTGCAAATAAGATCAAAGATTAATGACCATAAATGTATCTAAAAAATAAAGTAATTGTATTGTCAAAAATCGCTAGTATGATGGAAGAAATAAGAGGGAATGAAAATAAGAATGAAAATGAAGATGAAGAAAGGAGGGACATGGTGTGGAATGAATGTCAGGGAAGGAAAGGGGAGGAAAGAGGGGGGGAAGAGAGAGGGGGGAAAGGGGAGAGAGGGGGGAGGGACAATAAGGGAAGGAAAGAGGGGAAATGGAAAATGGGGAACAGAGGAAGGGAGTAGGGAGGAGAAGAGATAAGAAAGTTAGCCAAGAAAGAAATGTAGGAACAATGAAATGTGAAAATATACAAAGTAAAAAATGTGCAAGATGAAAAAGTGGACAGTGTGTGGTGAAAGTGGAGACTTGAGACTAGGTATGTGTGAGAGTGGCAAGGGAGTGGGATAAAAGAGCAAGACAAGACCAAGCAACAATAGTGATGCAAAAAAACAAAAACAAAGGCCAAACAAAAAAGGGGGGGAAGGGAGTGGTGATAGTGGTGGGATGTGGGTGTGGGTGCAAAAGTAAATAAATAAATAAACTGGAGTGAAATTTGACCTTATGTTTTCAAAGGAAAGTTGTTCCAACAATAGAAGAAAAAAATCACACTGTGGATATTCCCACTCATTATATGAGCAGTGTGGGCAAATCTACAATATCAAGAGATATAACAACAAGTGAATTCATAGATGAGATATAAGGGGGCACTCATAACGCAAAGCATGCACCATGGGGTCCAAATCGTAAAAATGTGGGGGTATTGTTACCTGTCCTCAGATTGCATGCAAAGCTGTAGCTGTCCTGATGGAACGTTAGGGATCAAGGCAAGATCCCCAACATGCTCCATCACTATATATATAGGAAGAAAACTGACAATTAGTCGATTGCCCTAATGGTGTGTAGGTGCATTGAAATCCACCCCCCGTCATCCCCTCCCTGGCAGGGATAGTGCCGCATGGCGGTGCTCCACATGTGGCTCCCCTGGCGTTCCAAAAAACGAAGGTCCCGGCTCTGCCATCACTTCCGTCACAATTGTGTAACATTGCGACCGCACGCGCGAAGGCTTGCGCATGCGCGGGCATAGACACGGTGTTCGGAAGGGATCCGGAATGTCGCTGGCAGGAGTCCAGGGTGGCCCTGCCACCTTGTGGGTGTATAGGGAAACACAGGGCCCTTGTGCCTCCCTACCCTGCCAGGAAGACACGCACAGGCAAAGGCTCCACACCAAATCGGCCAGCGGACCGAAGGTTGAAGATCAAGCCTAGCAGGGGGGAAAAAAAAGGGGAGAAGAAAAACAGCAACAGCCAAAAATACATAAAAACATCAATAACGCTACACTGTACATAGATACCTAATGCATGAACATTAACAATTATAGTAATTCATAAGTATAGTTCTACTAAGAAATTTGTTTTTTGAAAAAAACTTTTAAGAGAAAGTCTTTCAAAACTGTGAGCTGTTAAGGTGCAACTGGGCATCCACACATTATCATCACCAAAGATAATTAGATATATATCAATGCTGGTGTTTGGAGTAGATTAAATAGTGTAAAAAATGTAAAAAATGAACATATACAACATTTATATGTACAGCTACACTAGTGATGTTGTTGTTTTTATCTTTTGTACCACAGCTCATGTTTTGACCGTCTCTGTCAAATTTTTGATACTATGTCATAATAAAATCCTAATTAATCATACTTCATGTAGTATTTCTCAACCTTTTGCTGCCTAGAAAACCCCATATGGGGGACATTCCCTTTTTTCTGACATTAAAAATTGATAAGCCTTGCACTAAGGTACATTCACTTGTTTGCTGACATCAAGAGTGATCCCATCCTACTCCTGATGTACTGTTTGTGATGCCCTCACTTCCTGGTGTACTGTTTGTGATGCCCTCACTTCCTGGTGTACTGTTTGGGATGCCCTCATGTCCTGGCCCGTTCCTACCTGGTGTTTTGTCCTCCTAACCCTTTCAAGAGGCATGTCAGGAAGTCCTCATCCTACTCTCTTATATACCGCACTATTAACCCTTAATTAATCCTCCCTCCTCTCAGATTCCATATGACACTGACATACCTCCCAACTTTTTGAGATGGAACAAGAGACACCTATTAGCAAACGTATGTAGGCATAGTGCACACCCCCTGCCACATCCCCTTAAAGTGGATGTAAACCTGATTCATGAAATTTGAGCTGGGCACATATATCTGTAGTGTTTTGTTACCTGTCTCCAAAGAACTATGTCCCGTAGCTGTCTCCTGCTCAGTTCCTCTGTTATCAGCCTGATAACTTTTGACAAGTCCTCTGAGACGGGAGACAGAAGTGTGTGTCGGGGGAGGTTGCTATAACTAGATTAGCAGTCAGCTTGCCATCTAAGAGCAGAGCTATGCACATTCCTTTCTTCCTTTGCCAATGAGGAGAGGGGGTGTGTGCCTTTCCTCCAATCAGCTGTCTTGGCTGTATGCCCAGGCTTCACTGCAGTGTTAATCAGGAAGAGAAAATCTCCTAACACGAAGACAACTTTCTAAAGGATATATACAGATGAAGGCAGTAGGGAGATTTGTTTAATCTCTGTGTATTATCTGAGGCTGTTCACTTTACTGGGTATATGTGAGGGTTTACATACACTTTAACCACTTCAGCCCCGGAAGGATTTACCCCCTTCCTGACCAGAGCACTTTTTACAATTTGGCACTGCGTCGCTTTAACTGCTAATTGCGCGGTCATGCAATGCTGTAACCAAACGAAATTTGCGTCCTTTTCTTCCCACAAATAGAGCTTTCTTTTGATGGTATTTGATCACCTCTGCCGTTTTTATTTTTTGCGCTATACACGGAAAAAGACCGAAAATTTTGAAAAAAAATGATATTTTCTACTTTTTGTTCTAAAAAAAATCCAATAAACTCAATTTTAGTCATACATTTAGGCCAAAATGTATTTGGCCACATGTCTTTGGTAAAAAAAATGTCAATAAGTGTATATTTATTGGTTTGCGCAAAAGTTATAGCGCCTACAAACTAGGGTACATTTTCTGGAATTTACACAGTCTTTAATTTATGACTGCCTATGTCATTTCTTGAGGTGCTAAAATGACAGGGCAGTACAAAACCCCCACAAATGACCCCATTTTGGAAAGTAGACACCCCAAGGAAATTGCTGAGAGGCATGTTGAGCCCATTGAATATTCATTTTTTTTGTCCCAAGTGATTGAATAATGAAAAAAAAAAAAAAAAAAAAAAAAATTACAAAAAGTTGTCACTAAATGATATATTGCTCACACAGGCCATGGGCATATGTGGAATTGCACCCCAAAATACATTTAGCTGCTTCTCCTGAGTATGGGGATACCACATGTGTGGGACTTTTTGGGAGCCTAGCCGCATACGGGGCCCCGAAAACCAATCACTGCCTTCAGGATTTCTAAGGGCGTACATTTTTGATTTTACTCCTCACTACCTATCACAGTTTTGAAGGCCATAAAATGCCCAGATGGCACAAACCCCCCCCAAATGACCCCATTTTGGAAAGTAGACACCCCAAGCTATTTGCTGAGAGGCATGTTGAGTCCATGGAATATTTTATATTTTGACACAAGTTGCGGGAAAGTGACAATTTATTTTTTTATTTTTTTTTTTTTTGCACAAAGTTGTCACTAAATGATATATTGCTCACACAGGTCATGGGCATATGTGGAATTGCACCCCAAAATACATTCTGCTGCTTCTCTTGAGTACGGGGATACCACATGTGTGGAACTTTTTAGGAGCCTAGCCGCGTACGGGACCCCGAAAACCAATCACCGCCTTCAGGATTTCTAAGGGTGTACATTTTTGATTTCACTCTTCACTGCCTATCACAGTTTCGGAGGCCATGGAATGCCCAGGTGGCACAAACCCCCCCCAAATGACCCCATTTTGGAAAGTAGACACCCCAAGCTATTTGCTGAGAGGCATGGTGAGTATTTTGCAGCTCTCATTTGTTTTTGAAAATGAAGAAAGACAAAAAAAAAAATTTTTTTTTTCTTTTTTTAATTTTCAAAACTTTGTGACAAAAAGTGAGGTCTGCAAAATACTCACTATACCTCTCAGCAAATAGCTTGGGGTGTCTACTTTCCAAAATGGGGTCATTTGGGGGGGTTTGTGCCACCTGGGCATTCCATGGCCTCCGAGACTGTGATAGGCAGTGAAGAGTGAAATCAAAAATTTATGCCCTTAGAAAGCCTGAAGGCGGTGCTTGGTTTTCGGGGTCCCATACGTGGCTAGGCTCCCAAAAAGTCTCACACATGTGGTATCCCCATACTCAGGAGAAGCAACAGAATGTATTTTGGGGTGTAATTTCACATATTCCCATTGCATGTTTGAGCAATATATCATTTAGTGACAACTTTGTGCAAAAAAAAAAAAAAAAAATAATAATTTGTCTCTTTCCCGCAACTTGTGTCACAATATAAAATATTCCATGGACTCGACATGCCTCTCAGCAAATAGCTTGGGGTGTCTACTTTCCAAAATGGGGTCATTTGGGGGGGGTTTGAACTGTCCTGGCATTTTATGCACAACATTTAGAAGCTTATGTCACACATCATTCACTCTTCTAACCACTTGAAGACAAAGCCCTTTCTGACACTTTTTGATTACATGAAAAAATTATTTTTTTTTGCAAGAAAATTACTTTGAACCCCCACACATTATATATTTTTTTAAAGCAAATGCCCTACAGATTAAAAT
Organism: Aquarana catesbeiana; assembly: GCF_042186555.1. NCBI lineage: Eukaryota > Metazoa > Chordata > Amphibia > Anura > Ranidae > Aquarana > Aquarana catesbeiana. The sequence continues at coordinate 252,595,707 of NC_133330.1, forward strand.
GGTGGGTGTTTAATTTTTTTTTTTCACACAGTATTTGCGCAGCGATTTTTCAAACGCATTTTTTGGGGAAAAAACACACTTTTTTACATTTTAATGCACTAAAACACACTATATTGCCCAAATGTTTGATGAAATAAAAAAGATGATCTTAGGCCGAGTACATGGATACCAAACATGACATGCTTTACAATTGCGCACAAACGTGCAGTGACAACAAAATAAATACATTTTTAAAAGCCTTTAAAAGCCTTTACAGGTTACCACTTTAGATTTACAGAGGAGGTCTACTGCTAAAATTACTGCCCTCGATCTGACCGTCGCGGTGATACCTCACATGCATGGTGCAATTGCTGTTTACATTTGATGCCAGACCGACGCTTGCGTTCGCCTTAGCGCGAGAGCAGGGGGGACAGGGGTGCTTTTTTTTTTTTTTTTTTTTTTTCTTTATTATTTTTTTGCTTTTTTATCTTATTTTAAAACTGTTCCTTTCATTTTTTTTTTTTTTTAATCATTTTTATTGTTATCTCAGGGAATGTAAATATCCCCTATGATAGCAATAGGTAGTGACAGGTACTCTTTTTTGAAAAAATTGGGGTCTATTAGACCCTAGATTTCTCCTCTGCCCTCAAAGCATCTGACCACACCAAGATAGGTATGATAAAATGCTTTCCCAATTTCCCAATGGCGCTATTTACATCCGGCGAAATCTAAGTCATAAAATGCTCGTAGCTTCCGGTTTCTTAGGCCATAGAGATGTTTGGAGCCACTCTGGTCTCTGATCAGCTCTATGGTCAGCTGGCTGAATCACCGGCTGCATTCTCAGGTTCCCTGTTGAGACAGGAGAGCCAGAGAAAAACACGGAAGACGGTGGGGGGGGGGCATTCTCTCCCACTGCTTGTAAAAGCAGTCTAGAGGCTAATTAGCCGCTAGGATTGCTTCTACATGAAAGCCGACCGCTGGCTGAAAAGAATGATACCAAGATGATACCTAAACCTGCAAGCATCATTCTGGTATAACCACTCAAAGTTGTGAATGCTGTACCTGAAGACAAAAAAATGGTTAACAATAAAGCACAGTAAACGGTAAAGTATAAATAATTACATACCTGAAAAACAAACATGATAAAACATAATAACAATAAAACATTGCAGAATAGAATACAGTAAAAAAGAGCAGAACAATAGAGAGAGAATAAAGAGAGAGAGAACAATAAAACGACAACTATTATTTTTTATTTTATATTTTTGTTTGTGTTTTTTTTTTTTTTTTTTTTTTACACTTTTTTTGTAACTGTAACTTTTATAACTGTAACCGGTTCCAGGTTCGGGTCTCTCAAAATGCGATGGCATCTTGGGAGACCCTGTGAAAGTGTGCCTAGTCTGTGGAATGCTGTACCCTACGCTAATACTCAGCTAGTGAATGGTAGCGTTCAAAACATTCACCAATGCAAAGACCAGGATTGTCAGGACAGGAGGGACAATAATAGTGGGTGTCACGCCTATATCCGCGCTTGCTGCAGACACAACATCTTTTTTGGGGGGTTCGTTGGGTAGGGGTACTCAGGAGGACATAAAAATGCCTCTCATGCAGCCGACTGCATTTGGTTGGGGATGTGAATGGGGGAAGTACGGGCGCTGCAGAAGTGGTGGGTTCCCAATTAGGATTGGCGAATGCACCAGGAAGGGCACTATGGGCATGACGGGCCTGTGTTTGTCTTCTTGGTGGCAGCGGGACACTATTTGTGCTTGCCACCTCACCAGCTTGAACTGCACTTATGGGACTCGCCACGTCACCAAGTGTTACTGCAGTGCTGGTTTGACTACGACCGGGGTGTACTAGGCCGCTGGCGCTTGCCAGTTCACCAAAACGCTACCAAAAAAACTGTTAACGATCGCAGGGATCAGGCCTGACTCTGCGAACGCTGCAGTTATGCATTTAGTGTTTTGTAAGTGACAGTGATCGATCGATACTGCACTTGGGTGGGCTGGGCTGGGCCGGGCGGAGGGGCAAAACGCAGGTGCTAGCAGGTATCTGGGCTGATCCCGCTAACACTGCGTTTTTGGGAACCCTAAACTGCTGGGGACGCCAGTATAGATCTGATCGGATCAGATATTGATCAGTTCAGATACTATACCACTAAGGGAGGTGTACAGTGCGTGCGTGGGTGTTAGCGCTACTGGCACTAACCTGACGCTGCCTGGGGCTGGTGCTTGCCAGTTCACCAAAACGCTACAAAAAAAACTGTTAGCGATCGCAGGGATCAGGCCTGACTCTGCGAACGCTGCAGTTATGCGTTTAGTGTTTTGTAAGTGACAGTGATCGATCGATACTGCACTTGGGTGGGCTGGGCTGGGCCGGGCGGAGGGGTAAAACGCAGTTGCTAGCAGGTATCTGGGTTGATCCCGCTAACACTGCGTTTTTGGGAACCTTAAACTGCTGGGGACGCTAGTATAGATCTGATCGGATCAGATATTGATGCGTTCAGATACTATACCACTAAGGGAGGTGTACGGTGCGTGCGTGGGTGTTAGCGGTACTGGCACTAACCTGACGCTGCCTGGGGCTGGTGCTTGCCATTTCACCAAAATGCTACCAAAAAAACTGTTAGCGATCGCAGGGATCAGGCCTGACTCTGCGAACGCTGCAGTTATGCGTTTAGTGTTTTGTAAGTGACAGTGATCGATCGATACTGCACTTGGGTGGGCTGGGCCGAGCTGGGCGGAGGGGCAAAACGCAGGTGCTAGCAGGTATCTGGGCTGATCCCGCTAACACTGTGTTTTTGGGAACCCTAAACTGCTGGGGACGCTAGTATAGATCTGATCGGATCAGATATTGATCCGATCAGATACTATACCACTAAGGGAGGCGTATGCTGCGTGCGTGGGTGTTAGCGGTACTGGCGCTTATCTGACGCTGCCTGGGGCGACGCATATCACCGCCGGGCGATCAGGGGGCTAAATCTTTATTCGGTAATAAACGGCGGGTGCCCTGACATTATAAAAAATAAACAAACTAACCAGCGTCACCCGTAACGGTTATACAGTGATCAGTGGTGAAAGGGTTAACTAGGGGGCAATCAAGGGGTTAAAACATTTATTAGATAGTATATGGGGGTCCCTGTCGCTATAAAACTCTTACGGCGAACCTAAATATTTACGTCCCTAACTAGCGTCACCAGCGACACTAATACAGCGATCAGAAAAATGATCGCTTAGCGACACTGGTGACAGGGGGTGATCAAGGGGTTAAAACTTTATTAGGGGGGGTTAGGGGGGTATCCTAGACCTACAGGGGGCCTAACACTCACTGCCCTGACACTGTAACTGTCACAAACTGACACCAATACAGTAATCAGAAAAAAAAAAAAAAAAAAAAAAAAAACCTGCTTGGTGTCAGTTTGTGACAGGGGGGGGGGGGGGTGATTGGGGGGGGATCGGGGGGCGATCGGGGGGGGGGATCGGGGTGTTTAGTGTGCCTGGCATGTTCTACTGTGTGTAGTGTGTTGGTGCACTTACATTGCAGTCTTCTCTCCTCGGCCCGGAACGGAAAATACCGAGCCGAGGAGAGATGACATCATTTCCTCTGCCTCTGTGTACAATACAGAGGCAGGGAAATGATCCCATTGGCTGAGAGCGATCGCGAGGGGGGGGCCACGAATGGATGGCCTCCCCCTCACCACCGATCGCCGGGGGAGATTTGCCGACCGCCGCAGGCACCGGGGGGGGGTCCGATCGGACCCCCCACCCGCGGGCAGGCAAGGACGTACATACACGTCCTTTTGCCTGCCCGTGCCGCTCTGTCGACGTATATAGTCGTGCGGCGGTCGGCAAGTGGTTAAGGGAGATACAGTGGGAATGGAAAGTATTCAGACCCCCTTACATTTTTCACTCTTTGTTATATTGCAGCCATTTGCTAAAATCATTTAAGTTCATTTTTTTCCTCATTAATGTACACACAGCACCCCATATTAACAGAAAAACACAGAATTGTTGACATGTTTGCAGATTTATTAAAAAAGAAAAACTGAAATATCACATGGTCCTAAGTATTCAGATTCCTTGCTGTGATGCTCATATATTTAACTCAGGTGCTGTCCATTTCTTCTGATCATCATTGAGATGGTTCTACACCTTTATTTGAGCCCAGCTGTGTTTGATTACACTGATTGGACTTTATTAGGAAAGCCACACACCTGTCTATATAAGACCTTACAGCTCACAGTGCATGTCAGAGCAAATGAGAATCATGAGGTCAAAGGAACTGCCTGAAGAGCTCAGAGACAGAATTGTGGCAAGGAACAGATCTGGGCAAGGTTACAAAAAAATTTCTGCTGCACTTAAGGTTCCTAAGAGCACAGTGGCCTCCATAATCCTTACATGGGAGACGTTTGGGATGACCAGAACCCTTCCTAGAGCTGGCTGTCCGGCCAAACTGAGCTATCGGGGGAGAAGAGCTTTGGTGAGAGAGGTAAAGAAGAACCCAAAGATCACTGTGGCTGAGCTCCAGAGATGCAGTTGGGAGATGGGAGAAAGTTGTATAAAGTCAACCATCACTGCAGCCCTCCACCAGTCAGGGCTTTATGGCAGAGTGGCCCGACGGAAGCCTCTCCTCAGTGCAAGACACATGAAAGCTAAAAACACCTGAAGGACTCCAAGATGGTGAGAAATAAAATTCTCTGGTCTGATGAGACCAAGATAGAACTTTTTGGCCTTAATTCTAAGCGGTATGTGTGGAGAAAACCAGGCACTGCTCATCACCTGTCCAATACAGTCCCAACAGTGAAGCATGGTGGTGGCAGCATCATACTGTGGGGGTGTTTTTCAGCTGCAGGGACAGGACGACTGGTTGCAATCAGGAGAAAGATGAATGTGGCCAAGTACAGGGATATACTGGATGAAAACCTTCTCCAGAGTGCTCAGGACCTCAGACTGGGCCGAAGGTTTACCTTCCAACAAGACAATGACCCTAAGCATACAGCTAAAATAACAAAGGAGTGGCTTCACAACAACTCCGTGATTGTTCTTGAATGGCCCGGCCAGAGCCCTGACTTAAACCCAATTGAGCACCTCTGGAGAGACCTAAAAATGACTGTCCACCAACGTTTACCTTCCAAACTGACAGAACTGGAGAGGATCTGCAAGGAGGAATGGCAGAGCATCCCCAAATCCAGGTGTGAAAAACTTGTTGCATTTTTCCCAAAAAGACTCATGGCTGTATAAGATCAAAAGGGTGCTTCTACTAAATACTGAGCAAAGGGTCTGAATACTTAGGATCATGTGATATTTCAGTTTTTCTTTTTTAATAAATCTGCAAAAATTTCAACAATTCTGTGTTTTTCTGTCAATATGGGTTGCTGTTTGTACATTAATGAAGAAACAAAAATGAACTTAAAGCGGAGTTCCACACAAAAATGGAACTTCCGCTTTTTGGAACCCTCCCCCCCTCCGGTGTCACATTTGGCACCTTTCAGGGGGGAGGGGGGTGCAGATACCTGTCTAAGACAGGTATTTGCACCCACTTCCGGCATAGACTCCCATGGGAGTCTATGCCTCTTCCCGTCCCGACCGCGCTGTCTGCTGGGAACACACAGCTCCCAGGAGAGAGCGGGGACCACTAGGGACGCGCAGCGCGACTCGCGCATGCGCAGTAGGGAACCGGGAAGTGAAGCCGCAACGCTTCACTTCCTGATTCCCTCACCTAGGATAGCGGCGGCAGCTGCCGAGAACCGAGGCGTCCCCTGCCGACATCGCTGGACCCTGGGACAGGTAAGTGGCCATGTATTAAAAGTCAGCAGCTGCAGTATTTGTAGCTGCTGGCTTTTAATATATTTTTTTTTTTTGGCGGTGTGGGTGAACCCCCGCTTTAAATGATTTTAGCAAATGGCTGCAATATAAAAAGAGTGAAAAATTTAAGGGGGTCTGAATACTTTCTGTCCCCACTGTATATACAAAAAAAGATGTGTTAAACCCACAAGTGCTTTTTTTACCACTACTATTCCTTTATATTGGCTTTTGAAATTTACAAATGCAGCAATTTAGAAATTGGACGAAAGGTTTGGCACTGGGAAACACTTTTTGAAAGATATAAAGTGTATTTTATATACAATTATATAGAGAAGACTAAATTGAGGAACAAATGAGGATAGAGGGACTTTGTTCCAAATCAGGAACAGTCCCTCGAAATCAGGAACAGTTGGGAGATATGCATTGATTGTGCATGTATGGGCGCATAGTAAACATACACAAGCAACAGATAAATCTGTCCTTACAATGAACTTTATTATGCACGAATTGGATTATACACAACTCTTAAACCATAAATAATTTTAGAACATGCACACAAATGGCACATCATGCATATACAGTTTGTATAGAAAATAATTACCCCCCTTTAAAATAACCACACTTTGTTACTTTGCAGCCTGAAATGAAGAAAGACAGTTTTTGTTGTATCCAGCTGTATTTACTAGTGCAACTTATAACATTCAAGTGAAAGATATAAAACCAACATGTCAGAACCCCCCCCCCAAAAAAAAACCAAACAAAACAAAAACAAAAAACAGAATTACCGAGTTAGAAAAAGGATCACCCCCCCTTATGTCAATAGTTTGTTGGACCACATTTTGCTTTAATTACCGCCTTTAGTCTGTTGGGACATGTCTCTACTAACTTTTGCTAGACTTTGCAATGCTTGCCCACTCTTCTTTACAGCACTGCTCAAGTTCAGTTAAATGTGATGGTGACCGTTTGTGGACTGCAGTCTTTAAGTAATTCCACATATTTTTAATGGGGTTTAAGTCTATGCTCTGACTAGGCCAAGGAAGGACATTCACCTTTTTCTCCTTCAACCACTGTGTGGTCATTTTTGTTGTGTGCTTTGAGTCATTGTCATGTTGGAAGGTAAACCTTCTTCCAATTGACAACTTTCTGGCAGAGGGCAGCGGTAGGTAATGCCCTACTAAGTATTTTATCTTTTAAGAGGATTGACCAATATTTTTTGACAACGTTTTCTACCCCCTTTATAACCTTATAATATCTACTATAATCTGTCACAAACGCAAACTCCATATTGTTATTATGTTGTTTCTTGTTTTTGTTATCGTTCAACAGTTCTTTGCTCAGCCCTGCTACTTCTTCCCCAAACACTAACCCTTGGCACTGACAAAAATCAAACCTTGAGCTAGGTATTTTTTTTTTATTTTTTACACACAGTTGTTTTTTTCTCTCTACAAGGAGAGAGAGAGAGAGAGAGAGATACAATGTATCTCTTTCCTCCATTCAGAGAGAGAAAACACTGGGGTGGGCTTCACAGTGACTGATCACTATGAAAGCCAATCAGAGGCTATCACAGCAATCAGGTGGCCCAGAACTGAGCGTTCCGGGTCCTGATCATAAGTACAGGGTGCCACGTGATCCCAGCACAAAGACCCAAATATGTGGCCCTACAGAAAAAAGCCCAGTCTAATGGGGCTGCATATTTGCGTATACTGACTAATTATTAACCACATCAGCCCCAGAAGGATTTACCCCCTTCCTGACCAGAGCACTTTTTACAATTTGGCACTGCGTCGCTTTAACTGCTAATTGCGCGGTCATGCAATGCTGTACCCAAACGAAATTTGCGTCCTTTTTTTCCCACAAATAGAGCTTTCTTTTGATGGTATTTGATCATCTCTGCAGTTTTTATTTTTTGCGTATAAATGGAAAAATACCAAAAATTTTGAAAAAAAATGATATTTTCTACTTTTTGTTATAAAAAAATCCAATAAACTCAATTTTAGTCATACATTTAGGCCAAAATGTTTTTGGCCACATGTCTTTGGTAAAAAAATGTCAATAAGCGTATATTTATTGCTTTGTGCAAAAGTTATAGCGTCTACAAACTAGGGTACATTTTCTGGAATTTACACAGCTTTTAGTTTATGACTGCCTATGTCATTTCTTGAGGTGCTAAAACTGCAGGGCAGTACAACCCCCCCCCCCAATGACACCCCAAGAAAATTGCTGAGAGGCATGTTGAGCCCATTAAATATACATTTTTTTTGTCCCAAGTGATTGAATAATGATAAAAAAAAAAAAATTACTAAAAGTTGTCACTAAATGATATATTGCTCACACATGCCATGGTTATATGTGAAATTGCACCTCAAAATACATTTAGCTGCTTCTCCTGAGTATGGGGATACCACATGTGTGGGACTTTTTGGGAGCCTAGCCGCGTACGAGGCCCCGAAAGCCAAGCACCGCCTTCAGGATTTCTAAAGGCGTACATTTTTGATTTCACTCCTCACTATCTATCACAGTTTTGAAGGCCATAAAATGCCAAGATGGCACAAAACCCCCCCCAAATGACCCCATTTTGGAAAATATTACAGCGCACACATGCAAAAAAGACATTTACATCCAGCAAGGCTAGTTTAAAACCGCATCTTGGGAGACCCTGTGAAAGTGTGCCTAGTCTGTGCAATGCTGTACCCTACGCTAATACTCAACTAGTGTATGGTAGCGTTCAAAGCATTCACCAATGCAAAGACCAAGATTGTCAGGACAGGAGGGACAATAATAGCGGGTGCCACGCCTATATCCGCGCTTGCTGCAGACATGACATCTTTTTTGGGGGGCTCGTTGGGTAGGGGTACTCGGGAGGACATAAAGAAAATGCCTTACTGCATTTGGTTGGGGAAGGTTAGGTGGAGAACAGAAGGGCTCTGATGATCTCTTCCTGGAATTTAAGGAAGGCTCCAGTCCGTCCTGAAGCTCTGTATAGCACATAAGCATTCAGCAAAGCCAATTGAAATAAATAAACAGACACTTTCTTGTACCAGCGTCTGGCCTTATGGGCAATTAGGTACGGCGCCAACAACTGGTTGTTGAGGTCCACCTCTCCCATATTTTGGTTATATTCATGGACACAGAGGGGTTTCTCCACAATACCAGTCGCCGTAGTAATTTGGACCGTCGTGTCTGCATGAAGGGAGGTAAGAACGAAAACATTCTTATTATCCCTCCACTTCTTAGCAAGCAAATTATTACACTGCAAGCAGGCTCTCTCCCCCAGCCTAAGACGGGAATCTACAAGCCGCTGGGGAAAGCCCCAATGATTAGGTCGCACGGTGCCACATGCTCCAATCTGCTGATCAAACAAGTGACTAAAAAGTGGCACGCTCGTGTAATAATTGTCCACATATAAGTGGTACCCCTTTTCGAATAAGGGTGACACCAAGTCCCACACAATCTTGCCAGCGCTTCCTATGTAGTCAGGGCAGTTTGTCGGCTTTACGTGGCTATCTTTTATCCTCGTAAACCATAAAACTACATGTATAGCCTGTGGCCCTGTCACAGAGCTTATACATCTTGACCCCGTATCTGGCACGCTTGCTGGGAAGGTACTGTTTGAATGACAAGTGTGCAGAAAACTTATACAGGGACTCATCAGCGCAGACAACTTGATGGGGAGTAAACAAGTCTGCAAAACGTTGGTTGAAGTGGTTTACGAGGGGCCGAATTTTGTAGAGCTGATCGTATCCAGGGTCTCCACATGGATGACAGAGTTCATTGTCTTTGAAGTGCATGAACCGCAAGATCTGCTCGTATCGTGCCCTGGTCATGGAGGCAGAGAACAAGGACATATGGTGAATTGGGTCAGTGGACCAATATGACTGCAACTCACTCTTTTTAGTTATGCCCATGTTGAGGGAAAGGCCCAGAAAGAGCTTAAATTCGGAGACCGTAATTGGTCTCCAATCTCTGGCAAGGGAGGACTGGGGAATAGTGGCGATGTGTTGACCAGCGTACAAATTGCTTTGGTCCACAATAGATGTATAGAGATCTTCGGTGAAAAACAGCGAATAAAAATCTAGTGATGTAAAATCAACTGTTTCCACCTGAATGCCGGGTTGGCCAGTGAATGGGGGAAGTACGGGTGCTGCAGAAGTGGTGGGTTTTCAATTAGGATTGGCGAATGCAGCAGGAAGGGCACTATGGGACACGACGAGCCTGTGTTCGTCTTCTTGGTGGCAGCGGGACACTACTTTTGCTTGCCACCTCACCAGCTTGAACTGCACTTATGGGACTCGCCACGTCACCAAGTGTTACTGCAGTGCTGGATGTACGACCAGGGTGTACTAGGCCACTGGTGTTGCCAGTTCACCAGAAGGAATAGCAGCGCTAGTACTGCTCTGCTCCATACAAGGGACCTGCGGTTCTTGTACATCAACGACAGAAGAAGTTCAGGGTCTGGTACGCCTGACCTTGGCAGGGACCACAACTCCGTCATCAAAGCTCCTGACTGTTAACGACTGTATCAAACGATACCAAAAAAACTGTTAGCGATCGCAGGGATCAAGCCTGACTCTGTGAACGCTGCAGTTATGTGTGTTTAGTGTTTTGTAAGTGACAGTGATCAATCGATACTGCACTTGGGTGGGCTGGGCCGAGGGGCAAAACGCAGGTGCTAGCAGGTATTTGGGCTGATCCCGCTAACACTGCGTTTTTGGGAACCCTAAACTGCTGGGGACGCTAGTATAGATCTGATCAGATCAGATATTGATCCGTTCAAATACTATACCACTAAGGGAGGTGTATGCTGCGTGCGTGGGTGTTAGCGGTACTGGCGCTAACCTGGCACTGCCTGGGGCGACGCAGACCCTATCTAATCCTAAAACCTAACTTATATCACTGCCGGATGATCAGGGGGTTAAACCTTTATTAGGTAATAAACGGCGGGAGGGGGGTGATTGGGGGGGTCATTAGGGGGTGATGGGGGGGTGAAAAGTGTGCCTAGAGTGTTCTACTGGACATGTGGTGTTTGGTGCACTTACTTGATGTGTTCTCTCCTCGGCGCCGGAACGAACAAGACCGTCTCAAGGAGAGATGACATCACTTCCTCTGCCACTGTTTACATTACAGAGGCGGAGGAAGATTGTCATTCGTTGGGAGCGATCACGAGGGGGTGGCTACGAATGAGTGGCCTCCTCCTCACCTCGGATCGCTCCCCTAACGATGCCGACCGCCAGGTACATGATTTTGCCTGCAGTATATCTGCGTTAGGTGGTCGGCAAGTGGTTAATGTGACTTATAGTGATCTTTTAACGACTCTATAGTTTCAGAACATGTTTAAAATCAACAGAGAAACCATACCCAGCTGTGGAATTTTATCTGGAGTAGCTAGCTGACAAAAGCCTCTTTGACCATTTGGTAGCATAATAATGTCACTTCAAAGGAGGTGGGAAGGGAACAGGAAGAACTTGATCCTAAAATGGTAGCTAGTGTCCTACCTTAAGAGAGCCCCCCACCCCCACTGGCTCAATGCAGCAGTTTTAGCATATGGAAGGGTGTGAGGAGGGGTGGGTTTTTTACAAGTGTATATATCAGAATACACACCCCTGGCTCAGTCTAATTGGTTTGTGGTCTAAGAAGAATGGGGGCGTAAGATTTCTCTCTGTGAATGCACCTCCTTTACTTTCTTGGTGTGTAACTTCATCTTTTCTGTAACTTTTCCTGTCCTAAAATTAGTCCTGATATACTGATAGCATTTGTACGTCCATTATAGCAATATTCCTATTTGTATTACTTTGTATTATTGGTAACATCTTTGTTTTAAGGTTGTATCATCTACGTTATATTGGGTAATATCTGGTTATTCTAATGTTTCTTTTCTGTATAAATAAATTTGATTGTTATCCTTTTTGCAAGTTATCATTTGTTACTGATTTTATTGGTTATAGCTGCAGCCGCATTGGTTGATTCTTATATAGACAAGGTTGTACTCACTTATTTGATGTATCATTAAGCGTATTAGTGAGGTAGGTATAAAAATTGCCATGACAATACTTGGCATCAAGGGGTTAATGTTGTTCATATGTTCACTAATTCCTTTATCCAAATGTCTTGTATTTCGACCTGGAGGCCACAAGAACATTCCAGTACATAGGTTACATGCGTGCTTTTGCACATAATAGATTTTATCTCATATTCTTTCCCAGTAGTACTTCAGTGGAAATGTGTATTTTTTTTCTTTCCTTGTATGAACTTGTTCTACATCTATACCTAACTACACCTGAAGAATTCCTTTGTGTCCAAAAAAGTAACCTTATTAGTGGAGGGTGGAGGGGGGAGAATCTATCACATTTTTAACTATCATATTTCTCAGTGATATTGCCCTTCTATGAACAAATTTACATTTTTTTGGGTAACGCCCTACCAAGTGTTTGATCTTTTAGGAGGATTGAGCAATACTCTTTGACATTTTTTTCTACTCCCTTTTGATCTCTACTATAATCTGTCACAAATGCATATTGTTCCATATTGTTATTATTTTGTTTCTTGTTTTTGATATCGCTCAACAGTTCTTCTCTGCTCACCCCTGTGTGGACCAATAGTGCTGTAAAGAATTGATTAATATATGTATTAAGTGCTTATGTTGCATTTTGGATACAGCAGCTTTGGTGTTTTTATAGATACAAGTGCTGGTGGATGCTATTAGAGTCTAAACATGTCTGCTCTCTGTTAGTACTTTGAAAGCACCTATATACTTGTTTCTCTAACTTGTGCTGTCATAGAGTTTAGAGGGCAGGTTGGTTCTACATGTATAAATCAACACCTCAGGGAAATAAATGTTACTAGCACTGTTGAGCATATCTTTAAATTGAAATATAAGGACAAGTTTTGTAACCTTTTTGGATTCATGTTCCTCCCCAAGAGCTGTTAGCTGGATGGCATCTACATACCTCCAACATTTGAAATTGACAATGAGGGACAGCCCAAAAAGTGTGTGTGGCAAAATTGCGCTGTATATTGGCTGTGGCCTAAAGGAACATAGTTAAACTGGTGCTCTGCGGAGCTAGAAGGGGGGTACAGATGCTCTGTGGAGGGAGATGCGGGCAATAGTTCTCTGCCTTAGGGTGGGACAGTGGCACTTTGTGGATGGCGGGGGGGGGGGGGGGGCACTTGCGCTCTGAGGGGGGGATGGGAGACACTGAGGGGGCTGGATGCTGAAAGAGATAAGTGGGGCTTATTTAAGGTAGAACTAGGCAGGAGGCTTACTGTATGTAATAGAAGTGAGTTTGTACAAATGACTGTACTAGCAGAGCAGGGAATTACATGAGAAGAGCAGCCTGTTTATGTGAGTAAGGCACAGATACAGAAATTACCTCTTCCGTGGCTTCTGCAATGGTTGTAGCACTTCTCTATGATGGCTGGGAGCAGGGCTGGACTGGGACAAAAATTTGGCCCTGGACTTCATCCAGACTGGCCCACTTTAATTTTGCAAACACGCACAAAAACAGTATATAAACTATACGCAATTGCGCAAAAACAAATAAAAACATCCTGCTGTAAGTATAAAAAACACAGATCACTGCACTATCGGTGAGCAGGGACTTGGGTACCTGTGATGTCACTGAATTAAAAAAAAGTCCCTGCATTGGTGGTTTCACTGGAAGGACAAATGTCCTTCTGTCTGTGTTGTCACTAGAAGAAAAAAATTGTCCCTGCATCCATCATATGTGATGTGCACCAGTAAATTTAAGGAGGTGGGGTGGTAGGAAGCTGGCAATGGGGATGAAGATGACAGGGGTGGGGTGGTAGGAAGCTGACGGGGGGTGGGATGGTAGGCAGCTGACTGGGGGATGAAGATGACAGGGGGTGGGGTGGTAGGAAGCTGACTGGTGGGATGGTAGGAAGCTGACAGGGGGATGAAGATGACAGGGGGTGGGGTGATAGGAAGCTGACAGGGGGATGAAGATGACAGGGGGTGGGATGGTAGGCAGCTGACAGGGGGGGTGAAGATGACAGGGGTGGGGTGGTAGGCAGCTGACAAGGGGATGAAGATGACAGGGGTGGGGTGGTAGGCAGCTGACGGGGGATGAAGATGACAGGGGTGGGGTGATAGGCTGCTGATAGGGGGATGAAGATGAAGGGTGGGGTGGTAGGCAGCTGACGGGGGATGAAGATGACAGAGGTGGGGTGGTAGGCAGCTGACAAGGGGATGAAGATGACAGGTGGGGTGGTAGGCAGCTGACAAGGGGATGAAGATGACAGGGGGTGGGATGGTAGGAAGCTGACAGGGGGGGGTGAAGATGACAGGGGTGGGGTGGTAGGAAGCTGAAAAGGGGATGAAGATAACAGGGGTGGGGTGATAGGCAGCTGACAAGGGGATGAAGATGACAGGGGTGGGGTGGTAGGCAGCTGACGGGGGGGATGAAGATGACAGAGGTGGGGTGGTAGGCAGCTGACAAGGGGATGAAGATGACAGGGGTGGGGTGGTAGGCAGCTGACAAGGGGATGAAGATGACAGGGGGTGGGATGGTAGGCAGCTGACGGGGGGGGTGAAGATGACAGGGGTGGGGTGGTAGGCAGCTGACAAGGGGATGAAGATGACAGGGGTGGGGTGGTAGGCAGCTGACGGGGATGAAGATGACAGGGGTGGGGTGATAGGCTGCTGATAGGGGGATGAAGATGAAGGGTGGGGTGGTAGGCAGCTGATGGGGGATGAAGATGACAGAGGTGGGGTGGTAGGCAGCTGACAAGGGGATGAAGATGACAGAGGTGGGGTGGTAGGCAGCTGACAAGGGGATGAAGATGACAGGGGTGGGGTGGTAGGCAGCTGATGGAGGGGATGAAGATGACAAGGGGTTGGGTGGTAGGCAGCTGACGGAGGGGATGAAGATGACAAGGGGTGGGGTGGTAGGCAGCTGACGGAGGGGATGAAGATGACAAGGGGTGGGGTGGTAGGTAGCTGACGGAGGGGATGAAGATGATGTGGGGTGGTAGGCAGCTGACGGGGGGGATGAAGATGACAAAATCTGTGGAGAATATCTATTAGGACATCTTTAAAGGTAGCCTGTTAGGGTTGAAATATGGGATTTGCCATCCTGGCTTGCTTTTAGGAACCCTGTTGTCAGTCACCCACCCTATAATTTGGCAGAACAGTTCCCTTCAAAAGTAAAGGTTGTGTGCTTACTTCTCCAGAGCCCTGTGCTTCCTTCTTTCTCTCCTTTTTGAATGCTGCAGCCTCTTTCGGACTCTTCAGCAATCAACACTGTTTAAGGACTGGAAAGATAAGAATTCCACACACCGTGTAGGACAGTCCAGGCAGCCAGGAACTGCGTGGGCTCCTCTGATCTGTCGTGGGTGGGACTGGAGCCTGGAGCAGGGGGTGACGTCATGTTGAGGTGGGCGGAGGGCCGTGCCTGCGCTCAGCACCTCATTGGCTGGCACGACGCCTGTCCTGGGCACATTTGGTGGGGTCTGGCGGGCGGCGGCAACTCACCACCAATCTGAACGTGCACACAGACAGCGCTGCCCAGACGTGGGGCCTGCACACTGAACAGCAGCACATTATGCATAGGCGCATATGCAGTGAGTGACACTCCAGGCCCTCAGAGTCACTCAGCACTATTTCAGCAGAGCCGCGCCGGCCACCAAGCCTGGCAAACTGATACATCCCGGCCTGGCCTGTACCCCCCCCCGGCTAGGCTAGGCAGCAGTGTACCCTAGGTGACAGTCTGTCACTGGAACTGGCCCACTGAGCTATCAGCCCACCGGGAAACTCCTGGTAGTCCTGATGGCCAGTACATGCCTGGCTGGGAGGGGGAATTAGAAGTAGCAGTGTGCCCAATCCAGACTCTGTATGCACACAGAACAGCACAAGGAAACCCTCCACACATACAGCGATCCTGATCAGGAGCAGAGCAGGGGGAGAGGAGGGGAGAGGAGGGGAGAGGAGGGTAGTGGCTACAGCACACAGCTTCTCACTGCAACCACTGTGTGCAAAATGGGGCTTACCTGTGATGAGAGACCAACCAGCACAACGCTGCTGAGAGATAGAGAGTCAAGAGATGACAGCTGCAGAGTTCTGCTGGCGGGAAACTGCTCAGATCTATGGGATGTCAGGACTCTGCTCCGTTTCCGGTATAGTCCCACAAGATCCGGGACGGTAGAGAGGTATGCATCTACCTGTCCAATAAACATAATATCCTTGCCTGATCCTCCTGAAAACAACCAGATCAACAAAATTTCCTTTCATGTCTAACAGTCATTTTAGTTCAAGCCTGCTGGATCTTAAATTTCATACACAGATAGATCTTAGTTTTTGGGCACTACACTGAAGGACTTGTAGTAATAATCTTATCATTATTATTTAACGAGATGGAAACACATGCCCCCTCAATGGATCACTTCTTCATTAAAGCAGTTGTTGGGGTTTTTGACAACAATAATGTTTCGATGGGACGATTCCACACAAAACAAGATCAACATCAAATGCAGCCACTGTGCTCGTCATATGCAGCCACTGTGCCCCATCATATGCAGCCATGTGTGCCCATCATATGCAGCCACTTGTGCCCATCATATGCAGCCACTTGTGCCCATCATATGCAGCCACTTGTGCCCATCAAATGCAGACAATGTGTCCATCATATGCAGACACTGTGCCCATCATATGCAGCCACTGATCCCATCATATGCAGCCACTGATCCCATCATATGCAGCCACTGTGCCCATTATATGCAGCCACGTGTGCCCATCATATGCAGCCACTTGTGCACATTAAATGCAGCCACTTGTGCCCATCATATGCAGCCACTGTGCCCATCATATGCAGACACTTGTGCCCATCATATGCAGCCACTTGTGCCCATCAAATGCAGCCACTCGATCCCATCATATGCAGCCACTTGTGCCCAGTATATGCAGCCAATGTGCCCATCAAATGCAGCCACTTGTGCCCAGTATATGCAGCCACTGTGCTCATCATATGCAGCCACTTGTCCATCAAATGCAGCCACTTGTGCCCAGTATATGCAGCCACTGGGCCCATCAAATGTAGCCACTGTGCCCACCGACCCCCCCCCACTCGTGGGGTTTGCGGCTCTGGCAGCACCCCCCACCCCACGCGGATTGCAGCTATGGCAGCTTACCCCCTGCGTGGCTGACACCGAGGGGACTTACCATAGCACTGCAGCAGCTCCCCTCAGAGTGGTGGCGACCTCCTCTCCAGCGCGAGTCTCCTCCGTTCCTCCTCCTAAGCACCAGGCATCCAATATTGTTGCCTGAGGCTTTGGCCAATCAGGAAGCAGGTCTGACCCCTGATTGGCGGTAAGGAAGGATAGTGTGGAAATAGGGAAAATTAATTCACTATGGTTAAACAATTGGGTGAGATCAGGGCGCACTCTCTGCGCCCTGAGCCCACCCTATTTTGAAGCCTATTAGAGCCTCTGGCTCTAATCAGGTGCTTCAAAAAGTACCCCCCCCCTAACACCCCCGCCATAGGAATCAATCTATGCGTCCGGTGTACTGAAAGGGGCCGGAAGCATGGACGGGGGGGCGGCGCCCATGCGCCCACAGTGCACAGCCCGCCAGTGATCTTGCGTCTGACTACCTGTCTACCAACCCCGCCTTCGTTCATCGCCTGTGCTTGTTTGCTGCCTGTCCTGACCTTGTCTCCTGGATTTCCTGTGTTCTCCTGCTGTTTGTACTCTCTGCAGCATTCCTCCTGTGAGTTCAGGGAGGGGTGGAACCGTGATGCCCTGGGCTCATAGGAAGTGAGTTGAATGAGATAAAGAGCAGCAGTGATTCATTGCTGGACCAGCGAGTCTGATGCGGACAATGCTGGAGAATAGGAGAGTTTAGTAGCTGGACCACTATACCTATACCCAAGAGCTGAGAGAGATCAATTAAATTATTTTTAGGTAGAATCGACCTTTATATGAATATCACTAAAGTAATGTATTCAGTCTGAATATAACTATTTTATGTGCCATTATTTTCAGACATACAGTATGTTGTTGGACGAGAAGCGCGACACTCACTATTAACAACATGATCATTTTCCTCTCAGTTTTCACTTGCCAATTTAATCCAAGCTGTAGAGAAAGCTTATGGTCTATTGTTATTCAAAGGGTGTCAGTGATCAGGAATGTTCCAGTTCTCTTGAATTCTTCTACCTTGGAAGGATTTAAGAGAATTGTGCACATGTTCATACAGATGTCATTGACTGCTGTAAAAAGTTCCACTTCAGAAGCCAATTGCCCTTTGAAGGATCCAATGTTTGTAGAAATGTGATCTGTGCCTGATCCAGGCAGTTTTGGGCACATTCCAAAAGATTGAATTTCCGTAGGCACGCCCGACCACTTCAGACCCCTCCTGTCTCAGACCCCTTCTTGAGATTTTTGATTGACCATATTGTAATTTTCTGGACAATTGTTTTATGTATGCATAAACCATAACAATGAACCTACTCGCTTCATTTTGGTAGTTAAATATACCATTGAAAGAGCATTGTTTTATCTGTTTAGTAAGTGAAAATGAAAAACTATTGATCTTGTCACAAATCCATTGCTCTTCCATGTAATATGCAGTCTTATCTCAAACTATATCGGTATGAAATCTATTAGGGCTCCACAACATATTCCCTCTATGTTATGGCGACAATGAGGTCTTCTGTAATCCTAATATGCTTTCTATCCAAGTGCAACAACATTGCTCCTTCATGGACACAGTATAGTGATTAAAAATTGTCACCCTAGGACAGGAAGTATTTTGTAGTCCAAATATACAGTAAATCAAGCAGCCTATGGTGACAATGCTGCATAGCTACAATACAGTAAGTGAGCGTTGTCACCCTAGGACACCAAATGTGTTACAGACTGGATCATTGGGCAAAAATAAAAGGAAAATAAGCCTTAAGAAAGTGAACTAATGCAGCCATCACACCAAAGGACTAGGAAGTTACAATACATTGCATTTTTATTGGGTTTGGATACACTTCAAATACCCCATATTTTTTTTGCTTTCCCATTCTTGCTCATACCAATGAACATGCATATTAAGATGATATGAATATGCATAGAGAGATGGTTTAAAGTGGAGCTTCAACCAAAAGGGGAAGCTCCGCTTGTCTGCTGCCTTCCCCCCTCTGCTGCCACATTTGTCACCTTTCGGGGAGGGAGTACCTGGTTTTGTCGTGGAGACTTCAGCCGGAAGTTCAGCCCTCGCCGCAGCCAGCACATTAAGAAAGTGCAGCACGATTTACGCATGTGCAGTAGGAAACTGGCTGTGAAGCTGCAAGGCTTCACTGCCAGTTTCCCTTCCCCAAGATGGTGACGCTAAGCCCCCAAGAGCCAATTCAAGAATCCGCTTGGGTGAAGACGCCGTGGGATCCCTTGACAGGTAAGTGCCCTAATAGTAAAAGTCAGCAGCTATAGTATTTGTAGCTGCTGATTTTTATTTTTTTGGTAGGGGAGCTAGAGCTCCTCTTTAATGTCTAAATGCATTAAAAAAACAAACACAAAAATCAGCAAAAGGGACATGACTTACTATTAATGCGCTGTGTCCCTTGTGGCTGAAATATTAGCTGGTCTACCTGACCGTGGTTTATTTTCAACAGAACTCCTCACATTCCACTTCTTGATTAGAGTTTGAACACTGCTGATTGGCATTCCCAATTCCTTGGATATCTTTTTATATCCCTTTCCTGTTTTATACAGTTCAACTACCTTTTCACGCAGATCCTTTGACAATTCTTTTACTTTCCCCATGCCTCAGAATCCAGAAAGGTCAGTGCAGCACTGGATGAAAGATGCAAGGGTCTGTCAGGAGTCCAGAAACTCATTGACCTTTTATACACACACACTAATTACAAGCAAACAGATCACAGGTGAGGATGGTTACCTTTAATAGCCATTCAAACCCCTTTGTGTCAACTTGTGTGCATGGTATCAGGCCAAAATCACCAGGGTATGTAAACTTGTGATCAGGTTATTTGGGTAGTTTCTGTTGCCATTATGATTTAAAAAGAGTAAACACTGTTGATTGATAATAGATGGCTTCAGCCAAACACTAACCATGAGTGAAAGAAAAGTTTTTGTGTTATCATTCATATTCTCTGAAAAATGGCCAAGAAATCATAAATTCTGCCAGGGTATGTAAACTTATGAGCACAACTGTACATAAAACCTGTTGCGCTTCCCCTTTAAATACTGTATATACTGTATAGATCAACAAAAGTCCAATTGATAACCAAAATGCGCCATGACACAATACGTAATGAGAGAGATTTACTAAAACTGGAGCACACAAAATCTGGTGCAGCTGTGCATAATAACCAATCAGCTTCTAACTTCAGCTTGTTCAATTAAGCTTTGAAAATAAAACCTAGAAGATGATTGGTTACTATGCACAACTGCATCAGATTGTGTGTGCCAGTTTTAGTAAATCTTCCCAAATGTCTATATAAACATATACTGGGGAAAAAAAATCAGATAATTAAATGCATTCATATAATATCCCACAATACCAAAATTGCAAATGAATAGAATGTATAATAAAGTGGAACCTCACTCTCCCAATAAACATTAATTATTTGTAATCCTTATGGTGCTAGCATTAGTAAATAGATAGAAAAGTATAACATATTTGCTTGTTTTAAACTTTGTTTTTAAATATCTTCAGTTAATTCTTGGTTTCTTGCCTAGGCAAATGGTGTCATACATCCCAGGAGTCTTCAGGAGGGTAAACAACTAGGTTGCTTTTTAGGTAACCCTGGAGTCTTCAGGAGGGGAGGAAAGGAGGAGGGGTTTTCTCAGCCAAGCACACTCTCCTGTATGCATGCCTGAGCTAAGGGCAGATGGAGTACAAGAAGTAAGTATTACATTAATCACCTTCCCTTACTCAAGATGGCCATGGTCAGAAATTCTAGGGAGTTGTTTTTCAAAGTGATTTCTCAACAAAATAAAGCATGGAGACATGGATGGATGGGGGAGTTTGCTTTGAATATTAAAAATGAATTAAATTGTGTTTTTGGTTTGTGGTGCTCTGATGCAGTGAACAGTTGCTTTAGTGATTGAGCTCCACAATAGAAATAGATTCCATCGACACAAGAGCAAACCTTCTGTTGCAGTTACTCAGAAGCAGAATGCCATTGCATAATTATTACGCCATCTTCCCCTTGTTCTTCATGAGAGCACCGCAGTGTTGGGATAAGCCTCACTGTATACAAGAACCACAGCAGTAGGGCATAGCACAGGGGGAGGGTAAGTGGGCATAGTACAGGGAGCGGGGGGGTACAGTACACGGGGAGCAAGAGGGCACAGCACAGGGAGAGGGTAAGTGGCCACAGTACAGAGGGCAGGAGAGCACATAACAGGGGGAGGGTAACTGGGCACAGTACAGGGGGCAGGAGGGTACAGAACAGGGGGAAGGTAAGTGGGCACAGTACAGGGGCAGCAGGAGGGCGGAAGGAAGGATGTCCCTTACATCAGAGTACGCACTGCTTGGCAGGAGGGACTGCATGGATGGATGGATGGATCAGGCTGCAGGGCTTGGCTTCATACTTCCCACCCACACATCCCCTTCTCTTAGGCAGAACACTGGGAGGATGGGAAGAGGAGGATTAGAAGCAGCTCTCTCTCCCCTCCTGTCTGGCTGTGCGAGCAGCGGGGGGGGGGGGGAGTGTCAGCACTGGCTCTGCTGAGCAGCTCTCCCAGGCTGTGATCCAGAGCTGTCAGTGAGCTTCAATCACCTAGTAAACTGGTCCCACTCACAGCCCGCTGTCTCTGTGTAGCAGTGAGCGGACTCTTGACTGTGCTGATGGCGGGGATCCCGGCTGCCAGCAGAGCAATTTAATTAGGCAAACGAGGCCCCTGTGAGTGCGAGGCCTTAGGCAACTGCCTAACTTGCCTAATTTGAGAGCCGCCTCTGCTGATGGGCACTGATATGCACCACTTATGGGGCACTGATAGGTGGCACTGATGGGCAGCCTTTATGGGCACTGATAGGTGGCAATAATGGGCACTGATAAGCGGCACTGATAGGTAGCACTGATGAGGAGGCACTGACAGGCATCACTGATGGGCACTGAAAGACAGCATTGATGGGCACTGATTGACATCACTGATGGGCGCTGATTGGTATCACTGGTGGGCATCACTGGTGGGACTGCACTGATAATCAATGCAATGATTATCAGTGCAGATCCCTCCTGTCAGGAAAGCCCCTTATCGGCTCTCCTCTACTCATGCTCTGACAGTGTGAATAGAGGAATGCCGATAACTGGCACTTACTATTTACACTGTGATCAGTGATTGGAGATACGGTATGTCAGAGCATCATACCGCACCACCGTTTACCACAATGTGCTCCACTGGGGGTGTGCACGAGTGGCTTGTTCTGAAGGACGTCATATGATGTCCAGTCAGAACAATTAAATCACTGTGTGTCTTCATATAGGTCACCTAAAAAGATATGCTGACAATACTGACAAAACGCGTTGGGACTAGTCCCCTCCTGCTCCGACATATCATTACTATAATGTGTACTACTGCTTACTTATTGTGCTAGAAGCATTTATGTGTGTGTTTGCTATGTAGGAGGGTAACTCTACCTTTAGGGTTGCTGTCTTTGGCCTGAACTCAATATGGGGGTACAGCTATGATTTTTAAGGGTTTTTTTCCCTTGGTCTGTCTTTTTTATGAGATTTTCTAAATAAAACAACTTTTATCCTCATATGTGTAGCAATATTCATTCTGAGAGGAGGTGTGTTGGTACTTCTGAAGTCCCACTTTTTCACCACATTGCTCTTTTACAATTAGGTACGGTAAGTATGAAGCAAATATCACTGGTGTCACTCTAGGATCTCTCCTTGGGTAGGTCCTCCATACTTCCCGGTATTATGGCTCAAGCTATAATACTCGCCAAAATACAGCACAGCACCATAGCATCATCCCATACATAAAAGTTTATTGCAGACCTTCCCCCTTTAAAATTGCACTTACAGACACGCAAACTAAGGATTGATCATGTAAATTTCAGTCAGATTACCCCCGAAAGTCCCAAGCTGGCAACACACTCCGCTCCATATCAATGTATCAGCGCATGCATGTTCCTTAGACAAAAGACAGTAATTACTGAACGCTGACGATGTCTGCTGATTTCTGTTGAATCGGCCGATACAGGACAATATTCGACCGGTGTGTCTTTAAAGCTTAAACTTCCATGAAAAGTGCTGGAAGTGATCTTTATAGTATGCAGAGATTGTCCAGCACATTGACTAGTGAAGGTTCATGCTCCATGCACACTGGGCTTAAAAAAATATCTATTCTCTTGGGAGTAAAAAACGCTCATATAGAGCATTCTTTGTACAAAGTTTAGAGGAGTTTAGAAGAGTTTTATGTTTTTTCTGCCAGTGAGCTCTAATCAGAAACACAAACCAGAAGGTTTTATATTCTGCCTCTAATGCCCCGTACACACGGTCGGATTTTCCGATGGAAAATGTCCGATCGGAGCGTGTTGTCGGAAATTCCGACCGTGTGTGGGCTCCATCGGACATTTTCCATCGGATTTTCCGACACACAAAGTTGGAGAGCAGGAGATAAAATTTTCCGACAACAAAATCCGTTGTCGGAAATTCCGATCGTGTGTACACAAATCCGACGGACAAAGTGCCACGCATGCTCAGAATAAATAAAGAGATGAAAGCTATTGGCCACTGCCCCGTTTATAGTCCCGACGTACGTGTTTTACGTCACCGCGTTCAGAACGATCGGATTTTCCGACAACTTTGTGTGACCGTGTGTATGCAAGACAAGTTTGAGCCAACATCTGTCGGAAAAAATCCATGGATTTTGTTGTTGGAATGTCCGAACAAAATCTGACCGTGTGTACGCCCTATAAGTGTTGAGCTCAAAATATGCTCTTAACGTCCTAATGTACATGGACACATACTGTAGGATAACATTGAGCTGCTTCTACAGGCAGAACACAAAACTCCTGTAGAAGCAGTGTTTTTTTTACGTCCTCTGTGGCAAGAGAGATAGCCTTTCAATGCACTGCATCTAAAGCGCAGTAGAGATGGTGACAATATTTGCATCTAGTGATCCAAATTCCATATTTCTGTTTGTAGGGTTCTTGGGGAAAGACCTGCCCTTTTGTGGTGGGAAAAAAACGTATAGATCCCAAAGATTTCAACACTGCTTTGTGCATTGAACCTTTTTAACTATTTACATGCCCACACATTAGTCCAGACTAATAGAACCTATTACTTTATCTTGATAGTTGACTTTTGAATGCACAAACTCTCATCCTGACCATTTTATTTTGTAACACTGAAACACTTATTGTTGAACTTCTCACAGTTTTAGTGAACTTCTGACATCTGTTTATATAACAGATTGTGTACAAACAGACATATTAGGTAATGTGAACTTCCTGGAATAATGGAGTTAAAGTGAATTTACTCTTGAATTTTGCCTTGGATGTAGGATGTTAAAAAAATTCTTTATAACTGACTTTATCAACTGTGTTGTTGACCTTTGACTTAAGGGGGCAGCCCTGGGAAATATAAAAAATAAAGATCAATGCAGCTCTCTATTTACAGAGGCGGCTCTCTAATTAGGCAAATTAGGCGGTCGCCTAAGGCCTCGCATTCCCATGGGTCTCGTGGCCACCTAATTTGCCTAACTTGTGTGTGGTGAGTTGGAGGCAATGTCCCCTGGTCGGTGTCCCGTTTTGTGTCCTGGGCTGGAACTAGTTTTCCCCACTCAGGTGCGGACTGTCACTGACCACTTGAGCACTGCCTGAGGTCGCAGGGTCAGTGGGTGGCTGTCAGGGCTGGGCTCAGCCCTTCCTTCTCTGAGCTGGCCGCTCAGCTGTTGGCTAGCTGCTCAGCTATTGGCTCATTGCCAGCTCCTATCTCTCCACAGTTACTCAGCTGTTGCTGATATCCTGCTCATCAGTCCTGCCTACTTAAGCCGTCCAGTCCAGAGGAGCTCTGCCTTCGCCTTAGTCAACATCACAGAGACGCTCTTCTGCATTCCTGTTAAAAGACTTGCTTGACTGACATTCCTTCTGGCTCCAGATCCTGCTTGCTGTTTTACTACGCTCATCTCCGGCTCCCTGACCTTTGTCTTGTCTGACTATCCATTCCGGTTCCTGAACTCTGGCTATGTTTTGACTACGTTTGTTCTATTTAATTTTATTATTAAACAAGTGTGATTTAACTGTACTTCTGTCTTGGTCGGATTTCATGGTTTCTGACAGTGGCACCATGTACTCCTCTCCCCTGACTCCTCCCCTCCTGCCGTACACCGTGGATCTCTGGCCATGTACAGAGCTTGCAGCAGCTGAACAGCTCTCTGATCTCCTCTGCAGGATGGACGATCACGATCTGTAATGGAGGACCTGCCAGAGCTGGAGCCCGGGGATCATCCAGGAGCCAGCCTGCAACAGCCTCATAAGTACAGCATGTACAATCCTGCCCGACATTGACACATCCCGTGATGATATACATGCCATCCTGCATATGCCACCTACTGACCTTCTGTCATCATCTCCATCCTCATCCTAATCCCCCTGTTCCTTGCATCCCACCACCCTACCATCATCTCTGCTGTTACGCTGTACCCCACTGCCAGCTGACTACCACCTTGCCTCCTGTCATCATCATCCCTCCCGTACCCCATCCCTGACATCCTACCACCCTGCCTCCTGTCATCATCATCCCCCCTAACCCACCTCTGACATCCTACCACCCCACCCCCTGTCACCATCCTCATCCTAATCCCTCCTGGTACTCCACTGCAGCTTCCTACCACCCCACCCCCTGTCATCATCCTCCCCCTGTACCCCAACCCCTGTCATCATCCTCTCCCCGTACCCCACCTCTGACATCCTACCACCCTGGCTCCTGTCATCATCATCTCCATGTACCCCACCTCTAGCATCCATCCCCTACCCCTGTTATCATCATCCTTATCTTCATTCCCCCTGTAACCCACTGTCAGCTGCCTACCACACCATGTCATCATCACCCCCCCCCCCCCTGTAACCCACTGCTGACATCCTACCCCTTCACCCATTGTCATCAACATCCCCATCATCCCTCTCCACCCCACCTCTGGCATCCTACCACCCCACCCCCGTCATCATCCTCATCCTAATCCCTCCTGGTACTCCACTGCCAGCTTCCTACCACCCCACCCCCTATCATCTTCATCCCCCCCGTACCTCTCTGCCAGCATCCGACCACCTCACCCCCTATAATCATCTCCCCCTGTACCCCACCTCTGACATCCTACCACCCTGCCTCCTGTCATCAGCATCCCCATGTACCCTACCTCTAGCATCCACCACCCTACCCCTGTTATCTTCCTTATCTTTATCCCCCCCTGTACCCCACTGTCAGCTTCTTACCAACCTACCCCCTGTCATCATCATCTCCATCCTTATCATAATCCCCTTGTGCCTGGTATCCTACCAACCCACCCCCTATCATCTTCACCCCCCCGTACCTCTCTGCCAGCATCCGACCACCTTACCCCCTGTAATCATCATCCCCCCATACCCCACCTCTGACATCCTACCACCCTGCCTCCTGTCATCAGTATCCCCATGTACCCCACCTCTAGCATCCACCACCCTACCCCTGTTATCATCATCCTTATCTTCATCCCCCCCTGTACCCCACTGTCAGCTGCCTACCACCCCACGTCATCATCATACTCCCTTTACCCCACTGCCCAGCACCGCATCCATTGCCATGAACATCCCCACTATCCCTCTCTACCCCACCTCTGGCATCCTGCCCCCTGTCATTATCATCTCCTTGTACCCTACCTCTGGCATCCAACCACCCTATCTCCTGTCATTATCATCCTCATCCCACCTGTACCCCAGCTCTGGCATCCTATCACCCTACCCCCTATCATTATAGGGGAGATATGATCTCATCCTCTCCCCAATGCTGCCACCATCACCCCAAACTGCATCCTGTCATCCAACTAACAGTTATATCACACACCATAATACTGCCTGCCACCCAGTGAGCAAACAATCAGTGAGCGATAATGATAAGCAGTAACCCATAGCAACCTATCAGCGAGTGGTAATAATGTGCAGTAACCTCTAGCAACCAATCAATTTGTAATAATGATAAGCAGTAACCTCTAGCAACCCATCAGCGAGCAGTAAAATTGCACAGTAACCTCTAGCAACCAATGAGTAAGCGGTAATGACATGCAGTAACCGCTAGCAACCAATCAGTGAGCGGGAATGATGTGCGGTAACCTCTAGCAACCAGTGGGTGAGCGGTAATGATCTAAATCCACACAACAGAGAAAACATTTAGGGCCCATTTACAGTTTTGTATTTTAGCAAAGCGTTCCACGCATTAACATGCATTGTAATAATGCATGGCAATGCACCTGCTCTATGTGCTGTGCGATGCAGTGCCATTCATGCTAAATGGTGCCCTTGGGGTTGGGTGTTAATGGGCAAATTCTGTTGGGGAATGTATAACCTGTTTTTTTATAAACAGCAAATTTTAAAGAAAGCAGATTTCATTCTGAAGAAGACAGGAACTCTTGTTGAGGGCAAATGTCTTGCTATAGGTTGAAAATGCTGAGAAATCTAGAGTCTGCAGGGCACTCAAAGCCAATGTGTCGGCTTCTCCTGCTTCTAGTAGGGGGCAGAGAACTGTATAGAGGGATCATATGTCTGCACTGTCTGTGGGGGGATCGTCTGTGGCTCTAGTGTTTGGGGCTGCTGCAGCAATGTGATGTTACCATGTTATCCAGGTGAGAGTTTGCTTGTCATTACCAAAGGTTCACCTCTCGCATCATGTCTGCAATCTCTGACCATCTCTTGCATCATGTCTGCAGTCTCTGACCATATATTAGCCTGATCTTCACGTAAATGGAGAAATATGGTTTTTGACTTTTGTTATAACTTAAATACATTGCTAGTAGCAGCTGCACAAATTGTATCTATACTTGTGTGCGTGTAATATCTATATATATATATATATATATATATATATATATATATATATATATATATATATATATATATATATCTAGATTTGCTGTCCCCTCAAAATAACTCAACACGCAGTCATTAATGTCTAAACCGCTGACAACAAAAGTGAGTACACCCCTAAGTGAAAAAGTCCAAATTCGGCCTAATGTGTCAATATTTTGTGTGGCCAACATTATTTTCCAGCACTGCCTTAATCCTCTTGGGCATGGAGTTCATTAGAGCTTCACAGGTTGCCACTGGAGTTCTCTTCTACTCCTCCATGATGACATCACAGAGCTGGTGGATGTTAGAGACCTTGCGCTTTTCTACCTTCCATTTGAGGATACCCCACAGATGCTCAATAGGGTTTAGGTCTGGAGACATGCTTGGCCAGTCCATCACCTTTACCCTCAGCTTCTTTAGCAAGGCAGTGGTTGTCCTGGAGGTGTGTTTGGGGTCATTATCATGTTGGAATACTGCCCTGTGGCCCAGTCTCCAAAGGGAGGGGATCATGCTCTGCTTCAGTATGTCACAGTGCATGTTGGCATTCATGGTTCCCTCAATGAACTGTAGCTCCCCAGTGGCGGCAGCACTCATGCAGCCCCAGACCATGACACTCCCACCACCATGCATGGCTATAGGCAAGACACACTTGTCTTTGTACTCCTCACCTGGTTGCCGCCACACACGCATGACACCATCTGAACCAAATAATTTTATCTTGGTCTCATTAGACCACAGGACATGGTTCCAGTAATCCATGTCCTTAGTCTGCTTGTCTTCAGCAAACTGTTTGTGGGCTTTCTTGTGGATCATCTTTAGAAGAGGCTTCCTTCTGGGATGACAGCCATGCAGACCAATTTGATGCAGAGTGCGGCCTATGGTCTGAGCACTGCCAGGCTGACCCCCCACCCCTTCAACCTCTGCAGCAATGCTGGCAGCACTCATACATCTATTTCCCAAAGACAACCTCTGGATATGACGCTGAGCACGTACACTCAACTTCTTTGGTCAACCATGGCAAGGCCTGTTCTGAGTGGAACCTGTCCTGTTAAACCACAGTATGGTCTTAGCCACCGTGCTGCAGCTCAGTTTCAGGGTCTTGGCAATCATCTTATAGCCTAGGCCATCTTTATGTAGAGCAACAAATATTTTATTCAGATCCTCAGAAAGTTCTTTGCCATGAGGTGCCATGTTGAACTTCCATTGACCAGTATAAGAGAGTGAGAGAGCGATAACACCAAATTTAACACACCTGATCCTCATTCACACCTGAGACCTTGTAAAACTAATGAGTCACATGACACCGGGGAGGGAAAATGGCTAATTGGGCCAAATTTGGACATTTTCACTTAGGGGTGTACTCACTTTTGTTGACAGAGGTTTAGACATTAATGGCTGTATGTTGAGTTATTTTGAGGGGACAGCAAATTTACACTGTTATACAAGCTGTACACTCACTACCTTACATTGCAGCAAAGTGTCATTTCTTCAGTGTTATAATAAAATTTTTACAAAAATGTGATGGGTGTACTCACTTTTGTTAGATATTGTGTATATATATATATATATATATATATATATATATATATATATATATATATATATAGTATATACAGTGGGGACGGAAAGTATTCAGACCCCCGTAAATTTTTCACTCTTTGTTATATTGCAGCCATTTGCTAAAATCATTTAAGTTCATTTTTTTCCTCATTAATATACACACACAGCACCCCATATTGACAGAAAAACACAGAATTGTTGACATTTTTGCAGATTTATTAAAAAAGAAAAACTGAAATATCACATGGTCCTAAGGTTTCAGACCCTTTGCTGTGACACTCATATATTTAACTCAGGTGCTGTCCATTTCTTCTGATCATCCTTGAGATGGTTCTACACCTTCATTTGAGTCCAGCTGTGTTTGATTATACTGATTGGACTTGATTAGGAAAGCCACACACCTGTCTATATAAGACCTTACAGCTCACAGTGCATGTCAGAGCAAATGAGAATCATCAGGTCAAAGGAACTGCCTGAAGAGCTCAGAGACAGAATTGTGGCAAGGCACAGATCTGGCCAAGGTTACAAAATTTCTGCTGCACTTAAGGTTCCTAAGAGCACAGTGGCCTCCATAATCCTTAAATGGAAGACGTTTGGGACGACCAGAACCCTTCCTAGAGCTGGCCGTCCGGGTAAAGAAGAACCCAAAGAACACCCAAAAACACCCGAAGGACTCCAAGATGGTGAGAAATAAGATTCTCTGGTCTGATGAGACCAAGATAGAACTTTTTGGCCTTGATTCTAAGCTGTATGTGTGGAGAAAACCAGGCACTGCTCATCACCTGTCCAATACAGTCCCAACAGGAAAGCATGGTGGTGGCAGCATCATGCTGTGGGGGTGTTTTTCAGCTGCAGGGACAGGACGACTGTTTGCAATCGAGGGAAAGATGAAAGCGGCCAAGTACAGGGATATTCTGGACGAAAACCTTCTCCAGAGTGCTTAGGACCTCAGACTGGGCCGAAGGTTTTCCTTCCAACAAGACAATGACCCTAAGCACACAGCTAAAATAACAAAGGAGTGGCATCACAACAACACCGTGACTGTTCCTGAATGGCCCAGTCAGAGCCCTGACTAAACCCAATTGAGCATCTCTGGAGAGACCTAAAAATGGCTGTCCACCAACGTTTACCATCCAACCTGACAGAACTGGAGAGGATCTGCAAGGAGGAATGGCAGAGGATCCCCAAATCCAGTTGTGAAAAACTTGTTGCATCTTTCCCAAAAAGACTCATGGCTGTATTAGATCAAAAGGGTGCTTCTACTAAATACTGAGCAAAGGGTCTGAATACTTAGGACCATGTGATATTTCAGTTTTTCTTTTTTAATAAATCTGCAAAAATGTCAACAATTCTGTGTTTTTCTGTCAATATAGGGTGCTGTGTGTACATTAATGAGGAAAAAATGAACTTAAATGATTTTAGCAAATGGCTGCAATATAACAAAGAGTGAAAATTTTAAGAGGGTCTGAATACTTTCAGTCCCCACTGTATATACAGTATATACCCTATTTTTAATGATATTTGATTAAAGAGTAATTGGTTAGAGAAAATTCTAGAAAATGTGAATTCATAGTTCATAGGATTTAAGGCTCTTAATATATGTAATTTATGCAGTTAATTTCTATCACTTGAATTATTTTTCCCATTATGTGCCTCATGTCTAAGATTTGCCTAAGGCCTCACAAAGCCTAGAGCCGCCTCTGTCTATTCATGAATACATTGTTAAATCTATCTTTTTTCACACACAATCACAAATTTGTCCTGATATCTGCCTCTTGCAGTCAATGTTCAGCAGAGCCCAAATAGTGCATGTATAGGCCCAAGCCATAGAGGTGAGTGGACTATGTTTCTATTTGCTCAGGGGAGCCGATCCCTTTCTTTGTATCTCTGTTGCCTAACAGGAGCGCTCTATAGAGATGTCAATGGCATTGATTAAATATGGGCATGTGCTTATGTAAGGGCACGGATGTCACCAGACCAAGCTCCTTGGATTATGTGTGCTGCAAAGCAGTGAATGATCCAGCCCACAGCTGCTTGGAATAAAAAAAAAAGCGTGACCTTGGTTCTCAGATAGAAATGAGTCCATGGGATGCCCGAGGTCATCTCTACTTGTGACTTGCAACACTTGCCATCCTCCATAAATTGCATTGTGCTGCTTAGCGATGGCCATAGTGTACATTACCACAGTGCAATAGTGTCGATTAGCCTTGATTGAATATACTGTTGCATTATCTGTGTTTTTTATATTTGGTAGGTTTATTTAATTCACACAGGAGCCACTGTATGCATTCTGGTAACACAGACAGCCAGTCCCAGTGATTTCATGGGGTGGCTGCCACTAGGGAGGAATCCCTGTGCATATGAGGTATGCCCAAGGTACAAAGATTAACCCTAACTGGTTAACACATAAAAAAAATGAAAGATTGGGTACTGATATTGGTGAGAAGACCTGACTCATAATCATTGTTCCAATTCATCCTAATGGTGTTCACTAGGGTTGAGGTCAGGTCTTTGTGCAGGCCATTTAACCTCCTACCCCTTAAATTCTTTAAAACATGCCCCTATAGATTTGGCATTGTGCACAGGGGCACAATCATGCTGGAACAGACAATGGGGTATATGGCACAATAAGTGTTTGTGTGTGCATAAATGTCTATACAGAACAGCAAAAAGTTCGTGCAGTCCACTTGGAGTGTTCAAGGTAACTTTCTGCTGATCTCAATGCACCAGATGCAGCACCTCCAAAGAGACTGCAGTATCTCTAGACACATAGATATGAAGAATAGCAGTGTGCAATCTCAGTGTAGTATTTTAGCAGATTTATTGTGGTGAAAAGACAAATGGTATCTCACATCTCACATAGCATGGGCTTCTGATGGACAATCTCAAAACAACAGGAAACCTCAGACCAATATAGGAGTACTGGGTGGATGGATACACCTGCAGGACCAAGAGAACACACCGGGGGCACCAAACTAAGTGCAGCATTAAGAGTAATGAGAAATACTTGTAAATTAATAACTCACATGGGAAGAATAGATGGCAATTTTTGTATGTAATCCGTGAGCGGTCGGCTCATGCATCTGCGA
Organism: Aquarana catesbeiana; assembly: GCF_042186555.1. Lineage (NCBI taxonomy): Eukaryota > Metazoa > Chordata > Amphibia > Anura > Ranidae > Aquarana > Aquarana catesbeiana. The sequence continues at coordinate 252,628,151 of NC_133330.1, forward strand.
TTGGGTGCTTTTCCCTACAACTTACAGCCTAGAAAATTGGGATGTTAGGCTGGATGACAGCTTAGATGAGGAATTGGAAAACAACAAGATGGCAGAGAGCTTCTTGTGGTATGCAGAGCAAACCGGAAGTGATGTCAACTGGATGTCGGGGGGGTGGAGCTATGCATTTCAAGGCCGCCTAAGCCTCTTTTTCAAGCTAAAGAAGATGTGATGAGCCTGATTTTTTAACTGTCACTTGGGCATTGCTGTTCTTCTTATTTGGAACAGACAAGCACCTTTCTCAGACTGTGACCTTAACCACTTAATGACCGGCCACTGTATATGTACGTCATTACTTTAAAGATGGATATCTCGGTAACAGCAGCAGCTGCTGCCACAACCAAGGTATCCATCTTTAGGACCGGCGTTTCTGTACACGATAATGGTGGTCTCTGCGGCGGGTTTGCCATGAGATCACCGTTATTGGCGGCGGGAGAGGTGCCACCCCCCCTCCCGCCGCTCTCCCGCGCCCTCGGCCGCTTACCGGAGCCGTCGGTAGCGGCGAAGGCAATCGGGTCCTTTCTGTGCCTGGGTATAGAGAAAAGTGAGGTCAAGGTGGCGCCCACCTGTCTCTATACCATAGGACGGCCGGAGCGACGTGATTACGTCGGCTCCGCCCACTTCTCTTAAAGGCACAATTTTTTTTGTGTCATTTTTTAAACAACTTTTTTTTTTTTTTTTTTGCATTTTAGTGTAAATATGAGATCTGAGGACTTTTTGACCCCCCAGATCTCATATTTAAGAGGACCTGTCATGCTTTTTTCTATTACAAGGGATGTTTACATCCCTTGTAATAGGAATAAAAGTGATCCAATTTTTTTTTTAAACAGTGAAAAAATAAATAAAATAAAGTAAAATAAATAATAATAAATTTTTTTTTTTAAAGCGCCCTGTCCCGACGAGCTTGCGCGCAAAAGCGAACGCATACGTGAGTAGCGCCTGCATATGAAAACGGTGGTCAAACCACACATGTGAGGTATTGCCGTGACCGGTAGAGCGAGAGCAATAATTCTAGCCCTAGACCTCCTCTGTAACGCAAAACATGCAACCTGTAGAATTTTTTTAAACGTCGCCTATGGAGATTTTTAAGGGTAAAAGTTTGACGCTATTCCACGAGCGGGCGCAATTTTGAAGCGTGACATGTTGGGTATCAATTTACTTGGCGTAACATTATATTTCACAATATAAAAAAAATTGGGCTAACTTTACTGTTGTCTTATTTTTTTATTCAAAAAAGTGAATTTTTTCCAAAAAAAGTGCGCTTATAAGACCGCTGCGCAAATACGGTGCAAAAAAAAATATTGCAATGACCGCCATTTTATTCACTAGGGTATTAGAAAAAAAACAATATATAATGTTTGGGGGTTCTAAGCAATTTTCTAGCAAAAAAAACTGTTTTAAACATGTAAACACCTAAAATCCAAAACGAGGCTGGTCCTTAAGTGGTTAAGATTGGAAGCAGATGGTTCTCTTAGATATCTTTGTATTCTGTAACATTAAAATAGAACTATAGGCTAAACTTTTTTTTTTCATTTTGGATAGAGCAAGGCCCCTTTCACACGGGTGCCCCCGTCTTGCGGATTCTACTCACTCAGCGGGGAATCCCTTCGCTCATCCCCGCTGAGCAGACAGATGACAGGTCCTGTTCGATCAGCTGTGTAGAGAGGACACGGACACAGTCCCGCTCTACTCTATGGGGAAATTGATTAGAAACAGACCGCCTGTCTGTTTTCATCAGATGCGATCCAATCTGCCAGACAGATGGAAAAAAGGACCACCATCCATCTGGATTTTGTGGGCAGGATCAGATCGGATGGCGACAGGTGTCAGCAGACATGTGTCCGCTGACATCCGCAGCTCCTTAGAGGAGACTACAAGATCTGATCAGGTCCGCCTGAAAAACTGACAGGGGGACCTGATTGGAAAGCCCATGTGAAAGGACCCTAAGGGAAGAAGATTATAACCCCTTTAGATTCATTTTGTATCATATGTGCCCCATAGGGGAGATTTACCTTCACTTCTTGTCCCATAGTCAAACAGGAAGTGAGAGGAAATCCCTGCAAATTAAGGGAATTTCTTGGGAACCTCCAGGCTACCAGAACTAGTGTCCTCATTGGAAGATTTCCCCTGTATTATATATCCCCTGTATATGCACTTTCCTGGGGACACTTTCAATGATAATAGTAAACAGGACAACTAGAGGGAGGGAATTTCCCTAATGGGGGCACACACAGAAAAAAAAAATGACAGGGGTTCTAATCCCTTGTCACCCTGTCCAAAACTAAAAAAAAGTTTAGTTATACTTTAACAACCCCATTCACTAGAATCCCCTGAACTCTATAAAATGGAGAAGTGTCTACACACATTTGGCCATAATGTGGGGAAGATGGTCAGATGTCAGTAAGACAGGATGTGATTAGCAATATAAATTTACATATTTCTCATATTTCTTACAGAGAACCCTTATTTTGCCTAACACACTGTGGACAGATTCTCCCATTTGAGCTGTGGATCTCTGCAGCTCCTCCAGAGTTACCATGGGCCTCTTGGCTGCTTCTCTGATTGATGCTCTGCTTGCCCAGCCTGTCAGTTTAGGTGGGTGGCCATGTCTTGGTAGGTTTGCAGTTGTGCCATACTTCTTCCATTTTTGGATGATGGGTTGAACAATGCTCCATGCGATGTTTAAAGCTTGGGGGTTTTTTTATAACCCAACCCTGCTTTAAACTTCTCCTGGCCTTCATACTGCTGTTTGTTCAGTAAGGTTCTCTAACAAACCTCTGAGGGCTTCACACAACAGCTGTATTTATACTGAGATTAAATTACACACAGGTGGACTCTATTTACTTATTAGGTGACATCTGAAGGCAATTGGTTCCACTAGATTTTAGTTAGGGGTATCAGAGTAAAGGGGGCTGAATACAAATGCACGCCACACTTTTCAGATATTTATTTGTTAAAAATTTTGAAAATGATCTATCAATTTCCTTCCACTTCACAATTATGTGGCACTTTGTGTTGGTCTATCACATAAAATCCCAATAAAATACATTTACGTTTTTTGGTTATAACAAGACAAAAATATGTATATGTGTAGCACAGCGCTTTACAATATAATGTTATAGGATATTAAAGTGTATGTGAATGTTGGAGACAGGACAATAATTTGGCACTTATTTCATATAATCCAACAGCCCTGTTATATAGTATCCATATACAGTATGCATATAATAGATGGTCAGCACATTGAAAATGACATCCTACAGTAAAAGCACATTTCACTTTGGAAAGCACATAAAACTAGTTTATATGCCTGCACATTTCCAACACTTCCTGTTTTTTTGGTTATAGAAAATCTCAAGGGATACAGCAAACAATACACACAAAAAAAAAAAAAATCTCAGTCAGATTACCCCCGAATGTCTTAAGTTGGCAACACACTCTGCTCCATGTCAATGTATCAGCGCAGGCATGTTCCTTCGACAAAAGCCAGTCGGTAGACCGGCTTCTGTTGGACCGGCTGCTGTAAATACTGACCGCTGACGATGTCTGCTGATTTCTGTTGAACTGACCGATACAGGATGATATTCGACCGATGTGTACCCTGCCTTAAAGCTTTAACTTCCATGAAAAGTGCTGGAAGTGATCATTATAGTATGCAGAGATTCTCCAGCATATTGACTAGTGAAGGTTCATGCTCCATGCACACTAGGCTTAAAAAAATGTCTGTTCTCTTGGGAGTAAAAAACACTCATATAGAGCATTTTTTTTGTACAAAGTTTAGAAGAGTTTTATGTTTTTTCTGCCAGTGAGCTCCAATCAGAAACGTGAACCAGAAGGTTTTTTATTTTCTGCCTCTAAGCGTTGAGCTCAAAATATGCCTCTTAACGTCCTAATGTACATGGACACATACAGTTGTGCTCATAAGTTTACATACCCCGGCAGAATTTATGATTTCTTGGCCATTTTTCATAGAATATGAATGATAACACAAAAACATTTCTTTCACTCGTGGTTAGTGTTTGGCTTAAGCCATTTATTATCAGTCAACTGTGTTTACTCTTTTTAAATCATAATAACAACAGAAACTACCCAAATGACCCTGATCAAAAGTTTACATACCCTGGTGATTTTGACCTGATAACATGCACACAAGTTGACACAATGGGGTTTGAACGACTATTAAAGGTAACCATCCTCACCTGTAATCTGCTTGTAATTAGTATGTGTGTATAAAAGGTCAATGTGTTTCTGGACTCCTGACAGACCCTTGCATCTTTCATCCAGTGCTACACTGACATTTCTGGATTCTGAGTCATGGGGAAAGCAAAAGAATTGTCGAAGGATCTGCGGAAAAAGGTAGTTGAACTGTATAAAACAGGAAAGGGATATAAAAAGATATCAAAGGAATTGAGAATGCCAATCAGCAGTGTTCAAACTCTAATCAAGAAGTGGAAAATGAGGGGTTCTATTGAAACCAAACCACGGTTAGGTAGACCAACTAAAATTTCAGCCACAACTGCCAGGAAAATTGTTTGGGATACAAAGAAAAACCCACAAATAACTTTAACAGGTGAAATACAGGACTCTCTGAAAACATATGGTGTGGCTGTTTCAAGATGCATAGTAAGGAGGCACTTGAAGAAAGATGAGCTGCATGGTGGAGTCACCAGAACAAAGCCCTTACTACGCAAATGTCACAAAGTATCCTGCTTACAATATGCCAAACAGCACAGAGACAAGACTCAAACCTTCTGGCACAAAGTCATTTGGAGTGATGAGGCCAAAATTTTGCTTTTTGGCCACAACCATAAACACATTTGAAGAGGAGTCAACAAGCTTATTATGAAAGGTACACCATTCCTACTGTGAAACACAGAGGTGGATCGCTGATGTTTTGGGGATGTGTGAGCTACAGATGTACAGGAAATTTGGTCAAAATTGATGGCAAGATGAATGCAGTATGTTATCAAAAAATACTGGAGGAACATTTGCATTCATCAGCCAGAAAGCTGCGCATGGAAAATACTTGGACATTCCAACATGACAATGATCCAAAACATAAGGCCAAGTCGACCTGTCACTGGCTACAGCAGAATAAAGTGAAGGTTCTGGAGTGACCATCTCAGTCTCCTGATCTCAATATCATTGAGCCACTCTGGGGAGATCTCAAATATGCAGTTCATGCAAGACAGCCCAAGAATTTACAGGAACTGGAGGCTTTTTTGCCAAAAGGAATGGGCGGGTTTACCATCTGAGAAGATAAACAGCCTCATCCACAAATACCACAAAATACTTCAAGCTGTCATTGATGTTAAAGGGGGCAATACACAGTATTACGAACTGGGATATGTAAACTTTTTATCAGGGTCATTTGGCTAGTTTCTGTTGTCATTATGATTTAAAAAGAGTAAACACAGTTGATCGATAATAAATGGCTTCAGCCAAACACTAACCATTTTTGTGTTATCATTCATATTCTCTGAAAAATGGCCAAGGAATCATAAATGCTGCCAGGGTATGTAAACTTATGAGCACAACTGTAGGATAACATTGAGTTGCTTCTGCAGTCAGAACACAAAACTCCTGTAGAAGCAGTGGTTTTTAAGCCAGTGTGCATTGAGCCTTAGTGATGATTTTCTTTCCTCTGTGGCAAGAGAGATACCCTTTCAATGCACTGCATCTAAAGCGCAGTAGAGATGGTGGCAATATTTGCATCTAGTGATCCAAATTTCTACAAGTACATATTTCTGTTTGTAGGGTTCTTGGGGAAAGACCTGCCCTTTTGTGGTGGAAAAAAAAGTATAAATCCGAAAGATTTCAACACTGCTCTGTGCATTGAACCTTTTTAACTATTTACATGCCCACTCATTAGTCCAGACTTAATAGAACGTATTACTTTATCTTCATAGTTGACTTTTGAATGCAAAAACTCTCATTCTGACCATTTTATTTTGTAACATTGAAACAGTTATTGTTGAACGTTTTATTGAACTTCTGACATATGTTTACGTAACAGATTGTGTACAAACAGGCATATTAGGTAATGTGAACTTCCTGGAATAATGGAGTTAAAGTGAATTTACTCTTGAATTTTGCCTTGGATGTACGATGTTAAGATGTCTTTATAACTGACTTTAGCAACTGTGTTGTTGACCTTTGACTTAAGGGGGCAGCCCTGGGAATATAAAAAAAAAAATCAATGCAGCTCTCTATTCATGAATACATTGTTAAATGTATCTTTTTTTTCCACACAGTCACACATTTGTCCTGATCTCTGCCTCTTGCGGTTCCTATACAGCAGAGCTCAAATAGTGCATGTCTAGGCACAAGCCAGAGAGGTGAGTGGACTATGTTTCTATTTGCTCAGGGGAGCCGATCCCTTTCTTTGTATCTCTGTTGCCTAACTGGAGCGCTCTATAGAGATGTCAATGACATTGACTAAATATGGGTATGTGCTCATGTAGGGGCACGGATGTCACCAGACCAAGCTCCTTAGATTACGTGTGCCCACAGCTACTTGGAATAAAAAAAAAGTGACTTTGGATCTCAGATAAAAATGAGTCCATGGGATGCCCGAGGTCATCTCTACTTGTGACTTGCAACACTTGCCATCCTCGACCACACTTGGACCTGCTGCTGTACTCAATTGACTATTTTACTTCTTTCTGTCATCTCAATGAGATTGATTGGGTCACTCAGGACTATGACAGCAAGTTTAAGTATTATCTTCAGTTCCCCAAGATGTGTCCATTCAAAGACTCTATCCTTGTCCTGTGGTGCCATGGGTAACTGGATGGCGGGGCAAGGGGGGGGGTGTTTGCACGTTCAAAATGTCCAAAACTCCGTCCCTTAAGGGGGAGGGAGTTTTGAGATTATTCTGTAACATTGGCCAACATCCCTAAATCACAATTCTAGCAAGGGTTGAATTCTCCCATTGAATGGCACTTTCAAGGCTCAAATCAATAGTATCGTAAAATATATACATTTTATTACAATTCCGTTAAAAGAGAAAGTCATGCATATAACATTTAACCTCCCTGGCGGTATGATTATTTCGGATTTTAGGTGCTGAAAGCGGTACAATTATTTTGCATGGAAATTTGGCGTTTTATATTGTAGGTCTGTAATTCTTAACAATAACACACTTAAATCTGTCCAAACAAGAGTCTAGTAGATATCCCGGGTATGATAAAGTTTGAAACACAAAAACATAAATTATAATATAATAAATAAAAATAAATAATAAAAAAAAAAAAAATTAATAATAAAATAAATGTCCCCACGATTCACTATCGCTCAATTCTGCAAGTGTTCTAATTTACTACCGCTGTTTTCTAGCTGGTCTAAAGCCACTTTTGATGTAAAGGGACACTTTTTGGTTGCTATGGACAATCTCCAGTTTCCAGGCAGAAAGAACAGTATATATAACATAAAACTGCATGCAGGGCATAGGACAAAGCACTGGGGACAAAAGGGATGTGAAATAATTTCATACAGTACTGTAATCTGTAAGATTACAGTACTGTATGTGTTATGATTTTACACTTTTTTGAATTTGCCGCCAGGCTCCGCCCCTGTGCGTTGTGCCGCTTGCAGGGAACGGAGCCTGGCACGGAGAGGCTTCGGAGGAGGACGGAGCCCTCAGACACAGTGGGGGACATCGCAGGATCCCGGGGACAAGGTAAGTAAAGCCACACCAGGATCCTGCGATGTAATCCCGAGTGTGGCTCGGGGTTACCGCTAATGGTCCTGAATTTTAACCCCGAGCCACACTTGGGAAAACCGCCAGGGAAGTTAAGAGTAATAATAAAAATAATTTTGTGCTCACTTTAATATGCATAAATGTTATATGTATGGAATTTAATAAAATGTATATATTTTTTTACGATAATATTGTTTTGAGACTTGAAAGTCCCATTCAGTGGGGGAATTCAACCCTTGCTAGAATTGAGCCTTAAAGTGACCTTTATCCCTCTACAGGAAGATGTGGATAGCACGTTGTCAAACCAAAACCAGTACTTTTGCTCTCCCCAGTACTGTCTAGATTGGAGAAAACATATGCCTCGTACACACGATCGCACATTCTGACAACAAAATCCATCGGATTTTTTCCGACGGATGTTGGCTCAAACTTGTCTTGCATACATGCGGTCACACAAAGTTGGTGGAAATTCCGAACATCAAGAACGCGGTGACGTACAACATGTATGACGAGCTGAGAAAAATGAAGTTCAATAGCCAGTGCTGTTCTTCTGCTTGATTGCGAGCATGCATGGCACTTTGTGCGTCAGAATTGTCTACACACAATCGGAATTTATGCAAACGCATTTTGTTGTCGGAAAATTTTAGATCCAGCTCTCAAACTTTGTGTGTCGGAAATTCTGATGGAAAAAGTCAGATGGAGCCTACACTCGGTCGGAATTTCAAGCCATTCAACCTCCTACCCCTTAAATTCTTTAAAACATACCCCTATGGATTTGGCATTGTGCACAGGGGCACAATCATGCTGGAACAGACAATGGGGTATATGGCGCAATAAGTGTTTGTGTGTGCATAAATGTCTATACAGAACAGCAAAAAGTTCATGCAGTCCACTTGAAGTGTTCAGGTAACTTTCTGCTGATCTCAATGCACCAGATGCAGCACCTCCAAAGAGACTGCAGTATCTCTAGACACATAGATATGAAGAATAGCAGTGTGCAATCTCAGTGTAGTATTTTAGCAGATTTATTGTAGTGAAAAGACAAATTTCATCTCACATAGTATGGGCTTCCGATGGACAATCTCATAACAACAGGGAACCTCAGACCAATATAGGAGTACTGGGTGGATGGATACACCTGCAGGACCAAGAGAACACACCGATGGCACCAAACTAAGTGCAGCATTAAGAGTAATGAGAAATACTTGTAAATGAATAACTCACATGGGAAGAAGAGATGGCAATTTTTGTATGTAATCCGTGAGCGGTCAGCTCATGCAACTAGGATGGGGGGCTTTTTCCTACAACTTACAGCCTGGAAAGTCCGGATGGTAGGCTGGATGAGAGCTTAGATGAGGAAGTGGAAAACAACAAGATGGCACAGAGCTTCTTGTGGAATGTAGAGCAGACCGGAAGTGATGTCAGCTGGATGTCGGGGGGTGGAGCTATGCATTTCAAGGCCGCCCAAGCCTCTTTTTCAAGCTAAAGAAGATGTGATGAGCCTGATTTTTTAACTGTCACAATGTTAGTTGCCATTTGTATTTTCACCACAATAAATCTGTTTTAAAAAAATGATTGGGCATTGCTGTTCTTCTTACTTGGAACAGACAAGCACAATCCTCAGACTGTGACCTAAAGATTGGAAGCAGATGGTTCTCTCAGATATCTTTGTATTCTGTAACATTAAAGTAGAACTATAGGCTAAACTTTTTTTTTTCATTTTGGATAGAGAAAGGCCCCTTTCACACGGGCGCCTCCGTCTTGCGGATTCTACTCACTCAGCGGGGGATCCCTTCACTCATCCCTGCTGAGCAGACAGGTGACAGGTCCTGTGCGATCAGCTATGTAGAGAGGACACGGACACAGTCCCGCTCACCTCTATGGGGAAATCGGTTAGAAACAGATTGCCTGTCCGTTTTCATCCGATGCGATCCAATCTGCCAGACAGATGGAAAAAAGGACCACTATCCATCTGGATTTTGCGGGCAGGATCAGATCGGATCAGCTCCTTAGAGGAGACTACAAGATCTGATCAGGTCCGCCTGAAAAACTGACAGGGGGACCTGATCGGAAAGCCCGTGTGAAAGGACCCTAAGGGAAGATTATAACCCTTATAGATTATTTTTTTATCATATGTGCCCCATAGGGGAGTTTACCTTCAGTTCCTGTCCCATAGTCGAACAGGAACTGAGAGGAAATCCTTGCAAATTAAGAGAATTTCTTGGGAACCTCCAGGGCACCAGAACTAGTGTCCTCATTGAAGGATTTCCTCTGTATTACTTTCCTGGAGACAACCCAAAATTTGGGATTTTATTGTACTTTCAATTGCAATAATAATGGTAAATAGGACAAATAGAGGGAGTGAATATCCTTAATAGGGGCACACATAAAAAAAGTGCCTACACACATTTGGCCATAATGTAGGGAAGATGGTCAGATGTCCACAATTTTTTATTCATAAGCTGTATATAAATCAATAAGAGAAGTGGCTACATTTTTCAGGATGTGTTTAGCAATAGATATTTACATTGTTCTCATATTTCTTCGTGAGAACCCTTTTTTATTTTGCCTAACACACATTTGAATGACAACTGGCTGCCCATTGGAAATACAAACCAAGACAAATTACCTTGTAATGCTTTCTGACTTTGTTGGAAATTGTAGGTTTCATCGTTCTTTGATCATTGTTCTTTGCCTAAGTATTTTATATACAGTGCCTTGAAAAAATATAACAATTTTGTCATGTTACAACCAAAATTGTAAATGTATTTTATTTAGTGCTGCGGAAATGAACGATTAATTCCTCGGTTAATCGTTAATTTTTTTGATCAATCAAAATTTTTTTGATTGGTAGGCTGCCTGCCCTGGGGCTGCTTTGGGCCAAGCTGTGGCTGCAGCGCAGTGCTCCGTTCCCTCCTCCTCCTCCTCCACGTCCTAAATTAATGAAATAGGAAAGGGAAGGACTTTGGACTTTTTAGGCACAGTAACATGACTAGAATATAGTATTTAAAAAATACAAGTTTATTGAAAAAATATTAAAAAACACTAATATTTAAAACACCACAATTCATTTAAATGTAGATAGAGGTATAGGGGATACTTATTAACATTATTGCTGTCCAAACCCAATTGAAGTAAGTAGACAACTCGGACAAGAGTACATCCATCCAAAATGTACAATAGTCTGGGGACTGTGGCTGGACAGCAAATCAATGGTGATTAGTTCATATCACAGAAGTGCTCAACATGTTGCGTGTTCCTAAACGCAATTAGTATATTATAAACTAACAATAAACAAAAAACAGTAATATCAAGTATTGATTCAATTCAGCTCAAAAAACATGCACCGGCCAGACCACAGAAGTACCACAGGGGCGATAAAGAGTCACCACGGGGGCGTACCAAACATTGTAATAAGGTGTATATAAAGGTATTCACTGATCATTCGTTTAATAATTGCTGGCCCAAACTCAGGTTGGTTAAAAGGTAGTGTCTACAGAAAATATATTAACCATAAAAAGTATATATGTTTATATAGTACTTACTAGAATATATGCAAAAAGGCTGAATAATGCATGCAGTAGTTGAAAGGATAAAAGGGATAAAATAGTTCTACAATCTATCGAATCCGACTTGGGCATGAAGAACTACCTATGGAAAAATATATATGAAAGATATGTATTGTTGTGGAACGATGAAAAAATAAGGACTATGATAATAGCGTGAATATCTAAAAAGAATCTATGCTTACCTATGATGAAAATAGAGTGAGGGCTATGTATGTAAATGTAAAATGTCCCACGTCAGAATTAATGGATACTCTGGACTAGAAATCTGGTATAGTAAATACATGCATGGGACTGGTCAGCGCCAAACACTCTTCAAAGAAAAAAGCCTGATGAATATAAAGATCATTCGCCTATAAAGTAAGTAGAAATATGTATTTAACCACTTGACCACTGGGCACTTAAACCCCCTTCCTAACCAGACCAATTTTCAGCTTTCGGTGCTCTCACACTTTGAATGACAATTACTCAGTCATACAATACTGTACCCATATGAAATTTTTGTCCTTTTTTTCACACAAATAGAGCTTTCTTTTGGTGGTATTTAATCACCATTGGGTTTTTTATTTTTTGCGCTATAAAAGAAAAAAGACTGAAAATTTGGTAAAAAAATGAATTTTTCTTTGTTTCTGTTATAAAATTTAGCAAATTAGTAATTTTTCTTTGTAAATTTTGGCCAAAATTTATACTGCTACATATCTTTGGTAAAAATAAGTACAACTTGGTGTATATTATTTGGTCTTTGTGAATGTTAGAGAGTCCAAATGCTATGGTGCCAATATCTGAAAATTGATCACACCTGAAGTGCTGATGGCCTATCTAATTTCTTGAGACCCTAACATGCCAGAAAAGTACAAATACCCCCCAAATGACCCCTATTTGGAAAGAAGACATTCCAAGGTATTTAGAAAGATGCATGGTGAGTTTTTTTGAAATTGTCATCTTTTCCCACAATTCTTTGCAAAATCAAGATTTTTTTTTTCTTTTTTTTTTTTCACAAAATTGTCATATTAGCAGGTTATTTCTCACACACCGCATATGCATACCACAAATTACACCCCAAAACACATTCTGCTATTACTCCCGAGTATGGCGATACCACATGTGTGAGACTTTTACACAGCGTGGCCACATACAGAGGCCCAACATGCACGGAGCACCTCCAGGCGTTCTGGAGCACCCAGGCCAATTCTTATATTTCTCTCCTACATGTAAAAATAATAATTTATTTGCTAGAAAATTACATAGAACCCCAAAACATTATATATATTTTTTTTAGCAAAGACCCTAGAGAATACAATGGCGGTTGTTGCAACTTTTTATCTCGCACGGTATTTGCGCAGCAATTTTTTTCGAACGCTTTTTTTTGGAAAAAAAACAGTTTTGTGCTTTAAAAAAAAATAAAACAGTAAAGTTAGCCCAATGTTTTTGCATAATGTGAAAGATGAAGTTACGCCGAGTAAATAGATACCTAACATGTCACCCTTCAAAATTGCACACTCTTGTGGAATGGTGCCAAACGTCGCTACTTAAAAATCTCCATAGGTGACGCTTTAAAATTTTTTACTGGTTACATGTTTTGAGTTACAGAGGAGGTCTAGGGCCAAAATTATTGCTCTCGCTCTAACGTTCGCAGTGATACCTCACATGTGTGGTTTGATCACCGTTTTGATATGTGGGCGGGACTTACGTATGTGTTCGCTTTTGCATGCGAGCACACGAATGTGGGCACTTTAAACATTTTTTTTTATTGTTTATTTTACTTTATTTATTTTAGTTTGACACTTTTTCCCCCCCAAAAAAAATTTTGATCACTTTTATTTCTATTACAAGGAATGTAAACATCCTTGTAATAGGAATATGGCATGACAGGTCCTCTTTACAGTGACATATGGGGTCAATAAGACCCCACATCTCACCTCTAGGCTGGGAAGCCTGAAATTTAAAAAAAAAAAAAACGATCTTGGCTTCGATCGTAGCGGTGAGTCGGTAGAAGCACCGGAGGGTGGCGGGAAGGGGGGGCGTCCCCTCTCGCCTCCCGTAAGAACGATCAAGCAGTGTAACAGCCACTATGATCATTCTTATGGTGTAGGGAATCGCCGGCTGCAAAAGCTGATATCTGAATGATGCCTGTAGCTGCAACCATCATTCAGATATCCCCGCTCAAAGTCAAGGACGTCATATGACTGTGGGCGGGAACTGGTTAAAAATTGCGGGGTATTGCAGAGTATTGCGGAGTAGTGCAGGGTATATTGCTGGGTATATTGCAGAGTATTGCTGGGCATATTGCAGAGTATTGTGGGGTATATTGCAGAGTATTGCGGGGTATTATGCAGAGTATTGCGGGGTATTATGCAGAGTATTGCGGGGTATAATGCAGAGTATTGCGGGGTATTATGCAGAGTATTGCGGGGTATTATGCAGAGTATTGCGGGGTATTTATGCAGAGTATTGCGGGGTATTTATGCAGAGTATTGCGGGGTATTTATGCAGAGTATTGCGGGGTATAATGCAGAGTATTGCGGGGTATAATGCAGAGTATTGCGGGGTATAATGCAGAGTATTGCGGGGTATAATGCAGAGTATTGCGGGGTATTTATGCAGAGTATTGCGGGGTATTACGCAGAGTATTGCGGGGTATTACGCAGAGTATTGCGGGGTATTACGCAGAGTATTGCAGGGATGGCTGAGCATGGAGGGATGGATGGATGTGACTGCAATTGTCACTGAGCACCGCTGTGAGCACTACACATACAGCCCACAGCGGTGCTGCCATCCGATCCCTCCCCCTCTCCCCTCGCACTGTACAGATCGGTACAGAGAGGGGAGGGAGGAACCGGCGTCATGACATGACGCCGGTCTGTTGACATGTGATCGCTCCGTCATTTGACGGAGCGATCACATGGTAAACGGCCGCGATTAGCGGCCGTTTACCATGATCCGTGATGCGCCGGGTCCTCTGGACCCGGCGGTCACGGAAGTTCTCGGGTGCGCGCCCCAGGGGGCGCGCGAGAGCAGTATTCTGGGAGGACGTCCCAGGGACGTCCACCCAGAACTAGCCGACCGCGCTGCAGCCGTCTTTCGACTATGGCCCGGTCGGCAAGTGGTAAAGAAGTATGTAAAATAGGAGAGATTGCGCTAGATGAAGTGCCCTGTACAGAGACAATTACTGCCCTACTAGGTAAATGACAACGTACCTGAGTAGCGTGACATGTGCGATCCGACATGTGTACAGCAGCCGTCTGTATACCCAGCTGGTGTAAGGTAACAGGATGGAGTCCTATTTGAAGCATACGTCCCATCCGTAGTCACCAATCGGCGCTGCTGATGTGACGTCATCCAGATCGGCCAGAGGATTCCTTTCTCTGATTTGTGGATACATTTATTGTCCAGCTCTGGTATAAGCAATCTACTATATGAAGATCCTTGTATGTTCACGACATCAATGAGGCCCATTTATACAAACCTTGATGCTGCCACTACCATGCTTCACGGTGGGGATGGTGTGTTCAGGGTGATGTCCAGTGTTAGTTTTTTGCCACACATGGGGTTTGGCTTTTAGGCCAAAAAATTCTAATTTGGTCTCATCTGACCAGAGCACCTTCTTCCACATGTTTGCTGTGTCCCCCACATGGCTTCTCGTAAGCTGTAAGTGGGACTTCTTATGGCTTTCTTTCAACAATGGCTTTCTTCTTGCTACTCTTTGATACATAGTTACATAGTTACATATAGTTACATAGTCAGGTTTAAAAAAGACACAAGTCCATCCAGTTCAACCTTAAAGGCCAGGTTTGTGTAGTGCACGAATAATAGTTGTCCTGTGGACAGATTCTCCCACCTGAGCTGTGGATCTCTGCAGCTTCTCCAGGGTTACCATGGGCATCTTGGCTGCTTCTCTGATTGATGCTCTCCTTGCCCGGCCTGTCAGTTTAGGTGGGTGGCCATGTCTTGGTAGGTTTGCAGTTGTGTCACACTCCTTCCATTTCCATTTTTTTTTTTTATAACCCATCCCTGCTTTAAACTTCTCCTGGTCTTCATACTGCTGTTTGTTCAGTAAGGTTCTATAACAAACCTCTGAGGGCTTCACAGAACAGCTGTATTTATGCTGAGATTAAATTACACACAGGTGGACTCTATTTACTTATTAGGTGACATCTGAAGGCAATTGGTTCCACTAGATTTTAGTTAGGTTTATCAGAGTAAAGGGGGCTGAATACAAATGCACGCCACACTTTTCAGGTATTTATTTGTTAAAAATTTTGAAAATCATTTATCATTTTCCTTCCACTTCACAATTATTTGCCACTTTGTGTTGGTCTATCACATAAAATCCTAATAAAATACATTTACATTTTTGGTTGTAACATGACAAAAATGTGTAAAATTTCAAGAGGTATGAATACTTTTTCAAGGCACTGTATATGTGTAGCACAGCGCTTTACAATATAATGTTATAGGATATTAATGTGTATGTGAATGTTGGAGACAGGACAATATTTTGGCACTTATTTCATATAATCCAGCAGCCCTGTTATATAGTATCCATATCCAGTATGCGTACAATAGATGGTTCAGTGAAATGTGTAATGTGGACAATCCGTGCTACCCTCGGTAAATACTAATGAAAAAACAATATATAAAAATATATATAAAAAATGTAGTGGGTCTTGGTAATATTTGACGGTGCTGCAATCTAAGAAAAACCTGGAATATTCAGCTTAGAAATTGGTGTAATGTAAGAAATAGATGCGCAACCCAAACAAAAGAAAGAAAACCAAATATGTGCAAAAAAAGGACACAAATTAGTGCAATAAATGTCCCGTTAAAACAAATCAACCAAATGAGAACAAATACCAGCAAAATAAATATCAAAAGAAATTAACATAAATTCAACCTGTGCTGAAATAAAAAACATATACTAGCAAAGACACGGAAAAAGGTCCATAAAGTGTTCTATAGAGTGCAATAGAAGTAGATTTTAGGTGGAAAACCCCCAATAAATCCTTTTCTGAAAGTATTCCCACACGCTAGCCAAAGGATAATAAGGAATGCCGGATGGACGCTTACCAGAACCGTAGGACCTCTGTTATAGAGGCCTAATGGGCAAAGACAGGAGGAAACACTCAGGCAAGGGTGGTAGATTCAAACGCCCGTCCGAATCCTCTCCTTCACCAGTAAGACCAGGCTCTGATATGCTCCGTGGGACCCACGTTAGCGAGTAGGAATGGGGGCTTTCAAAGGATGGGTCATGGAAACAAAACAGAAGGCTTCATAGTGCAGTCCGTTTTAAAATAGAGATTTTATTAAAACACTGACATGCACAAAAAAGGCAAGCACTTCAGAGAGAAAAAACAACACAGCCGCGGCTCACGCCAGCTGGCTGGTGCGCGGTAACGTCAGATCCTCTAACTCCGCCCGACGCTGCGTTTCTCCGTACTAGGCATCTACAGGGAAGTAGGCTAGGATGAGACGTCACACACCATGATGCATATATACCTCAGCAGGAGCGTGACACCGGAAATTCAATCAGAAGATACCTCCAATCGATTTCCAGTGTATGTAAGGCAGAAAAACCCCTACCTTCACTGCAAGTGACATGATCAATCACTAATACGTCAAGGGGGGTGTTCCTGCATAATTATATCTACCTCTACAGTACAACAATAATCATAGGAACAACATATGAAAAATAAAAATATAATTCATAAAGTACATATTAAAACAGTGCATATAAGAAATTAAAATGTAAATAATTATACAATAAATACTAAGTATATATTTTAAAAATTAATCAATGAAAAATTCAGGTTCATAAATCATTAATTAATGAAGGCTAAAATATGTTTAAAACCAATTGGGTCATTCCTCGGTCTCCGAGACTAAAAATACCCAATGTCTCCTATGCTGTCCAAGGGGGTGGTGCTATACATTATTATCCCAAAACAACTTAAAGGAGAAAGGGGGGGGAAACAGGGAAGGAGGATGGAATGTCCTACCAAAAACAATATTGGACCCAATCTCCCATCCACACAGATGGGGGGAGGGGGGGGGGGGGGACCACATAAACTAAATGCCAAGAAGAAAATGTATACAGTGAGAAGAGAGGAAGAATTCCTTTGCCAAGAACCCCTTAGCTATTATTGATGTAACAATTAATATCCCACTCTATGTTAAGGCCTAAGGGGCTATAACAACAAATCCTTTTGGTTTCTCAGCATATGAAATATGTCTTTTTAAGTAGTTGCCTCTCCAACGACTTCATGACAACTCTTAATACCAACGATTGGGGTATTAAATTTACTTATGAGTTTAGTACCACATCTGTTATTTTTTTGGACCTAGTTATTTTCAAAGAACAGGGTGTTCTGTTGACCATAACCTTCTTTAAGAGTACCGACAGAAATGGGTATATCCCAAATGATAGTGGCCATCATCCAAATTGGCTTAAAGCCAAACCCCGAGGACAATTTCAACGTATTAGACGTATTTGTGCATGTCTCCAGGACTCTGAGTCCCAGGCGAATGTTTTGAAAAAACGTTTTTTGGAGAAGGGATATTATCCACTACAGTTGGACAAAGAGATGCGAGAAGTTTCCCTTTTGGACAGACAAGATCTATTGGTCCCTAAAACAAAAAATATAGATGGTAATAAAAAGGATCTTGAATGGTCCTTCTTGACTACTTTTTCTTCACATTTTTGGTGGGTAAACAGAACGATACAAAAATATTGGCAGATTTTGAAAAGTGATAAAATATTGGGACCTCAACTCCCAGAACGACCCAAGGTCCTTTATCGCAAAAATCAGACCCTGAAAGACTTAGTGGCTCCTAGTGTTGTAGACCCTGCTCCAAGGGTCAGTATGTTTGGCAATCTCAAGGGCTTCTTTCCGTGCCGGAAGTGCTCAATGTGTGCATCTTCCAAAACCATCAGAACCTCCACTTTTTCGTCATATGTTACCTCTAGGACTTACTCTATCACCAAGTTTATTACCTGTGGAACCATAGTCGTGGTTTATTTGCTTCGGTGCCCGTGTGGCGTCCAATACATTGGCAGGACCACCTGGGCGCTTAAAATCAGAATAGGGGAGCATCTTTCCAACATAAGAAGAGGGATCATTGGCCATAGTGTCTCGTGGCACTTTTGCCAATTCAACAATCAAGATCCTTCATTATTAGAGGTCATTGCCATAGAGAAATTTGTTCCCCATTGGAGAGGCAACAACTTAAAAAGACATATTTCACGCCGAGAAACCAAATGGATTTTTGACATGTGTTGTTATAGCTCCTTAGGCCTTAACATAGAGTGGAATATTAATTGTTAGATCAATAATAGCTAAGGGGTTCTTGGCAAAGGAATTCTTCTTCTCTTCTCACTGTATACATTTTCTTCTTGGCATATTGTTTATGTGGTTCCCCCCCTCCCCCCATCCGTGTGGATGGGAGATTGGGTCCAATATTGTTTTTGGTAGGACATTCCATCCTCCTTCTCTGTCCACCCCCTCCCCTTCTCCCCCCCCCTTTCCCCCCTCTTTCTCCTTTAAGTTGTTTGGGGTATTCATATTTTAGTTACATTGCTACTCATATAATAATGTATGGCACCACCCCTTTGACAGCATAGAAGACATTGGGTATTTCTAGTCTCGGAGACCGAGGAATGACCCAATTGGTTTTAAACATATTTTATCCTTCATTAATTAATGATTCATGAACCTGAATTTTTCATTGATTAATTTTTAAAATATATACTTAGTATTTATTGTATAATTATTTACATTTTAATTTCTTATATGCACTGTTTTAATATGTACTTTATGAATTATATTTTTATTTTTCATATGTTGTTCCTATGATTATTGTTGTACTTTAGAGGTAGATATAATTATGCAGGAACAACCCCCCTTCGATGTATTAGTGATTGATCATGTCACTTGCAGTGAAGGTAGGAGTTTTTCTGCCTCACATACACTGGAAATCAATTGGAGGTATCTTCTGATTGAATTTCCGGTGTCACGCTCCTGCTGAGGTATATATGCATCATGGTGTGTGACGTCTCATCCTAGCCTCCTTCTCTGTAGATGCCTAGTATGGAGAAATGCAGCGTCGGGTGGAGCTAGAGGATCTGACGTCACCGCGCACCAGCCAGCTGGCGTGAGCCGCGGCTGTGTTGTTTTTTCACTCTGAAGTGCTTACCTTTTTTGTGCATGTCAGTGTTTTAATAAAATCTCTATTTTAAAACGGACTGCACTATGAAGCCCTCTTTTTTGTTTCCATGACCCATCCTTTGAAAGCCCCCATTCCTACTCGCTAACGGGGGTCCCACGGAGCATAGCGGAGCCTGGTCTTACCGGTGGAGGAGAGGATTCGGGCGGACGTTTGGATCTACCGCCCTTGCCTGAGTGTTTCCTCCTGTCTGTGCCCATTAGACCTCCGTAATAGAGGTCCTATGGTTCTGGTAAGCGGCCATTCGGCATTCTTTATTATCCTTTGGCTATCGTGTGGGACTACATTTTTAGAAAAGGATTTATTGGGGGTTTTCCACCTAAAATCTACTTCTATTGGACTCTATAGAACACTTTATGGACCTTTTTCCATGTCTTTGCTAGTATATGTTTTTTATTTTAGCACAGGTTGAATTTATGTTAATTTCTTTTGTTATTTATTTTGCTGGTATTTGTTCTCATTTGGTTGATTTGTTTTAACGGGACATTTATTGCACTAATTTGTGTCCTTTTTTTGCACATATTTAGTTTTGTTTGGGTTGCACATCTATTTCTTACATTACTACAATAGATATTCAGCACATTGAAAATGACATCTTACAGTAAAAGCACATTTCACTTTGGTAAGCACATAACACTAGTTTATATGCCTGCACATTTCCAACACTTCCTGTTTTTGGTTATAGGAAATCTCAAGGGATACAGCAAACAATACACACACAAAAAAAGAAAAGGCTGTAACTTACAGTTAGTGTTACATAAACTTACGCAGAATTTGGCATGACATGAAATGTGCCAAAAAAACTTCCAAGAATTACAAGTATTAATAACAGATTTCTTTATATACAGTTTCATTATTATTATTATTATACAGGATTTATATAGCGCCAGCAGTTTACGCAGCGCTTTACAATATAAAAGGGAGACAATACAGTTATAATACAATAAAATACAAGAGGATTAAGAGGGCCCCGCTCAGAAGAGCTTACAATCTAATAGGGTGGGGCAGGTGGTACAAAAGGTTGTAACTGTGGGGAATGAGCTGATGGAAGTTGTAAAAGATTAGTTAGAAATGTGATAGGCTTTCCTGAAGAGATGAGTTTTCAGGGATCGCCTGAAGGTAGCAAGAGTAGGGGATAGCCGGACAGGTGGAGGTAGCAAGTTCCAGAGGATGGGAGAGGCTCTGGAGAAATCCTGGAGATGAGCATGAGAGGAGGAGACGAGAAAGCTTGAGAGTAGGAGGTCTTGAGAAGAGTGGAGAGGACGATTTGGGTGATATTTGGAGACAAGATTGGTGATGTAGCTCGGGGCAAAGTTGTGAATGGCTTTGTATTTTGTGGTTAGTATTTTGAATTTAATTCGCTGGGTGATTGGGAGCCAGTGTAGGGATTGGAGGAGAGGGTTGGCAGACACTGAATGGTTGGTAAGGTGTATAAGTCTGGCACCAGCATTCATGATAGACTGAAGAGGGGATAGCCTATGGAGAGGCATACCAATGAGAAGGGAGTTGCAATAGTCAAGGCGAGAGATAACAAGGGAGTGAATGAGGAGCTTGGGGGTTTCATTTGTTAAAAAGGGGCGAATTTTAGAGATGTTACGGAGGAGAATTCTACAAACTTTTGATAACGATTGGCTTTGAGGCTGAAATGACAAGTCAGAGTCTAGGATTACACCTAGTACCCTAGCGTGAGGGGAGGGACTAATGGTTGTATTGTTGATCTTGACGGAAAAGTCATGGAGCGAGGCATGGGCGGGTGGGAATATTAATAGCTCAGTTTTAGAGAGATTTAGTTTAAGGAAGTAGTGCGACATCCATGCTGATATGTCAGTTAGTAAGCTAGTAATGGGAGAGGAGACTGAAGGAGTGAGGTGAGGAGTAGACAGATAGATTTGGGTGTCATCAGCTTATAAGTGATATTGGAAGCCATGGGCGGTTATCAAGTGACCAAGGGAGGAGGTGTAGATAGAGAGGAGAAGGGGTCCAAGAACAGAGCCTTGGGGGACCCCCACAGAAAGGGGCAATGGAGAGGAGGAGACAGAGTTGTAGGTGACACTGAAGGAGCGCTGTGATAAAGAGGATAAATAGGCAGAGAACCAGGAGAACCAGGATAGAGCAGAATCTCAGAGGCCAAGGGAATGTAGTTTATTGAGAAGGAGCAAGTGGTCAACAGTATCAAAGGCCGCAGAGAGGTCAAGTAGTAGGAGTATGGAGTACTAGCTGTTGGTTTTAGCAGTTAGTAAGTGAGTTTTAGTAAGGCAGTTTCTGTGGAGTGCTGCGAGCGAAAGCCAGACTGTAAGAGGTCAAGAAGGTTATTTTCACTGAGGTAGGAGCTAAGACGGCTGTAGACTAATGCCCTGTACACACGGTCGGACATTGATCATACATTCCGACAAAAAAATCCATGGATTTTTTCCGACGGATGTTGGCTCAAACTTGTCTTGCATACACATGGTCACACAAAGTTGTCGGAAAATCCGATCGTTCTAAAACACGTACGTTGGGACTATAAACGGGACAGCAGCCAATAGCTTTCATCCCTTAATTTATTCTGAGCATGCGTGGCACTTTGTGCGTGGGATTTGTGTACACACGATCGGAATTTCCGACAACAGATTTTGTTGTCGGAAAATTTTATAGCAAGTTCTCAAACTTTGTGTGTCAGAAATTCCGATGGAAAATGTGTGATGGAGCCCACACACCGTTGGAATTTCCGACAACAAGGTCCTATCACACATTTTCCGTCGGAAAATCCGACCGTGTGTACAGGGCATAGGCGTTCTAGAAGTTTAGAGGTGAATGATGGGTCTTAAGTTGTTTAGGTTGGTAAGGTCCAGTGAGGGCTTTTTAAGTATGGGAGTGATCTGCGCATGTTTTAGAGGGGGGGGGAAGGTGCCACTAGAGAGGGAGAGATTGAAGATGTGAGTGAGGGAGCATAGGATAGAAAAAGAAGGTGACCGTAGTAGTTGTGAAGGAACAGGATCTGAGGGACAATTGGTTAGGTGGGCATCTGAGAAAAGATTTGCAACCTCTTCAGTGGTAGCCAATTCAAAAGAGGAGAGTGTTGAATGTGTTGTTAGGCAAGGTATGTTGGGTGGGGAAGATGTAGGCACAGTGGAGGTGTCCTTACGAATTGCATCAATCTTGTCTTTGAAGTGATTGGCAATCTCTTGGGCAGTGAGTGAGTTAGTGGGTAGAGGGCGTGGGGAACGAAGCAGAGAGTTAAAGGTTGAGAAGAGCCGATGGGGACTGGATGACAAGGAATTAATAAGAGAGACAAAGTAGGCTTGTTTGGCAGCATGGAGGCAGGAATTGTATTTTATAAGGGCAGATTTATATAGGGTGAAGTCTTGCAGGCATTTGGTTTTACGCCACAGTCGTTCAAGAGCACGGCAATGTCTCTTGAGATTTCTAGTGTTGTCAGTTTGCCAGGGTTGTAACGGTCGGGCCTGATTCTGCGTGTGGTTGTGCATCTAGTGGTGATGAGAGTGAACTGTTGTAGACAGAGGTGGCCAGGTCAGGACAGGACAGGGGAGATATTATCTCATATAGGTGGTCAGCAGCAGAATAGAGAAGAGAAGGGTTAAAGTGGCGAAGGTTTCTACAAGTAATTGTAGGCTGCTTGGAGGGATGGGTGGTTGGAAGCAAGGATACTGTGAAGGTAATGAGGTTGTGATTAGAGAGAGGAAAGGGGGTGTTGGTGAGGTTGCCAGGGTTGCAGAGATGGGAGAATACAAGGTCAAGGGTATTACCATTGGAGTGAGTGGAAGTATGTATCAATTGGGTTAGGTCAAAAGATGAGGTTAAGTCAAGAAGTTTAGCTGTAGTTAGGCTGTTAACATTGACAGGAATGTTGAAGTCACCAAGAATGATAGTGGGTATTTCAGAGGAGAGAAATAGCCAGACAGAATCATCAAGAAAGTGCGATACCAGTCCAGGAGGCCCATAAATTGCTGCAATCCTCAGAGAAATGGGAGAAAACAGACAAATACAGAGCATCTCGAAAGAAGAGAGGGATAGAGAGAGAGGGAGTTTTCATGTAAATGATCAGACATGTGGAGGTGCAATACATTTATTCTTTATTTTTATTTTTTTGCAAATTTCTTTTAAGGTTTCAGTTTTAAAAGAACATGCTTTTTCAGTCTAGTCTATATACAATGTATTATTATTTTTATTATATAGGATTTATATAGTACTAACAGTTTGCCCATCGCTTTACAATATGGGAGACAGTACAGTAACAATACAATTCAATAGAAGAGGGTTAGGAGCAGGCCCGGACTGGTACAAAATATAGGCCCGTGCAACATAGATTGAGCAGCCAATTTTACGGGTGTTCGCGAGGGCAGTTGGTGACGGGATAATCACGGAGTCGGTCCTTCGCACTATAATGTAATGGGGCACTGCAATATAAGGGGCACTGCACTGTAACGGAAACTGTAATGATTACAGTGCCCCTTTACAGTGCAGTGCCCTTTTGATCACAGTGCCCCTACCGATCACAGCCCACCATTACAGTGCCCTTTGCAGTCATGCCCACCTCCTTTTTCTGTGGCCCCTTTTACACTCTGCCTACCCTGCACAGTTCTACCTTCAGCAGGGCAGAGGCAGGATTTAGCCTGTGTGTCCTCTACCGGGGTTCTATCGAGAAATGCCCTCTGTCAAAAAAAGTCTCCGATGGGTCTGCGCATGTGCAGTACTCAACATCACTGCAGCTGATATGCTGATCAGCTGGCGTGATGTCAACACAATGCATGTGCAGATCGACGGAGGCAGTATCCAACGATCTGCTAAGCGCCGGGGCAGATTTTGCCTCGCTATTGCGGGGTGGGTTGTGGGTGTGTTGAAGGGCGGGTTTTGTGTGTGTTTTAACCCGCCCTTAGACACAGGCAAATCTCACCGTTTAACACACTCAAGCCGCCATGCAACAGACAGAAAACATGCTTCAATACAGCCAAAACCCGCCCTTCAACAGTGAGGCAGAATCTGACAATTTCATTCTCTCTTGGTGCTTAGAAGATCGTCAAATACTGCCTCCTGTGATTTGCGCATGCGCCGTGTTGACGTCACGCCAGCTGATCAACATATCAGCTGGAGTTACGTTGCGTATTGCGCATGCGCAGACCCATCGGAGGCATTTTTTCGATGGGTGGCATTTCTCGATAGAACACCAGCTCTTCCACTCCTCCAACTATGTCATCCTATCAACAGAGCAGGGGGCAGTAGGAGCCGAAGATGTGAATCATATTAAGAAGCCGGTGATTACACGATTGATATGAAAAGACTTCTGCTCTCTGTGCAGATCTCCAGCTCCTCTCACCTCCTATTCTGCTGATAGGATTACATCATTGGAAGGGTGGGAGAGCCGGTAGATGACACACAGGCATGGCCGCATAGCATCCCCCTCTCTCAAGCAATTTTTTTTCACTATCTCTACACAATTGTTATAATCACTAGTTTTGCATCTTTGTCTATTGCTGTGCTGGCTGCTGTCTATTCGGGTGTCAGTGCAATATATTTCTTACATAATTCTGTACTCATCACTGTATTGCTGATCTTTTTTTTTACTTCTGTGTACAAGAGGCCCAAGAATAAACACAAAGTAAAGGATTATGTCCAGCCAAGTCTAAGAATTATGCACAATGGACGTTATACAAAAGCCAGTAGCTTTAGCTGTAGAATGCCAGCCTCATGCACACTGGACGTTTTCACAGCTGCTGTTTTTGGCTTCAGACGCTTTTTTCTGCAGCCAGTAAACTCTCCAGCATGTTATCCTATGTGTCCATGCACACATAGGCTTTTATCAGCAGTTTTTGGCAGGGTGGGTTTTCTGGCTGGGAAAAAAAAGACAGAACTATTGGGTTTTAAGAGGAGTTTTTCAGTTGTAAAAACTCTGCATTTTTGAGCCATAAGCTTTTGTGGGAGTATGATTTTGCTAAAAAAAAAAAAAAAAAAAGCTAAAAAATGCTGAAAAACGCTACTGCAAAAAAGCTGCAAAACTTATTCTACAGCTACAGCTTTCTACAGCAAACGCTACTGGCTTTTGCAGCTTTTTTTGCATTAGCTTTTTTTTGTATTTTTCAGTGTGTGCATTTTTCAGCGTTGTTTACCGTTTTTTTTAGCATTAGAGCATTTTTTCAGATGAAAAACTCCTCTTCAAATACTTTAGTTCAGGGTTTTTTGTCCAGCTAAAAAACGCTGATAACAGCCTATGTATGCATAGACACATAGGATAACACGCTGGGGAGTTTATTGACTGCAGAAAAAAAAAGCCTGAAGCCAAAAAGAGCAGCTGTAAAAACCTTCAATGTGCATGAGGTCTTAATCATTCTAAAATCTAGATGCGAAAGTATCTTTCAGAAAAGCTGACTCAGCAGTGAGAACTGTTATGTAACTCCATGGGAGGAAATTCCAAAGTTAGACAAAACAAGAGTACAACGTTTTGTTTGGCTGCTAAAAGCACATCTGTACATCTGTACTAATAATGGATAGTCCAAAATAGTGAAAAAAAAACCTATGTCATTTAATGGCATTTTAAAGCCTGTATAATGAATCATTTTTGTACTCCATAATGTAAATTTCTTTATAAAAACAGAGTTGGAGAAGAGTCAAACTGTGGTTATTTCTGCATAGAAACTATAGTCTTTTTTAACGTCTTTACGATAAATTAAAAGTGGAAGTGATCCACTCAATCATATCATTGGGATCAATTTACAGAAGCTTTGCCACATGTGTTCTGTGCTTGCTTCTGCGCTATTTCTAATAGTAATTGGCTGATTCACAAAAGTGATTATTTCACATGCTGTAATAATTATTAGACTTGTGCACAATGGGAAATTTCGTTTAATTTCGGGATCGTTGTCTTTCGTAAACTACATAATTTTGTTCTGTTACATTCGTTATGTTACGTTAATTCATTTCGGATAATTAGTTATTATTCATAGAGTGTCGATATTCGTTATTCTGAATCTCGATTCATGTCGAATTCATTCGTTATATCCGCTATAATTTCTTTCATATTAGTTGAAATTCGATATTTATGTATGTATATTGATTCATGATAATGATTCGTAGTTTGGAAAGTCGTTTGTTTATTGAATCTATTAACACACACAATGACAATATCTCTTCTCCTCTGCTCAAATACAATACAACACCCTTCTCACTCAGTTCTCAGTAATGCACTTTGCCAGTAATCCAACCTCCAGCACAAAATTAATCAGCTGATTGGACTGTAAGATTTACTTTGAGTTGACCTTTTGTTTCATTGGATCTTTAACGAATTACCTAATCATGTCGAATTCATTCCTTATATTCGCTATAATTTCTTTCGTATTAGTTGAAATTTGTTATTTTTTTATACTGACATTGGGATGCATCGGCCGAATTTCCATTCCTTATGAAACGAATTGCACATGTCTAATAATTATAGTGTTTTATAAAATTCTGAAGTATTTTACACTCAGTTTCATTAACATTATGTTGGAGTCAATTCCTAACAATCAAGACACATGCTAACTTTAACCTGTTAGCTGTTTACTGATTAAGGTTATCCATAACTGGTTAACTGACAGGGCCGGTGCAAGGATTTTTAACACCCTAGGCGAAACCTAATTTTGCCGCCCCCTGACTCCACCCCCTTTGCCAATGTTAAATGTTTTGATTCAACCCTCTAACCGCTACATCTGCAGACTTACTAGCAGGATCACCAGGTGAATATAAAAGAGAAAACCTAAAAACAAAAAATAAAACTAATGCAGCCACCCATCTAAGAATTGGTAAGTTGCAGTATAATAAATATTTTGCTTTACTTTAATACCACTTTAGGTGGATAAAGTTAATCAAGTAAATCTGTTATACATCAATGTATAGGCAGATGATGGGAAGGAAGGAGTTAAAACAGGAGATAAACAGACTGGAGTAAAGCTACTTCCAGTGCTGGTAAGGAGAGGGGGGCAGAGAGAGAAAAAGAGAGAGCAAGGGGGGTCAGGGAGAGAGAGACAGGGGGTCAGAGAGAGAGGGGAGAGAGAGGTCAGGGAGAGAGAGAGTGAGGTCAGGGAGAGAGAGAGGTTAGGGAGAGAGAGAGGTCAAGGAGAGAGGTCAGGGAGAGAGAGAGGTCAGGGAGAGAGGTCAGGGAGAGAGAGAGGGGGGGTCAGGGAGAGAGAGAGAGAAAAAGAGAGAGGTCAAGGAGAGAGAGAGAGGTCAGGGAGAGAAAGAGAGAGGCGTCAGGGAGAGAGGCCAGGGAGAGAGAAAGAGAGAGAGGCATCAGGGAGAGAGGTCAGGGGGAGAGAGAGGTCAGGGAGAGAGAGAGAGGTCAGGGAGAGAGAAAGAGAGGTCAGGGAGAGAGAGAGGTCAGGGGGAGAGAGGGGGGAGAGAGAGTTCAGGGAGAGAGAGAGAGGTCAGGGAGAGAGGTCTGGGAGAGAGAGAGAGGTCAGGGAGAGAGAAAGAAGTCAGGGAGAGAGGTCTGGGAGAGAGAGAGAGGTCAGGGAGAGAGAGGTCAAGGAGAGAGAGGTCAGGGGGAGAGAGAGGTCAGGGGGAGAGAGGGGGGAGAGAGAGTTCAGGGAGAGAGAGAGAGGTCAGGGAGAGAGAGAGGTCAGGGAGAGAGGTCTGGGAGAGAGAGAGAGGTCAGGGAGTGAGAGAGAGGTCAGAGAGAGAGGTCTGGGAGAGAAAGAGGTCAGGGAGAGAGAAAGAGGTCAGGGAGAGAGGTCTGGGAGAGAGAGAGGTCAGGGAGAGAGAGAGGTCAAGGAGAGAGAGGTCAGGGGGAGAGAGAGGTCAGGGGGAGAGAGGGGGAGAGAGAGTTCAGGGAGAGAGAGAGAGGTCAGGGAGAGAGAGAGAGGTCAGGCAGAGAGGTCTGGGAGAGAGAGGTCAGGGAGAGAGAGAGAGGTCAGGGAGAGAGGTCTGGGAGAGAGAGAGAGGTCAGGGAGAGAGGTCTGGGAGAGAGAGAGAGGTCAGGGAGAGAGAGAGAGAGGTCAGGGAGAGAGAAAGAGGTCAGGGAGAGAGAGAGATCAGGGAGAGAGAAAGGTCAGGGAGAGAGAGGTCAGGGGGGAGAGAGAGGTCAGGGAGAGAGAGAGAGGGGGGTCAGGGAGAGAGGGAGGGGGAGAGAGAGAGTTCAGGGAGAGAGAGGGCGAAAGAGAGAGAGTTCAGATGTGCTCAGCACTGTAGCATAGTGGTATGCCCTGCTGCCCTCAAAGGTTCAAGCCATGAGTTGAAATCCCACTGACAGCATCACCTCCTGAAAGTGTGCATTGTACTCAGCAGCATAATTAGGCAATGCACATAGTTTGGTTAGGAAGAGAGAGAGAGGCAGCAGCAGCGCTAAGAATGAGCTCCTGAAACTTCATCACTTTATACCTTGTAATGGGCAAAATTGAAAGACAAAAACAGGAAAATTGAGACTACACACAAGACATAGATGAACAAGAAGAAATAATGCAATGAAAAAGAGGAGATTAAAGACAAAAAGTGCAAAAAAAAAGCAAGACCATCTAGCGGACAAGTATCTAGCATCAGAGAGCACTCAGGGCTGAAGAATTCAAGCAAACAGTGACACAAGGTAGGACCATCTTGCTATAACAGCAAACACAGAAACATATTGAAAATATTTTTTACGCAAACTTCTATACTTAAAAATGGAACAGCAGAAAGCAAATACCCCAAACACAGACCATTAAACAAGCCAAAGCCAGCAGGGGGTCTAATGTCTTGAAGATTGTTTACTCAGAGGGAGAAAAGAACAAACAAACAAAGAAAGCCATGAAAAAAGAACTTCTTAAGCAAAATCCAGAAACTCTGTTTGCTGACTTCACCAGTACTGAACATACCAGAAAGAAAACTGATTTGTTATTCTATACCGAGAACACTGAGGCCTGGCATACAGCTTTCTGTAAATATTACAAGAATATTACAAAGAGAGGTATCTGCGTGGGCAAACAGATCAAGGTCAGGGATGAGGAAGATATTATTATTATTATTATACAGGATTTATATAGCGCCAACAGTTTACGCAGCACTTTACAACATTAGGGAGGACAGTACAAGTACAATACAATTCAATACAGGAGGAATCAGAGGGCCCTGCTCATTAGAGCTTACAATCTAGGAGGGAGGGTCAAGTTATACAAAAGGGCAGGGCTTTTTTTCTCAAACAATAGGTGCTACATACACCCTCCAAATCACATCAAATAGTGGGTGTGTTCAGTCAAATTTCACAAAAACAGTAGGAGGGTCTTAAAGGGGCATTAAGTACCAGGATTGCATTACATACAGAGTGCAGAGCTGTCACCTGTGAACACAGAAACCAGACTTCTGTGTTTACAAGTGATAGTGGTGAGCAGGCACCAAAGGGTCTAAGCCAGAGGTGGTGGAACTGAGTTCCACCAAGTTCCCCCTGAAAAAAAGCCCTGCAAAAGGGTAATAGCTGTGGGGGATGAGCTAATGGAGAAAATAGTGCAGTTGTTAGATGGAGGCAGGATAGGCTTCTCTGAAGAGGAAAGTTTTCAGGGATTGCCTAAAGGTGGATAAATTTGGAGACAGTCTGACAGATTGGGGTAGGGAATTCCAGAGGATAGGCGAGGCTTGGGAGAAGTCCTGGAGGTGGATATGGGAGGAGGTGATGAGGGAGCTAGAGAGCAGGAGGTCCTGGGAGGAACGGAGAGGGCGATTAGGTTGGTATTTTGAGACTAGGCTAGTGATGTAGCTGATAATTGCAAAGATAATTGTGTGGTACTCACCCTGAACATATATCGCAATGGCACCATCATGGCACAAGACATAGAGGAACAATTAGAGGAGTTTAAGCATGTCTTCCCCCAAATTAAAGGTCAGGCCAAGGTTTATAGGGACTTAACAGCTACAGATAAAAAGGATGAGAAACAGATACCAGCAAAGATATCCATAGACATGCCTGATGTCCCCTCACCCAACATCCTCAGAGATTGCTTATCTCATCTAGAGAGAGATTTTGTACAGTTCAAAGAACAGCTTCAAAGACAGTTAGGTGACAAAAATGTAAATGACCAGCTGAGGGAAGAGCTGAACACATTCAAGTCTGAACACAAGTCTGTCCTATTAGAAATTCTATCTACAATGCAACAGCTACAGCAAGAAAACTATCAATTGAGGGAAGAAATTAATACACTAAAATCACAAATGATACTCCACAATCAGGAAACAGAATTAAAAGGGATGGTCTGTACAGACAAAGTGCCCATCAACAAACAACAGACTAGTGAGACTCATCAACTTCCTAAAATTAACATTACAAAGCCCAGCAACAGCCAAGACAACTCCAATAATCCAGAAACCCCCAAAAAAACATTATTAAACCACAAGAACAGGCAACAAACTCCTGAAATTGTTTTAATAATAGACTCAAATGGGAAATACCTTAACACTAAACGGCTCTTCCCAGGAACAAGAGTCTCCAAAATTCACTGTTCCACAATTGAACAGGCAGCAGGAGTCATCAACGATCCATATTTCACTAACCCCAAATCATCATACACACAGGCACAAACAACATTCAGGAACAACAGGACGTTATCGTGGACAAATTACTGCAACTAACAGAGACTGCACAACAAAAATTCCCACAGTCCAAAGTACGGTAATTCTGTCCTCCCTTCTTCCAAGGAGGGACATACCAAACAACATAATCGAACAAATCAACACAGAGCTGGCAGACAAAACCAGGTCAAAGCCTTCCATTCACCTGGCACAACACCATTCTATAATGCCCCAACACCTCTATGACAACAAACATCTGAACAAACAAGGGGTCAGTCACCTGGCAAGAGAATTAAAAGTTATTGTTCTTGAGAGAACTCACAACCCTGAACATGGCACAACCCATTCTCAGACAGACACAATTAAAACTGCAAGACCCCAAACCTCACCACTAAAACAATACAACAACAATACACTCAGCCGAAAAACAGGGCCACGAAGATGGCAAGAATGGAGTAAACCACCCACCCCAAGATGGATGTTAAGATCACTACAGAGCAGAGAAAAGAAGGAGATAAGAACCCTCCTCAGCACATTATGCAATAAACTATGTGACTGATCTACAAAAGCAAAAATGACAACGAAAACCACCCATAACCCATTTGTCCCAGGAAATCTACCCATTACAAGGTATATAAATATACAAACAAAAAATTACATCATTAGTAATCAGTAGCTGAAACATTCAGGGTCTGAACGCTTCAGCCTTCGGATCCAAAGTAAATGATTCAGATTTCAAGCAAAGACTATGTGAGACGCACATACAAATCCTCCTGGAAACATGGACCCGGGCACAGGATGAACTATCAGTACCTACTGGCTATAGGGAATTCTCTTTTCCTGCACAGAAAGATAAAAACATCAAACAGGGTCGGTGTTCAGGAGGAATACTAGTCTGGCATAAGGAGGAGCTACATGGGAACATCAGTGCAATCAAAAAAGGAGAGAGCCACATTTGGCTAAGAATAAGCAGCTCTATCCTTACAGCTCAGTCAGACATCTACCTGTGTGCAGCATACATTGCCCCAGCAGAGTCCCCATATTTCAGACCAGACACCTATGAGGTCCTACAAAGTGAGGTTATCCACTTCCAATCCCTGGGACAAGTGCTCATCTGTGGAGCCCTTAATGCTAGGACAGGAATGGAAAAGGACTATACAAGTTCTGATGGCAACACATACATAGTGGGCCATGCAAATTACGATCATGAGTCGATACAGATACAAAGAAACAGCTATGACAGTACAACCAACAAAAATGGAAGAAAATTGCTGAATTTGTCGCAGTCTGGGCCTCTACATCCTCAACGGCCGTACCAAGGGAGACTCTCTAGGAACATACACATTTAGCTCCTATGTAGGCAGCAGTGTGGTAGACTATGCCATCACAGATATGAACCCCACACTTATCAATGGTTTTACAGTCACCCCACAAACACACCTGTCAGACCACAGCCAATTACTGCTATACATTAAATCTTCTAGCAAACCATCACCAAAATTCCACCTGGCCTCTCTCTGCAACCTGCCACTATTCTTTAAATGGTCCAAACAGTCTACCACAAAATACAGAGAGGTAACTGACAGACCTGACATTAAGAAACAGTTTGAAAACTTCCAAAACAACGCCTATGAGATAAGCCCATGAGGTGTGAACCAGGCAGCAAAGGACTTCCATAAAATACTACACACCATCGCAGAAACAACCCAGCTGAGAAAAGCCAACTACAAAAAACCATCCAACAATCCAATAAATGGTTCGACAAAGAATGCAAAGCATTAAGGAACACCTTACGGACATTCTCCAATAACAAAAACAGAGGCCCTGACAACACTGAACTAAGGATAGCCCATGGCACCCTACAGAAAAAATACAAACAAACCCTTAAACAGAAAAAGCAAAACTTCATCTCCAAAAACCTGCAACAGCTGGAAGAGACACTTCAGGAAAATTCTTTCTGGGAAATATAGAAGAATATTGGCTCAGCATCCAGGAAAAACAACCTCCACATCCAAAATGGCGACATCTGGCTCAACTACTTTAAGAACCTCTACAAAGATATTCCAGAGGAGGCTCTAACTGTGGAATAAAAAGACATCATCAAAAGACTAAATGATATGGAGGAAAAAATTAAGGACTTCCAGAACCCCCTAGATGTACCAGTTACACCACAAGAAATTAGGGAGAAAATCCTAAACCTGCAAACCAAAAAATCCAGTGGGATGGATGGAATCCTGCCAGAGATGATTAAACACGACTCCCCAGATGTACACGCTGCACACTGCAAAATGTTCAATCTGGTCCTGAGTGCTGGTTACTACCTTACAGTATGGAACTAAGGCCTCATAACACCCATCCATAAGAGCGGAGACCAGTATGATCCAGGCAACTACAGGGGGATATGTATCAACAGCACACTAGTCACTGTAGATCAGAGGGGGATATGCAAGGAAAATAAAAAACAGCATTTTAGCTTGCACATGATTGGATAATAAAATTAGCAGAGCTTTCCCTCATTTCAGATCTACCCCTCAGATTTACAGCGACTGCACTTCCAAGTGCACTTGTAGTGCAAAGTGGATTTGCCTTTCGTAAACAACCCCCAACGTATTGCTGTTTTTTAAACACTACAGGCACTTATTTTTATTCTTTTACATAGCTATACCTGCAAAAGGGGCCAGACTGAAGTGATCTAGCAGCACTTCATTTTCTGACTAAAGTTCTACTTTAAGTACAGTTGTGGGTTGAAGAGGAGATTTGAAAGGGGTCCTACAATGTTTTGTCATACAAGCCATTCTTATTAAGTTACACTCTTGGTATAAAGACCATTTAAAGGCCAACAAAGGACAGGTTAAAGAAGGTAAAACAGAAGTAAATTATCAGTTCAATGTTATGTGCTCCACGTACACAAAGATACAACGTATTTTCTACTAGAATACTTTCGGTTGAATTTCAAGTGCACTTTGCACTTGTAGTTTCCACTTGTAGTGCAAAGTGGATTTGCCTTTCGTAAATAACCCCCAATGTCCTCAGCAGAAGTCAGGCAGGGTTCATGCCAAACCATCGCACTACAGACCACATCTACACCCTGCACAGCCTCATCAAGAACCATGTCCACAATACAAAACATGGAAAGATATTTGCCTGCTTTGTGGACTTTAAGAAGGCATTTGACTCCGTGTGGCACCCAGGCCTATTCCTCAAACTATTAGAGAGTGGAATAGGAGGGAAAACATATGAGGTTATCAAGAGCTCATACACTGAGAACAGCTGCAGCGTAAAGGTGAATGGGAAAAGAACCGAACACTTCCGGCAGGCCCGAGGAGTCAGACAGGGCTGCAGCCTAAGTCCAACCCTGTTCAACATCTACATCAATGAACTGGCTGCAGCTCTAGAATCCTCCCCAGCACCAGGACTGACTCTACATGACACTGAGGTGAAGTTCCTGCTGTATGCGGATGACCTCCTACTTCTGTCACC
This sequence comes from Aquarana catesbeiana, assembly GCF_042186555.1. Classification (NCBI taxonomy): domain Eukaryota; kingdom Metazoa; phylum Chordata; class Amphibia; order Anura; family Ranidae; genus Aquarana; species Aquarana catesbeiana. Next base: position 252,662,660 of record NC_133330.1, read on the forward strand.
AACAGAGAAAGGCCTACAAGACAGCCTGGAAGTGCTGGAGAAATACAGTGCCACATGGGCACTACCAATCAACGCAAGTAAAACAAAAATCATGGTGTTCCAAAAGAAAAATACTAAACAAACAAAGAGCCCTTCCTTTACATCAACTGCACTGTTGATGAAACTAACACCTACACATACCTTGGCTTAGAAATGAACAAATCAGGAAGTTTCAAGCCAGCTATAGAGGCACTAAAAGACAAGGCATGCAGAGCCTTCTATGCCATCAGGAGACAGCTGTACCACCTAAAACAGGGGTCTTCAAACTACGGCCCTCCAGTTGTTCAAGAACTACAATTCCCATCATGCCTAGCCATGTCTGTGAATGTTAGAGTTTTACAATGCCTCATGGGATGTGTAGTTCCGCAACAGCTGGAGGGCCATAGTTTGAGGATCCCTGACCTAAAACCACCAGTGAGAGTCTGGCTCAGAATGTTTGATAGCGTCATCACCCCAATTCTTCTTTATGGCAGTGAAGTTTGGGGCCCTGTCACCTACCCAGACCAATCCAAATGGGACCCCAACAGAAATATTACATCTGGAATTCTGCAAGCACCTCCTCCAAGTCCATCGGAGCACCTCCAACAGTGCTTGCCGGTCTGAGTTGGGTAGATTTCCCTTACTTCTCGCAGTACAGAAGAGGGCACTATCATACCGGGACCACCTACAAAACAGCAGTCCCAACTCATACCACCATAAAGCCTTACTGAACAGTAAGGACCAGTCCAAGCCGTGTGGCCTGCAACAACTCATCAACACCTTGTCTATCCCAAACTCTCAACAATGTGGCCTGAGAAAATCTCAAATAAAAAACATAATGATTGACTCCAAAGAAAAACATGTTGGAGAACAGAGAAATGAGCTAACAAGCTCTAAAAAACTAACTGTTTACCAGTCATTGCAGAGAGACTACAAACTGGCCCGTACCTGGAGGTGCTACAAGACCCCAAAGACAGACAGACCCTGAGCCTGTACAGACTGAGCGCCCACAGCCTGGAAATCGAATTAGGACGGCACAGACAGACCTACAAGCCCAGGGAGAGTAGACTGTGCCAGCAATGTGACCAGGGAGTCCTGGAGGATGAGGACCACTTCCTGCTACATTGCCCAAAGTACTCATCAGTGAGGGACACTCACTTCCTTAGACTCTCCACTCCACTTAGACTCTCCACTCTCATTCCAGACTTCAATTCTATAAACGAGAAGAGGAAACTCCAATTTCTACTGGGAGAAGAGGAGCCAACGGTAAAAATTGCTGCCCAATATGTGACAGCATGTCACCGACTGAGAGGGACATGTAAGACTAAGGACTTAAAAATCCTTTACACAGACTTATGCCCATTCCGCTCTATATTACCCATTACCCCCCCCCCCCTTCTTTTTCTTATAGAAACTCAACTGCTTTGGCAATGCTAACATGTATGCGGTCCTGACAATAAAGCTTATTTGAATTTGAATTGAGAGAGGGGGTCAGGGAGAGAGAGCAGGGAGGGGGGGTCAGGGAGAAAGAAAGAGGTCAGGAAGAGAAAGAGAGAGGTCAGGGAGAGAGAGAGGTCAAGGATAGAGAGAGTTAGGCGGAGCTACGCATCTACGTCATACCCGGAAACCAGAGCGAGCTTGGAATGCAGCTGAGGCGCATGCCGCTCGGCTGATGTGTCTCTTCCATAGCTCCCTCTGTTTACGCTTTCTCCCACGCTAGTGTGAGTACTGGCTGCCCTTGCATGGGGAGTCTAGATTGGTTTTATTGTGTGTTTTTTGAATAAAATCCTTTTTATAAAACTACTACACTATGGGAGCCCTGTTTTTTCCCTATGAGGATGAGATGAAAGGAGTTGTTGTACCATCCACTGTTTGAAGCTGGGTCACAGAGGAGACACGTGTTGACGCCTGCACTGGATCTGGGAAGCCCTTCATCTTCTGCTGCTACATGCCTATTACCCCTGCAGGGGTGTGAGGAGCTGGTGAATGGGGATCCTTGAGGGGGAGCACGAAAGTCACCTGATATCATCATCTTTCACCACGAGAGTCACTAATTATAAGAACACTTTGCCATTTTGGAGCTTCACATATACTTTATTAAAAAAAAAAAAATTTTTTTTTCACTTTTTATATTTTGAATATACGGGACTGTTGATCACAATGGACTTTAGATTATTGTGATAGTACACTTGTTTTTTCTGTGGGACACTTATCACTTCACTAGGTATCCTACAGGGTGTTTTTAAACTGTTATATTATATATTGTGGTACATTAGGGGAGACTCTGATGGTACTATCTCTCCCACTGGTAATAGAAGGTTTAATCACTTTATATGAAGATGTGTCGTGTTTTATATAGTTTATCACACAGTTTTATGAATTAATCTGTAAGAGGGTATATCAGGTTTATTTGCAGAGGTATAGCACAGATACTTTACAGATTACCCGGTACAGGTAGCGCCACACACCCCTATCCCTTTATATTTTAAGGAGAGAGAGAGGTCAGGGAGAGAGAGGGGGGTCAGGAAGAGAGAGAGGTCAGGGAGAGAGAGGTCAGGAAGAGAGAGGGGTAGAGAGGGGTCAGGGAGAGAGAGAGGGGTCAGGGAGAGAGTGAGGGGGAGAGAGAGAGAGAGAGAGAGAGAGAGGGGGTCAGGGAGAGAGAAGTCAGGGAGAGAAAGGTCAGGAAGGGAGAAGGGTAGAGAGGGGTCAGGGAGAGAGAGAGAGAGAGAGAGAGAGAGAGGGGGGGTCAGGAAGAGAGAGAGAGAGAGGTCAGGGAGAGAGAGATCAGGAAGAGAGAGGGGTAGAGAGGGGTCAGGGAGAGAGAGAGAGAGAGAGAGAGAGGGGGGGTCAGGGAGAGAGAGGTCAGGGGGAGAGAGAGGTCAGGGAGAGAGAAAGAGAGGTCAGGGAGAGAGAGAGTGGTGAGGGGGAGGGATAGAGAGAGGGGAGAGAGAGAGGTCAGGGCGAGAGAGAGAAGGGAGAGGGGAGAGAGTGAGAAGGGAGAGAGAGAGAGGGGTCAGGGGGAGAAAGAGAAGGGAGAGAGAGGGGAGAGAGAGAGAAAGGAGAGAGGGGTCAGGGAGAGAGAGAGAGAAAAGGGAGAGAGAGAGGGGAGAGAGAGAGAAAGGAGAGAGAGAGAGGGGTCAGGGGGAGAGAGAGAGAAGGGAGAGAGAGAGGGGGGTCAGTGAGCGAGAGAGAGAGAAAGGTCAGGGGAGAGAGAGAGGGGGTGAGGGAGAGAGAGAGAGGTCAGGGAGAGAGAGAAGGGAGCAGGGTCAGGTCAGTGAAAGTGCTAACTCACTGGAATGGTCCCCATGGGGCTCACTGGTTCATTCAGTTTTTCCAGTGTGGCTGTTGGCTGCTTGTTTTTAATATTAGCGCCCACCTCCCCTTCACAGACGGAGCACACAGGAGGGACGGGACTCGGGAGAAGTGTGAAGCTGCTTGGGGCAGACATGCTGCAGGTGGGTTGGATGGAGCACTCAGGAGGGGCGGGACTCGGGAGAAGTGTGTAGCTGATGTGACATCTTGATCCCAGAGCGGAGAGGGGAGGATTGCTGGACACGCATCAGAGCAGAGAGCGCCCTGCTGGGGGGGGGGGGCTGGGTGATGTAAGAACGGAGAACGGGTGTGGCGCTGTTTGACACATGTCAGAGTGGCTGCCTGGTGGATAGTTGCAACTTGCAAGCTCTGTGGACAGTGCGGGAGTAGAATAACCAGCGGCCGGGCGCCCTAGGCAGCAGTGCGCCCTAGGCGGTTGCCTAGTCCGCCTAGTGGTAGCACCGGCCCTGTTAACTGATTAAGGTTATGTTGACTGTTAACAGGTTAAAATGATCCTTATGCCTGGTACACACAGGCAGTTTGTTCTTTTTGTTCAACCCTTTGGGCTGAATAAAAAAAAAATAGCTGAGGCGCTCGCTTTATTATTTATGTGATGTTAGTACAGCGATCTTCCCGCTGAGCGCTATTGTGGGCATGGGCATCCGCAGATAGGAGCAAGGGGGGTCAAGTGCCCCCCTGGCAGGGCTGGTGCCACCTATAGGCAAGTGCGCACAATCGGTCAGGGGCACCGCACTGCATGTCCCAGGGCCGGGAGTCACATAGACAACATGGAGTGTCAGGGAGTGATGGTGTTTGTAGCCCCTGAGCTGAGGGGAGGCAGCGCGGCCAGAGGCAGGGAATACAAAGCTCTCCCACAGCTTGCCTGTTACCTTTCACCCGCTGCCTGGACAGCATCTGCTAATGCTCAGCCCGAACAGATCACTGATGATTTATCTCCCCTCCTCTCCTCGTCCTCGGCTCAGACTGCCGGCTGTGCGTGCTCTTCCTGGACATGTGTGAGAGGCCCAGAGCTCCCTTCTACATAGGGGCCTCAAGAACACCCATCGCATGGGGCCCCAGCCTCATCTGAGCTGATGTTGGAGCCTTCCATCGCCTTTTCTGGGGTTAGTAATCCATTTAATTCTCTCTAATGTCATCTGAAGCTTGAACTATAGAAATTGATTGGAGGGGAGTTCTCCATACTAATGATTGTGTGTGTAATATATCTGGGTGAAATGTATCTGTGTGTATCGGGGTGTAATGTATCTGTGTATATTGGGGTGTAATGTATCTGGGTGTATGGGGGTGTATTGTATTTGTGTGTAATCTGTGTGTATGGGGGGTGTAATGTATCTGGGTGTATGGGGGTGTATTGTATTTGTGTGTAATCTGTGTGTATGGGGGGTGTAATGTATCTGGGTGTTTGGGGGTGTAATGTATCTGTGTGTATCGGGGTGTAATATATCTGGGTGTATGGGGGTGTATTTTATCTGTGTGTAATCTGTATGTATGGGGGTGTAATGTATCTGGGTGTAATCTGTTGTATGGGGGTGTAATGTATCTGGGTGTATCTGTACTATAAATAATTAAGTGCAGCGCTAGGATCACCCAGCATGGACTAGAAAGATGGGTGAAAAATGTATACACCAGTGAAAAGGTGAAATAAAATAACAGAAGTGAAAAAACAACCAGGTAGGTATAATCAAAATGTCTTGGTAAAATGTGGCGTATCAAGCGACAAAGTCCATACACATAAAATCAGTGAAAGTCTTCTCAGAGGGAGAGGCCCTGGACGGTGAATAGACACTCAAATGGAAGGCGACCACAGATAGCAAGCCAAACACATCTTCAATAAAAGAGGTTAGGTACCCTTACCGGATCCGTAGGACGTATCTGCCGTATAGCAGTATGTCTATTAGGCATGAGGAGGTGACCTCCTGTGATGTCCACCCCATAGATGTCCTGTAGATCACGGTCACCGGTGAGAAGTAGTTGTCCTGGGTGAAAGCTGGACCGCTATCACACACGCTCTCCAGTTCCGGAACAAAAGGGTCAGGAGGAACTAATAGGAACTGGGACCATAGAGAAAAAGGAAAAGGAGACTCCACATAGTGTAGGTTAAAATGAGGGGTTTTAATAAATAAAAAACCTTTACAAAATAAAAGTGATCACAGGCAAATAAAAAATGGCAATGTGGGAAGCTGAGAACGCTTTTTTTTTTTTTTTTTTTTTTTTTTTTACAGCAGGACCCGTGTGCCCCCTATGGACGGGTAGCCACTGACATATAGCTGTGTGTTAGCTTATAATTTTAGCTTTGATTAAGCACTGAGTATGGTGTGAAACATGTTAGTTTTATTGTACGCTGTATCTCTTTCATTCACTTGCTGTATGGAGTGTCATATGTTTTTGATTCAATAAAGGTGATTTTATTATAGTACGGCCATCCAGACATTTCTTCATACTAATGCGCAACCAAATAATTACCCTTAATTAAAAAAAAAGGGGGATTTAGAAAAAAAGTGATGAAAAAAACAATAATAATTGAATAAAGAAATAACATATATATTAAAAGTCCATAAAGTGCTTCAGTGGGTGCAAATATGTTAAATTTACAGCAGAGAGAGATTTACAGCATGAATAAGCAGCTGATGATTCATGATACAGTCATATGAACATGGATCAGAACCTTAAAGGAAGGTTTGTGGTATCCAAGCTATGAGGAACGGAGGTTGTTTTGAGTGGAAAGGGAGGTCCTACCAACGTTAGTATAATGTTCCTTAATAAAATGCTTGGTGAGTGAACAATTATCAGTAGGGTAATTGATAAAGGCCAGTTGTCAGCAAAATAGTTGAGTGGACCTATTTTACCATTTCAATATATGTGTTTATTATGTTTTACAATATTATTAAAGTGATATTAAACTCTTGCAGTATCATTTGGAGCCACCCTTGCATGCAGGGACTAGAGTTGTGTCTCCCTACACTGTGTGCATCAATAGAAACACACAGCCCCATAGCCTAGCATGGAAAGGTACTCCTCAGCTTCTCCTTCCACTTCCTCTTTCCTTCTCCAAGCTAACAGAGTGACTGAAGACTGCACTGTCCACTGTTAGCTCTTTCCTGTGAAAACTGAGAAGCAGCACCAAGAAGGGAAGCAGTGCTAAGAGAGTAGATGCCAGCAGCATTGAAAGTTGTAAACTGCAAGGGGTGAGGTAAGAATTTTAATGAGTAGTTTACTGGAGAAAAAAGGCAACTAATTGCACACAGGACACCAACTCACTTTGGCCAAAAACAAACCAGGTAATGTAAGATGGTTTCAGGTGTGCTCTCCACCCAGAGAAGAGGTCCATCAGATGTGTTTCGCCCCCTAGTGGGCTTAATCATTGAGATAACTGGAGAGGGCTTATTTTATTGTACTTAATGTGTTAAACTAAAAAAACACAGATGATTTAATACTATTTTAATCACTACATCTAGATGCTGCAAAGAAAAAACTCCCAACATAAAATCACACCTCCTTACCTAAGAATAGGAAAGTATATTGTTGGGGCAAATATATCATATATTCATGTTTATGTAGTGGACATTTATGGAGTTTTGGAAACCACAAGTCATTCTTTCCCAGTAAGTAGGAAACCAGTCATGAAAAATAGGAAATTCAGATTAAAGCAATTTAAGCCAGGTGTCAATTCATTTGCAGTATATCAGTGTATTTTTTGGCAGTACCCACTACCCAAGCTTACATAATGCAAATATTCCAAGTGGTAACCAAGCCCAGAATGTGAGAAGTTCAAGTGAAATATGCTGTGCACTCAGCATCTTTTCTTCCCAGTAAAAATGAATTAACAAGAATAGAGTTGGTCAAGTGGCCATATAGATACATTTATAAAAACGCTCTTATTGCTTGACGGAAGATTGCTTTGACTGAGATAAGATTTTGTATCTACCTATTATTTTAAAGTATACCTAAATTTAAGTAAACCTACATTTTTTAACATTTTGAATCAAGTATGGAGTCTTTTTTTTTTCCACCTGTGTCCCATTTGAGAGATTTCTTTTCACGGTTTGGCCTGTAGAAAAGAGAGGAAATCACTAAATGATAGGGGAATCTCCTTTTATGACCTGTACACACGAGCAGACTTTTCGACCGGACTGGTCCGACGGACTGAATCTGGCAGACAATCCGACTCTGCGTGGGCTTCATTGGACCTTCAGCGGATTGTTTCTGTCGAAAATCTGACGGACTTTAGATTTGGAACATGTTTCAAATCTTTAAGTTGGAACTCCGCTGGACCCAGTTCCTATCGAAAAATTCCGCTCGTCCATATGCTAATCCGACGGACAAAAACCGACACTAGGGCAACTATTGGCTACTGTCTATGAACTTCCTTATTTCAGTCCGGTCGTACGTCATCACGTACGAATCCGTCGGACTTTGGTGTGATCGTGTTTAGGCAAGTCCGTTCGTCCGAAAGTCCTTTCGGAAGTCCGTCAAAAGTCCGTCGGGAGTCCATCAAAAGTCCGTCGGAAGTCTGTGAAAAGTCAGTCGAAAGTCTGTTGAAAGTCCGTCGGAAAGACTGTCGGACCTTTGTTGCAGAAAAATCCGCCCGTGTGTACAGGGCTTTAGACAGCTGTTATCAGAACAAGTGTTCCCATTGGAAAAGTTTGCCTATTTTCCTGTTCTATTGACAACTAAAAATTTTTGGGTTTCATTCACTTTTTGTCCTGGTAATAATGGTTATCAGGACAAACGGAGGAGGTGCATCATCCAGGTGGGAACACAGACAGCAATGAAAATCCTGACAGGGGTTCTAACCCTTCTAGACTATATGTGAAACAAAAGGAAATGTTTCGGCTTTGGATATACTTTAACCACTTCACTACCCGCCCATAGTCAAATGACGGCCTGAGATGGGATCTCCCATCCTGGGTGGCCGTCATATGACGTCCTGGGCTTCCCGGCCATCTAGGGGGCGCGTGCGCGCCCGCGGTATTGCTCGGAACCCGGTGCGTGTGCCCGGCGGCCGCGGTTGCCGCCGGGCACCCGCGATTGCCCGTTAACCGAACAGGACCGTGGATCTGTGTGTGCAAACACACAGATCCACGTCCTGTCAGGTGAGAGGAGACCGATCTATGTTCCCAGTACAGAGGAACACCGATCAGGCTCCTCTCCTTGTGAGTCCCCACCCCCTATAGTTAGAATCACTCCCCTAGGAAACACATTTAACCCCTCGTGTCCCCCTAGTGGTTAACCCCTTCCCTGCCTGTCACATTTATACAGTAATCAATGCAATTTTATAGCATTGATCGCTGTATAAATGTGAATGGTCCCAAAAATGTGTCAAAAGTGTCCGATGTGTCCGCCATAATGTCGCAGTCACGAAAAAAATCGCAGATCGCCGCTATTACTAGTAAAAAAAATAAATAAATGCCATAAATCTATCCCGTATTTTGTAGACGCTATAACTTTTGCGCAAACCAATCAATATACGCTTATTGCGATTTTTTATACCAAAAATATGTAGAAGAATACGTATCGGCCTAAAGTGAGGAAAATTTTTTTTTTCTTTTTAAATTGGGATATTTATTATAGCAAAAAGTAAAAAATATTGTGTTTTTTTCAAAATTGTCGCTCTTCTTTTGTTTATAGCGCAAAAAATAAAAACCGCAGAGGTGATCAAATACCACCAAAAGAAAGCTCTATTTGTGGGGGAAAAAAGGATGTCAATTTTGTTTGGGTACAACATCGCACAACTGCGCAATTGTCGATTAAAGTGCGACAGCGCTGAAAACTAAAAATTGGTCTGGGAAGGAAGGGGGTGAAAATGCCCGGTATTGAAGTGGTTAAGAGACCCATGTCTGTTAAATTTTATGTGACAATCATATCACAAGTATTACGGACACATTCAGAGTCCTACTCCCGTTATGAAGGGGTCCTATTCATCAGGGCACAGTAAAAAGTGCCATGTTCTGACCAGTGTTTTTGGTATTCTTGATGTTTTCTGTCCAGAACACGCTACTTTAAATTTGACCATTTATTGATGAAGGAAGCCCCTAGAAAAAATATAGTTTTTTTTAGTTTAATATGACTGCAAACAAAAAACTTTTCTGGAGCTAACTTCTTACATCTTCAACCTTTATTTTCTTACATCTCCAGTCTTCCCAAGAAAAGAGCTGAACTTCGGCCCCTGATCTCCACTCCAGTCTTCCTGAGAAAAGAGCTGAACTTTCGCCCCTGATCTACAAAAAGCCACCTGAAAGAAAACCTGTACTCAAGACAAACCCTATCAAGGCCCTTAGCGTTGCTAGAGAGCCAGCCCTCCACGCATTTAATCTTTGCTCAGGAATGTATTTCTGATAGAGGATCTAAACTTTATTCAGTCTAATATAAAATTTGCTTTTATTGCTGCCTGTCTTCCCTTTGGTAGTTTAACCTTCACTGCTGATTGCAGGTTATTTACTGGTCAATATAATCAGCTTCGTTAAGGTATAACTAAAGGTAAAACATTTTGTTTTAGTTTTGGATAGCATGGAGAGGGATTAGAACCCCTGTCAGTTTTTATTGTTGTTTGGGTCCTCTGTTGAGGAGATTTACCCTCCCAAATTTTGGGTTGTCCCCAGAAAAGTAAAAGAGGTGAAATCTTCCAATGGGGACACTAATTCTGGTGACCTGGGGGTCCCCAAGGGATTCCCTAATTTTGCAGGGATTTCCTCTCACTTCCTGTTTGTCTATGGAACAAGCAGTGTTCATTTTTATAGCAATTTTTTATTGTTTTAGTTATAGTCTTTTGACTAAAATGCCATTTTAGTTTTAGTCGTATTTTAGTCTTTTGACTAAAATGCCATGTTAGTTTTAGTCGTAATTTAGTCATCTGAGTTATTTTAGTTTTATTTTAGTCCAATAAAATCTCCAGTACATTTTAGTCGACTAAAATATAATGGTTTTAGGTAAACTTTAATGCATTATTTCTTTCGAACTGCCAAACATTATATACTCCTGGAGTAAAAATCGAATAACACGTTTATTATTTATGGTATTGAGGTTTGAACATGCACTACAGACATAGATTTAGCGATTGTGATATAAATTCAATTTCGTTTTAGTCACAGTCTTTTGACTAAATGCCATTTTAGTTTTAGTCGTATTATAGTCTTTTGACTAAAATTTATTTTAGTTTTAGTCTTATTTTAGTCATCTGAATTGTTTTAGTTGTATTTTAGTCGACTAAAATAGTATTACTTTAGTCGGCAAAAATATATTAGTCGCCGAAATTAACACTGGGAACAAGAAGTGATGGGAAATCTCTGACATGGGACACAGATGGGGAAAAAAAATCTGACAGGGGTTATAAACAAATTTCTTCATCAGTTTAGGTCAATATGTTTTCTTCTACATATTTTTGGTAAAAAAAAAAAAAAAATCGCAATAAGCGTATATTGATTGGTTTGCACAAAAGTTATAGTGTCTACAAAATAGGGGATATATTTATGGCATTTTTCTTCTTCTTTTTTTTTTACTAGTAATGGTGGTGATCTGCAATTTTTATCGGGACTGTGACATTACGGCTGACAGATCGGACACTTTTGACACTTTTTTGGGACCATTCACAATTATACAGCGATCAGAGCTAAAAATATCCACTGATTACTGTATAAATGTCACTTGCAGGGAAGAGGTTAACACTAGGGGGCGATCAAAGGGTTAAGTGTGTTCCCTGGGAGTGTTTCTAACTGTATGGGGGCTGGACTGACTGGAGGAGGAGAGAGATCCCTAGGAACAACAGATCTCTCTCTAATTCCCCTGTCAGAACGGGGATCTGTCTATTTACATTGACAGATCCTCATTCTGGCTCTCGTTCCCACAATCGCGGGTGGCCGGCGGACATCGCGGCTGCCAGCCACGTGCATTGGGTCTGGAGCCAACGTATAGCTACAGTGACTTGCGGGAACATGCTGACCTGCCGTCGTAAAATGACGGCGGCTGGCCGGCAAGTGGTTAAATAGTTTTCAACGTATGAGTCTACAGGGGGTACATATTTAATAATTTTACTTTGTTTTTGTTTAGGTCTTTTTTTTTTTCTATGAACTTTGAGTAGTATTGTTATTTGTAGTTTTTTTTTTGGTGATATGCTGTTGTGTATATTTCTAAGGCCCCTTTCACACTGGGGCGGTGGGGGCGTCGGCGGTTTTACCGTCGTTTTTGCGGCTGTATTCAGCCGCTAGCGGTGCGGTTTTAACCCCCGCTGGCGGCCGAAAAAGGGTTAAAACCGCTCGTATAGCGCGGCTATAGCCGCGGTATTGCCGCGGTATTGCCGCGGTATAGCTGTGCTGTCCCATTGATTTCAATGGGCAGGAGCGGTTTAGGAGCGGTGAATACACCGCTCCTTCACCGCTCCAAAGATGCGGCTTGCAGGAGTTTTTTTCTTCTCCTGCCAGCGCACCGATTCAGTGTGAAAGCCCTCGGGCTTTCACACTGAACAAACAGCAGCGGCTGTTTTGGGTCGGTTTGCAGGCGGTATTTTTAGCGCAATAACGCCTGCAAACCGCCCCAGTGTGAAAGGGGTCTAAGCCTTTATGCAAGTGGTCCCATATTCAATACTTTAGATTTAAAGGCCCCTGTACACAACAGGGCACTACCAACTAGCTATTGTTTCAGGTGTACAGTAAACTATGTATCTCAATTTTTATTATTACTTTTTTCTTTAACTGTGCTAGATATGTGAAGTATTAGGCTGAAGGGAACTTCAAGAATATGGTCATTATTACTTCTTCCTGGACCCTACCTTCTATATACCTTTTGTAAAAAGAATATTTTAAGGGCCCAGATTTTTCTATTTTGGGTGGTGTGGGGTACAATTAGATGGCTCACCTTCCAGAATTTTTACTTTATTTTTCTTGAAAAGTGACAGAAAGTACCTCCTAATAAAGACAAGCAACGGAATTGCGTCGGAATTGTGTACACACGATCGGAATTTACGACAACGGATTTTGTTGATGGAAAATTTGAGATCCAGATCTCAAATTTTGTATGACAGAAATTCCGATGGAAAATGTCCGATGGAGCCTACACACAGTTGGAATTTCCGACAACAAGCTCCCATCGAACATTTTCCGTCGGAAAATCCGACCGTGTGTACGGGGCATTAGGGTGTCAGAGCTCCCATCCTGCACTACTATCTTGGTCCTCATCAGATGGCTGCCCCTTCTGAGTTCAAGCAGCCTGGCTCCTGATGATGTGTGCAGTCGTGTAGTGTGGTGCCCCCTTCCCCCAAGCTGTTCCGTGAATGGGCTCCTGCAATATGTGATGAGATTTTCCCAGAGAGCTGTTGGAGCCCCTGGAACAAGTCATTTTTCAGAGTAAATTTCCACTTCTTTTACATATATCATCATATTACAGGTTTTTTTTTTTCCTTTATATATTGTTACCCAACTCTCGCTTACCCACTACTCTTTAAAGCTTACAAGAAAAAAACAGTCACTTCCAGCGTTAAAAAAGGTATTTCATGATTAAAACAGCACCGAGGACATAAGTGTTCCAAAACCAGGCGGATGCTACCCTCCTCAGATGGGGTAATCCAGTAGAAACTAGAAACAGAAAAAAAGGGAGAAGTGCACACCTAGTGCATTACCAAACACATTTAATAGGTGTTAAAAGGTTAAAAGTGGATACTCACAAAAGTGGCGACCCACAATGGGCACATTGTGGGTTGCCACTTTTGTGAGTATCCACTTTTTACTCTTAAAGGCTTACTTGAAGAGTCAACCAAAAAAAATTAAAAAAAGCATATCGATATTGTTGAGGTGTTTAGTCCTGAACTGAGTGTATTTGGCACCCACACTGTGGCATTTCCTATGGTAGGAGGCTCCACTTCAGGTTTTGTGACTGGCTCTGAGGAGACAGGTATCTAATAAAGGGAGTGCATTTGTGAAAGAGAGCCAAACTAGAATTGTGGCTGGAGGCAGAAAACCATTAAGCCACACTGATTTTAATATCTGAATGACCAGACAGTGGGAACTCTTGGCTGGGAGACACCTTTTTAAATGCTTCGTAGTCTCAATCTACAAACAGATACTTCTAGATAATTTCAGGCTTTGAATTCTTCACATATCTTCTTTTTCCTTTCCTCCCCATTCTTCTCACAGTGGTCATTTCCACTAAGGGCAGATAAATCCATATCTCTTTTACCTCCTAGAACATACGACCATTCACATCATCTGAGGAGGAAAGCACTGGTGATGTAGCCTTCCTGAGATGCATCTGTGAGAGCAGGCTTACATCACCAGGGTCTCACTCAACCTGGAAACCGAAAAACAGTAATTGTGTGGAACAGCAAAAATGTATCTAACTAATGAGTGTAAGATAATTTTATATCAGCATGCAGAGCTACATGCTGATGTGATTTTTTAAGAAAGGGTAGAAAGGTCTACTTTAACCACTTCAGCCACGGAAGATTTGACTGCTCAATGACCAGGCCATTTTTTGCGATACGGCACTGCTTCACTTTAACTGACAATTGCGCAGTCCTGTGACTCTATACCCAAACAAAATTCACGTAATTTTTTTCCCACAAATTGAGCTTTCTTTTTGTGGTATTTAATCATCTCTGCGCTTTTTATTTTTTGCGCTATAAACAAAAAAAAAGAAATAAAAACACAATATTGTGTACTTTTTACTATAATAAATATCCCCAATTTAAAAAAAAAAAATGCAAATTTTTTCCTCAGTTTAGGCCGATATGTATTCTTCTACGTATTTTTGGTAATAAAAATCACAATAAGCGTATATTGATTGGTTTGCGCAAAAGGTATAGCGTCTACAAAATAGGGGAAAGATTTATGGCATTTTTATTATTATTATTTTTTTTTTTACTAGTAATGGCAGTGATCAACGATTTTTATCGGGACTGCGACATTATGGCAGACAGATCGGACACTTTTGACACATTTTTGGGACCATTGATAATTATACAGCGATCAGTGCATTAAAAATGCACTGATTACCTGCAACTTAATAAAGGGATATCAAAGGACACGCTGACAGCAATACCCACTGAGGCGCTACACCTTATCTCCCCAGACTTACCTCTCTCGGGATGGACAAAAACCGGCATCATCTACTTAGGTATGCTTTTTTCACCATCAGGTTTGCTTTCCTTTGAGCAGTTAACGCAGAAGTTCGGATTAACCAAACACACGTTTTTTTCTTTACCTACGGATTAGATCTAGCCTATCAAAAATGTGCTGGTCAACCTCGGATTGTGTTTCACTCCCTCTGCTCAAGTTCTACAATATGGTTGCACCCAAGACCAAAGGAATCTCTTTTATGTACAAACTGCTCACCAAGCCAACTACTAACCATCTGTCTTCCTCCTCACAGTATTGGTCTTCACTGTTGGACCACCCACCTACAGATCTACACTGGCCGAGAGCCCTCACATTGCCCCTACGCCTGTCTCACTGCATTAATCAGTGGGAAGCACTACAAAAGCTTTTTCACAAATGGTATTTTACCCCAGAAAGGCTAGCGAAAATATACCCGAACACCTCCCCTAATTGTTGGAGGGGATGTGATGAAACTGGATCTCTTTCACACATATGGTGGGAGTGCCACCTCGTCAGAAATTTTTGGAGAAAAGTGCAAAATCTAATTGAGTCTCCCAATCTCTGTCCCCACTTGACCTACTCCTAGGACTCTCGATCCCCACATTGCCTAACCATTTGCAAACGCTGGTCACACACATCCTCATTGCAGCAAGATTGACAATCGCGAAAAAGTGGAAATCAACAGACCAAGCTGCACTGAGAGATGCCATCCACTTACTTAACCTACACTTCCAGATGGAATTCTCCTTTGCCTGGAAACCTTGGATCTTAGACTCTAGAAGTACACCATTGTCGTGGCAGTTCTACCTTTATCTAGACTGGATCCCACACCAGCATCCCTTCCTTACTACAGTCTTACAGACATCATATAACCGTTTACTTAACCCTAATCCCTTGATCTTGAGGTAGCTCAATAAAGGCTACACTTAAGTAAGCTTTTACCTTCCTTGCCATTTATGTAAGCATAAAGACGCCAGGGTATGCCCAATTGGCGATGTTTCTGTATTCTTTTTCTTCTCGTACAATACAATAAAAATCTTGAATAAAAAAATAAATAAAAAAAATGCACGGATTACTGTGTAAATGTCACTGGCAGGGAAGGGGTTAACACTAGAGGGCGATCAAGGGGTTAACTGTGTTCCCTAGTGTGTGTTCTAACTGTAGGGGGATGGGAGTGACTGGAGGAAATGACAGATCATTGTTTCTAACTATCAGGAACTCACAATCTGTCTCTCCTCTCCTCACAGAACAGGGATTTGTGTGTTTACACACACAGGTCCCTGTTGTGGCTCTTGTGCCCGCGATTGCGCATGGCCGGTGGTCATCGCGACCGCCGGCCACGTGCATCGGCACCCCAGCAGTGCTATCCCACTTAAAGGGACCGATGCACAGCTATGATGGTTCACGGGATCGTGCCAACCTGCCGCAGTATAATGACAGCGGCTGGTCGGCAAGTGGTTGAGGGGAATGTGCACAAGAAGTTGTTCTAGATAATATTTTAAGAAAAATATAAGATATACTAACCACTACTGAATATCTAACCTATATCTTACAATATTTTTTAGGTTCAATTAATGGTATACCGCACAAATGTTGTTTTAGCTGCTGGTGTGGTGATGTCAACTGGAACCTATCCTCAGTTTGCACGTATAAAGCAACACTAAGTTGTTGCAGTATTTTTTAATAATCCATCAGAAGTAACAAATCTTCATTGTTTCAAAGTTGGATACAAGACAATTTACTGGCAACAGTTTCTGGCATAGCTCTTTGACCCTTCCTTAAGCCTACTGTCTTATTCTCAAAAATCCTGTGTTCATTACCTGAAATCTGTGTTCCAGAACTGACAATGCTGCACTGGCTTTAACCTTTACAATACTAATCTTGCCCAACTCATCTGTCAAGGATCAGCCATAGAAGAAACGTCTAACATGCTGACATCAAATATCATCATCCAAAATATTTTTAATATGATATATCAAAATGAATCACAGCAATTTTTCAAATCATAAGGATAAATGTAGATTGAAATCAACATTAAGCACCCACCATTGTAAAATATTTAGATGAAATGGATACAGGATCCAAATATTTTACAACTGTTGGGGCTTAATGTGGATTTTGTTGGATTTTGACTTGGTGTATATCTTCTGCACTGCAACTTGTAATAGTTGTAGGTTTATATCTGAATATACTTTTAATAATTGCACGTATGCATGATTACACTATACTGTTGTTTTAGTGTACTGACTATGCGTCTGTGTGGTAGGAAAGGTTATATAATTGTAGCAATAACTCTCGGTGGAGCTGCTGGTTTAAAGCGGGCTTGTCACCTTCACTCTCGATACCTCTGTTTCACCGGCACCGGGTCTAGGGTTCCATTGAGTTTACCTCTGGACGATATAAGCACCAAACACTTGAGTAGGTTTTCCAATGCTTTAATAAAACGAACAAGGGAAATAGCAGGAAAGAGGCAACAGGAAAGCTGCAGGGAAGCTCAAATACCTTTCTGTTGTATTTCTTCAGAACATTCTTTGTAATTGAACACTTGCAATTGAATAGTCCCCCTTTCGTAGGATTTAATCTTTGCCCGCCTGGATAGACATCTCTCACTTGCCTAGCAGCCAGCACGTAGCAGGAACAAAAGTCTCTGCCACAGGCTTATCTGGAATAAAACCCGTACAATCCTCTGCCACAGGATGTATTGGTTTGTGATGAATGTCAGATACAGTACTTGGACCTTTAAGCCAACCCGGCAGTACTATACTGTAAGATTACTTCCGAATGCGTCCCCCAATTGAGTCACCAGGCCCCTCTCCAGACCAGCACTCTGCATGATCCTTCCATGACGGGTCCTGCCCTGGGATCTTCACGGTTGTCTAGCTTCTTCACTCAGGATAGACAGCTCAGGACCATTCCTCCGCTGCTGTGGTAGGCCCCAGACAGGCTTCTGGGCCCACCCACATGCCGCAGCGATGCGGGCCTCCGGAACGGAGGATCACGAGGTGGTTTTGCTAATGCATACCTGTCGGCCAGGAGGGCCAGCAGGTGGCTGAAAACGAACCCTAAAACATGGCCTCTGTCCCATAAATACCCTCTCCCAGAATGCAACTCGGAGGACCACCTCCACCGAGTTATCTCCGGGACAGAGGAGCACTCATTCGCTTCAACACGTTGCTTTTCCAACACCTGCCGATGGTGACAACAACACCCACCGGCACAATGTGGAACTGCATGCAACGTCAGCCAAGCTGGGACAGAGGCAAATCTAACTTCCTATAATAAGCGACCAACTAAATTTACCTATCAGCAGTAGATAAAAATCTACCAGCGCTACATACTCCCCCCCAGTACAACTGTCACAAAACAATAACTCCCAGACCTGAGAGTAGGTATTTGAGCTTAAAACTTGGATTTAGTTAAAGAAGAAAGAAAGACAGTAGAAAGACTTTTTAAGATCAACGTTTGTAAAACAGTATGTTCACATCCGCAAACAAAACCATCCTATGACTGTACACAACCTCACTATCTATTTTAGCTGAAAAGCCTAACAGCTTGATAGGGGATCAAATAGTTCCTGAAAAGGAAAACATATTAAACATACATGCGACCTATACTGTTTCAGGAGCAAAGTCTCATTTGAAAAAAATGAAACTCTCTTCCCATTATCTATATCAGATTAATCTTTAGGAGTCCATCCCTATATATATACAGTTTTTCTTAAATTAAGAAAATCCGGCTAGCAAAAAAGAAGTCCTTGGATTTAAAACACTGAGATGAGTGTTCAGATCTTGACCATGAAGATCTCTGTGCACTGACACTAACTAACTAACTCAAAGTTCTTTTGTCCATAATTACCAATAAAACCGGGGATCTGGCAATGTCAGTGTCTTTCCCAGTTTATCCACTGTAGTGATGAAATACACAACGTCATCCCTTCCGGGTCTGCAAATGACCACTTTGTCAGCATGAATGTGCCGACCATAATTCCAGTGCATAAAACATCCACTGAAACGTTCATCCATAGCAACAGAACAACCAGTTTTCCGGAAAGGCTTAGGCACAGACAAATAGTCCCAAACAGCTTCACTGTACCAAAACTCCCAGTTAGCTTCAATCACTTGCATTATGTCCTGAGGGACATATGGGTACTCCAAACCATACTCCGTAGTGACACGCTTGTTCAACATTCTCTGCAAACGTGCAAGTTTCAGTAAGGATCTATTTTTCCCCATACCAGGAGGCACACACAAATCCAATGACTTGCTCACCATAGACCCAGCCGGTGTCTGAAGTGAACTAGTAACTTTTGACAATGTCTCAATTACAGTGCTGTGTGGCTCCACACAGGGTGACGTCTTCCCAGAACTCAGGGCTGTCCATTCAGGGAAAGTCATGGCAGAGGCGACATCCTCGCCTTGGGCCCATAACAACTCTTGTGACATAGTCTCAAATAGGTCATCATCACCGGAGAGATCCGACATGGATTCTATCTCCGAATCTCCCAGTTCTTCTGCTGGCAGATATCTATTTACAGTCCCAGATACATTCCTCAACAATTGCTCACCCGTTCCTGACGTGGACTTTGTTGGATCCGGTTCGGGTAGTCTCTGGGGTAGGCCTCAACCACGGCCGCGGGAAGCCTTCACATATCCCACCTTCTTCTGGACAGGTACAACAGGGATAGGTGTAGTGGACGCGGAAATCAAAGTAATGTCCGCTGATGAATCGGTAACAGCAGGGTCTCTCCCCGGAACACTCTCGGTAGCAACAGGCAAAGTCATGGCCTGCCGTTCTCTTCCAGCAGAAATAGCAGCTTCTAATGTGGCGACACCTGTAGCCCAGTCCATACGATAAGCACGGGGCGACATGGTAGGTTGCTCCACCACAAACAAATATTCTTCACATTTCGGGCAGCGACCAAATGGACGGAGATGTACGGCCAGTCCCTCACATTTGTGGCAAATCATGCCCAGCCCTTCGATATCTCCAACGGTGTAGAAAACAAACCTCCCCTGCGGCTTCAGACGAATACCGGTATCTGTTAGCAGGGTTCCGGTCAACACAGTACTCGACACGGTGCTCGCTGGGAACATTCTTGGTCCCATAATTGACTGCATCGCCGAAAAAGACATGGCCACACTCTGATCTTCTCAGCATGATCACGGGGCCTCTCTTCTGCTCTGGCGCCAAACACATACACGCGTCCCACGCAGTATCAAGTAGGGTAGACTCCTCCCACTTGTTCTTCTGATCACGTAGCTCCCGGGCTTTTACTGGCGCCCGCCGCCTACGCACTCAGAAATAAAGTCCTGCAACTTTTAACCTCTTCTTCTCCTGAGAAAATGACAAAGTCCACGATACCTCTGTTTCACCGGGTCTAGGGTTCCATTGAGTTTACCTCTGGACGATATAAGCACCAAACACTTGAGTAGGTTTTCCAATGCTTTAATAAAACGAACAAGGGAAATAGCAGGAAAGAGGCAACAGGAAAGCTGCAGGGAAGCTCAAATACCTTTCTGTTGTATTTCTTCAGAACATTCTTTGTAATTGAACACTTGCAATTGAAAAGTCCCCCTTTCGTAGGATTTAATCTTTGCCTGCCTGGATAGACATCTCTCATTTGCCTAGCAGCCAGCATGTAGCACGAACAAAAGTCTCTGCCACAGACTTATCTGGAATAAAACCCGTATGATCCTCTGCCACAGGATGTATTGGTTTGTGATGAATGTCAGATACAGTACTTGGACCTTTAAGCCAACCCGGCAGTACTATACTGTAAGATTATTTCGGAATGCGTCCTCCAACCGAGTCACCAGGCCCCTCTCCAGAACAGCACTCTGCATGATCCTTCCATGACGGGTCCTCCCCTGGGATCTTCTCGGTTGTCCAGCTTCTTCACTCAGGATAGACAGCTCAGGACCATTCCTCCGCTGCTGTGGTGGGCCCCAGACAGGCTTATGGGCCCCCCACATGCCGCAGCGATGCGAGCCTCCGGAACGGAGGACCACGAGGTGGTATTCCTAATGCATACCTGTCGGCCAGTAGGGCCAGCAGGTGGCTGAAAACGAACCCTAAAACATGGCGTCTGTCCCATAAATACCCTCTCCCAGAATGCAACTCGGAGGACCACCTCCACCGAGTTATCTCCGGGACAGAGGAGCACTCATTCGCTTCAACACGTTGCTTTTCCAACACCTGCAGATGGTGACAACGACACCCACCGGCACAATGTGGAACTGCATGCAACGTCAGCCAAGCTGGGACAGAGGCAAATCTAACTTCCTATAATAAGCGACCCACTAAATTTACCTATCAGTGGTAGATAAAAATCTACCAACGCTACAATTTTATGATTGCCAGCACTGTGATGCAAGAGTTTTGAGTGCATAGACTATGTGGAGTTGGGTACTCCTTATGTCTGCATGGCATTCCCCCATCCGCCCTGGACATCTTTATATCCTGATTTATATGTTACGGGACTGTTATTTCACCATTTATGTGATGCACATTGTTCATTATGGTTTAATATGAGTTAACTTTATTTTTGTATTGATCACTACAAAGATATTGGTTTTGCGCAACTTGTAGATTAATTATTCCTTATGCCCCGTACACACGGTCGGATTTTCCGATGGAAAATGTCCGATCGGAGCGTGTTGTCGGAAATTCCGACCGTGTGTGGGCTCCATCGGACATTTTCCATCGGATTTTCCGACACATAAAGTTGGACAGCAGGAGATAAAATTTTCCGACAACAAAATCCGATCGCGTCAATTCCGACCGTGTGTGGCCTGTTCCGACGCACAAAGTGCCACGCATGCTTAGAAGAAATTCCGAGACGGGACAGCTCGTTCTGGTAAACTTAGCGTTCGCAAAGGATACAGCACTTTCGTCACGCTGCAATGTTAAAAATGGTTTAATACAGTGCACTCTCTTCTTCTTTATAATGTGACAAGAATTAAGTAGTTTTGCTGCTCATATTCACACACATTTCTCACAAACTTTTATTTGTGTTTTTTTAGTGGGATTCCCTGAATATATTGTTATTAGTTGTCACATCTGACAGTTTTATATTATTATTTTTTTTTTTTTTGGATTTTCAGCCTTTTTTTTTCTTTAATGTTTTGATTTTTTCCAAGGCTGATCTTTGTTCAATGTTACTTTTATTTTTACACCAGAATATTTTTGGGTGTGTTTTGTGTGTCAAGTTACCCCAACACCATTGATATCTTTTATTATTTAATCTCAAAACACATGTTTGGTGTTGGTGTCCCTTGTTCATGTCACATTGTATATTTGAAATGTACCTGAATCCTCACAAACAAACCGTCCTTGTTGAAGTAAAACACATAGGAGAGTATAATTCAAAACAAAAATCCTTTATTAAGGGATCAGAACCAAACAAAGAGGAAGGCAACACTGGATCAACAGGAGAAATTAGCGAAGCCTGGGACCCCCACGGCAGACATCAATTCTTCAACATCAAAAGTGGTGGCCTGAGGAGTCCATATGTAAGGGAGGGCAGTCTGGTCCAGAATTCGCAGAAATCCGGATAGCAGCAGATGACATCTGTGTCCCCAGGCTGTGGTACCACAAGAGGTTGCATCTTTTGGCCGACCAGACTGAACCCAGGGCAATCACTGTCTGGTCTTCCTTCCACGCTTCCTTCCGGGCTGTGGCTGTGCAGTTGGAGATGTGGCAGGAGGAGGAGTAGGACCTGGAGGAGGACTGGGAGGACCTGGAGGAGGACTGGGGGGACCTGGAGGAAAGGGAGGAGGAGGAGGAGGACCTGCAGGAGGAGGTGGAGGACCATCACAAAGGTGTGTCTGAGGTGTCATTTGGCCCCTCATACCTTTCTCAAGAGCCTCCAATATGAGGGCCTCACACATGACTTGTTGGCCCTCCTCCATCCTCTGCATTTTATATGCAATGAAGGCAGCAATGTTCTCCTCCATGGTGTGGGGTGCTCCCAGGACCTCTGTAGCCCTCCAAAAGAATCCTATAGCAGCCTCCTCTAGGGCACTCCTCCTACTGCCACTTTCTCTTTTCAGGGGGGGTGGAGGGACCTGCAGATCAGCCAGCCGGCTCGGCCCGGCCACCTCCTGGCTGAGACATCCCTGTGTATGAAAAAGGGACATGGTTGTAATGTTTTGCTTCATCAATCCCAATCCTAAATTAGTACTCCCAACTAACATCTAGTTAACATCATTGATTGGACAAGCAGAAATATTTCGAGGTATGCTATACCTGGCTCAATCTGGGCTCCTCCACATGTGGCCTGGAAGGCCCAGGTTGGGCGTCAGAAGCCTCAGCCGGGGGGGAAGGAAGCGTGGAAGGAAGACTGGAGAGGGATGGCCTTGGTTCAGTCTGGCCTGCCAAAAAATGCAGCCTGTCGTAGTACAACATCCTGGGGACATAGATGTCATCTGCTGCTCCGGATCTCTGCGAATCCTGGACTTTCTTGCGCTCCCTTAGATATGTGCTCCTCAGGCAACCAATTAATGTCTTTAAATAGGTGATGTCTGCCGTGGGGATCACCTGCTTCACAATTTCACACAATTGCACCAGTGCTGCCTTCCTCTTTGTTTGGTTCTTGAAATGGGGGTGGTTAATCTCCCACAGACAGGGCAGCTCCCGTAACATATCTATGAATACTGACATGAAGTCATTATCTTTGAGTAGCATATCCATGTTCACTGCAAGACACAACACAAGACAAAGCCTAATGTCAGACAAAACTCTCCTAATCTTGTTACAATATAGGCCTCAATCTAGAAGCAGTATAGGCACAAGTTTGTCTCTTACCTTCGTTCTTATGATCGGCGCGTCCAATGCTCCTTCCTCCGCTCACAGATCTTACGTAATACGCACGCGTATTACGCTTTATACACACTGCGCATGCGTGTAACTCCGCCCGCCCCTGACGTTCTTTCTAGTCTATTCCCCGCCCCTTTTCGTTCGGCGCAGTGGGTGAAGAGCTCATGGCGGAGTTAGAACAGGTGGATGCTAATTCTAGCAACGAGGAGGAGGAGGAAAGCCCGGATCCGGACACGTCCCGATCCAGAAAGAGACGTTTTAAGGCCACAAATATGTCCTTTGGGGAGATGTTGGAGATGGTCGACATCATGAAGAAGTCCGACTATGACGGAAAGTTTGGGCCTTACCCCAACCCCAACATCAGAAAGGCTAAGATCATGGCGAAAGTGGTCAAAAGCCTTCAAAGGAATTTCGGGGTACGAAGATCGAAAGATCACCTCAGGAAGCGGTGGTCGGACCTGAAGTTGAGAGAGCCAGAGCAGTACCGAAAGATCCAGAGAGTGCTGCAAAAAAGTAATAGTTGTGCTGTGTTCCTATTCTTTCTGTCTTTATTACGTTCGTGCTGCTCCATATGCTTTTATTAATTGTAACGTTTAAAAGGGCAACTTTAATGTTCATGGGCCCATTATTCGTTCGTAACAAACATTTTTCTTTCGGCCTCTAAAACACCATTGTTTAGGCCATATGCATTTTCCCACATTTTTTTTTGGCCTACTTGGATGCCAAATATTTGTTTGTGTAGATGGGTTTGTTACTAGAATGAAATGCAAACTAGATTCTGTGTAAGGAGAGGACACTGAGCAGCTGTTTTCACATCTGGACACTGGAGCACTAGTGTGGGACACAAGAACACCATTTTTATTAGGGGGCCACACAGGTGCTCCATTGTATACTATAGGGGGGTCTCCATCTGTGAAGCTTGTACTAAACAGGTAAAGTATTGCAGCTTGACAAAGGGCAATAAAAAAAATACATATTGGAACTCGGCTAAAATAGACAATTGTACCCCACTTCCAAGCAATGTTTCCTATTTCTAGTTCTGCCATCAAATATCTGTGTGCTAATTATACCATTTTTGTTTTACATAGGGGAGAAAAGACTCGGAGGACACCCCTCATCCGAGGAGACCAGAGACCCCCCACCTCTGGAAGAAGGGGAACTTACACCAACACAAGCTGAGCAGGAGGATGAAGAAGATGTGGTGGAGATTGGCACCACAACAGGTGAGTGTCTGCGACCACAGGCTCAGGTAAAAGAGATGGATGGTGGCAGATTTTTGAGACCTGTTTTTTTTTTTCTTTATCTCTTTTTAGGTGATCGTGATGTGAGGGATAGAGAACGCTTTACTTCAGAAAGTGCCCAGATCCTGATCGGGGAGATCATGGGGTGTAATGCCGAACTGCAAAACATCCAGCAAAAAATCCATGATGTTATTAAAAAAAATAATAACATCATTGATGTTTTGGGGCGAATTTAAAACCCCACAAAATCACTTTTTGTATTGTGGTTCAATCTTTTAAATTTTTTTGCAATGTTTTGAAAAGCCAAATTTGGAGGATGCACACAGTGTGCCAACATGTGCTATCTGCCATCACGGGAGATCAATGGACGCGTTTTGGGGGTGCAACCCCTTCCTCAATTATAAAGTCGCGTTGAAGAAGGGCTTGCTCCCCCAAAACACGTCCCTTGATCTCCCCTGATGGCAGATAGCACATGTTGACATTGGGAAATTGGTGTGCATCTTCCAAATTTGGCTTTTCCAGGGGTGATTTCCTCCCATCTGAACGCTATATCAAACCCAGTTCCTAAATACTGATGTCTGATATAGCCTTCAGGTTGAACTTTGTAAGTTCAAGTTTTTTGGCTTTCTTGTTGGTTTTACACAGGCCTGTTTTATCTGAAATGGACATTTCAATTTTTGATAATGCTACTGCAAAAATTGTTATACAACAAACATGTTGGTTTGTTTTAAAAATCTTTGGTAAATGCACATGTGATTGTGCAGGTATAAAAAAGTGGCTTACTCAAGAATGTGTGGATTATTGTCTCAACACTACAACACTTTTAGGGTGATGTAATAGCTGTTTTATGCAAAAGTGGGGGTTATTTCCTAAGGGCAAATCCTCTTTACACTACAAGTGCAGTTTCAGTGCAGTTGCAAGTGCACTTGTAGTGAAATGTGTTTTTGCATTTAGGAAATAACAGCCAACAGTGCTTTGTATAAGGTTACCCAATCACGACATTTTCTGCACTCAAAACATTTCTGTCAGGGTCAGCTAAAACAAACACAAGCAGTAAACGTCCACAAAGATTTTCTTTTTTTTTTATTTTAAAAAAGCTTCACATATTGTCTGGCATATTGATAGCCCCCCTACCCGCAAAGAACTCCAGGTAGCCTAACCGGACATCACGGGCACTCAGGGAGGGCAAGCCAGGACGGCCACTTTCAAGCGCCGTCAGTGTGGTTTGATGTAGGATTCCGGCCTCAGGCCCAACTGAGCCAGCATAGTTGGCCGAATGTTTCCGTAAAAAGTTATGGAGAACACAGCACGCAAGTATTATATGGTTCAGTTTATACTCTGCCATATGGATAGGTGTCAGAAATAGGCGGAACCGGCTGACCAGGATTCCAAATGTGTTCTCCACCACTCTTCGGGCTCTGGCCAGCCGGTAATTAAAAACCCTCTGTTCCGGGGTGAGGGTCCTCATCGGGAATGGCCGCATCAGGTGGTCCCCCAGCGCAAATGCTTCATCAGCAACGAACACAAATGGGAGTCCTTCCACATTGTCCTCTGGAGCTGGCAAGTCCAAGCTGCCATTCTGGAGACGCCTGTAGAACTCCGTCTGGGCGATGACTCCACCATCGGACATCCGGCCATTCTTCCCCACGTCCACATACAAGAAGTCGTAATTAGCCGACACCACCGCCAACATCACTATACTATTAAACCCCTTGTAATTATAATAGTACGACCCCGAGTTGGGTGGTGGGGCGATGTGGACGTGTTTCCCATCAATTGCCCCTCCGCAGTTAGGAAAGTCCCACCGCTGGGCAAAGTGGGAGGCCACAGTCTGCCATTCCTGTGGCGTGGAAGGAAACTGTTGAGGAAAAAACAATAAACATTACTATTTTTACTCTGAAACATGGCAAGCAGATTAGACACAAACATTATGGGGCAACCTCCAGATAGCATTTATTAAGGGGAATTTAACAAGGCCAAAGTATAAGGTACACCTATCATATTCCCCCTCCCCCCCTCTCATGGGCCATTTCTAACATTATGGGGTGTGTGGAAATCTTGGACAGGTAACCCTCTTCACTACATTGAGAGATGAATGCCTAAATAATGGGTCTTACTTGGAACAGCCCCTCCTTAGTTACACTATTGGCAGCCCACTGGACAGGTAAGAAGTGTCATAATACAAAGATATAAATACACACTGTACACATTTGAGGACATTTGGACATTCTGCTATTACCTATCAAGATAATAATAGGATACAAAAACTTTAAACAGTACCATTGGAAAGTATACAGGCAGGCCCTTGCACTACATGCTTTGGGTAATTCAGCCATAAATCTGACCACAAAAGAGATGGGTATAGTGTGTATGGGTTGGGCAAAGTCAGCAGATAGATGATTGAGGATAGAGAATTGGGATCAGCTGACTTAGCAGTTGGGGGAGGGAGGGTTACTAAAAATTATTTGGGGACACCACAAAAAAAAGCCTCTGGCACTCTGCCTGAATTTAAATCAAAAATAACATTACCAAACATTTTAGGGGGTGTTTGGGGTAAAGCACTACTATGGAGCTGATAAAATACATTGTTAAGTGACTACATGAGGTGAATATAGGGCAGGAGACACCATGCTGGGGAGGTTATTGAAGGGCAAATATGTATGAAGGACCTTAAATAATAATTACATAAAAATCCAGCATGCATGAGGACAAAGGGGACATTCACAGCATATTACAAGCATGGTAATTAGGGAATGAGGGAAGAAATACAATATATTATCAAACATTAAAGACAATAAAATGTGATATAAAAGGATAAAAATCTTACCTTCATATACTCCTTCTGCAGGACCTGTATGATGGCAGAACAGGTCTCTGGGATAATGATCCCCAGAGCCTGGGGGGAGATGCCTGTCGAGAACTTCAAGTCCTGCAGACTTCTCCCTGTCGCCAAGTACCGCAGGGTAGCGACAAGCCTCTGCTCCGGAGTGATGGCTTGCCTCATGCAGGTATCCTGCCTGCTGATATAGGGGGTCAGCGAAGCCAACAAACGGTGAAACACAGGGTCCGTCATCCTGAGAAAGTTCCTGAAATCATCAGGATTATTCTCACGGATCTCACGGAGCAAAGGCATATGACAGAACTGGTCACGCTGAAGCAACCAATTCTTGGTCCATGAACTCCTCCCCACCCTGTTCATGGACTGGACTTGTGTCAAGGTCAGGACCCCAACACCAAGCCCCCGCACAGCACGAACTCTACGAGGAGTACGCATACGAAACATGGCTAGAAAATGGTCGGCTGCTCAGAACGAAGTAACAGAACGCACTGAAGAACAGCAAGGCCTGTGAAGAGCGACCTGAAAAACAGCAACGAGCAGGCAAGATCACACAGAAAACTCTGATACGAACTGACTGCACGCACTGAAGAGCAGATACAAACCCGCAAGCACAAACTGAACAGCAGAAAACGATCTGAAAGCCACGAGTCTGAAAAAGCGCGAATCGTCTCTCACCAAACTTTTACTAACACGAGATTAGCAAAAGGAGCCCAAAGGGTGCCGCGCTTGGTTCTGAACCGGCCTTTTCTAGTCTCGTCGTACGTGGTGTACGTGACTGCGTGGTTGGCGATCGGAAATTCCGACAACTTTGTGCGACCGTGTGTAGGCAAAACAAGTTTGAGCCAACATCCGTCGGAAAAAATCCTAGGATTTTGTTGTCAGAATGTCCGAACAAAGTCCGACCGTGTGTACGCCCTATTATTGCTCATTTTTACTTTCTCTACTTAAAATCAGTCAGACTTTCTTTTTTAGGATTATATTGAAGAAAGAGGAGTAGGACATGTATTTATTGTCATTATTATGACCACTGTTGGGGATTACCTTCACTTCCTGTCCTGATGACCACATTCTAATCCTCTTTTGCTCACTCTACCAAAGAGTCTCTGTTAAAGAGATTTTCCTTTGCTTTCAGTCACTGTGATCACACAAAAATATAAGGATTACAAACCTGACAAAATGTAAAATCCCTCCTCATTCTATCCAAAACCAAAAAAAAAATAGTTTTTAGTCAATTGCTACACCAAATAACACTGTTCTGGATTTATTTTCTGTACAATATAACCTAAAGGGCATTTACTACATTTACTGTATGTCTAATGTTAAATACTAGCTAATTCAGGCTTTTTATATTCCAATGATTTTGTATTCAAAGTTTAATATGAGACTACATAGGGAGGGAACATTTTGAAATATATTTTCATTTTTAACTTTTAATGGTATTAAAGTGTTAGTAAACCCAGGACCCTGCATTCCACAGTACACAGAACATAGAAATGCAATTATTTTAGTAAATATAAACTGTTAAATACCTTTTCCTATCAGCAGTATATAGCAGTCTTGTGACTTCTATCAGTGTCTAGTTAAAGCTTGTAGGAGGATTTTTCATTCTACTCTGACTGTCCTACGAGGCTGCATGACCCCTGACCCTCTGTTTGGACAGTGCTGATTGTCCCTCTGCTGATGCCCCCCTCCAAAAGCAATACACACCAAACTGAGTATGTGCAAAGTAACTCCAAGGCTCTGTTCTA
The DNA here is from genome assembly GCF_042186555.1 of Aquarana catesbeiana. NCBI lineage: Eukaryota > Metazoa > Chordata > Amphibia > Anura > Ranidae > Aquarana > Aquarana catesbeiana. The sequence goes on from NC_133330.1 coordinate 252,691,737, forward strand.
TCAGGAGATGGATTGGGGCAGTGGAAGAAGAGGAGGATCAGAAAAGACAGGATCAAACAGCCTTTTTACACAATACCGAGGATTAACCCCTTAGGTTCCACAGTGCGTTTAACAAGCATGCTTTACTGCATATACAGACTGATTTTACTGTTGTGGGCTTAGTAACACTTTAATAATTGTGGTTTATAAAATATGTTTTGTATAAGGTAAGATCCACTTGTTTTTGTGCCGTATGTTTATTCATTTATTTATTACAGGCAATTTATACAGCACTAGCTCTACATACAGCAAAAACTAGATGCAAAGACAGAGCATGGTCGGAAAGCCATGAATGAGGGGAATGGGGAAGCGAAGCCTACAATTTAAGGTCCCTATCTCACATGCATACAAACAATACATGCACACACATACTAGGGCCAATTTAGAGAGGAACCAATTGACCTAACAACATACCTTTGGGGCGTGGGAGAAAAATGGAATACCCTGGGGAAACCCTTGTGAACACTATGAGAACAGGCAAATTTTATGCAGATAGTGCCTGGGATTTAAACCAAGGACCCCAGTGCTGCAAAGCAGAAGAGCCAATGTCATGTACCTGGTCGGAGGTCGAAGTGCTGAAAGGGCTTCCCTTGCAGCTAAGTGCAGAGCATCCCTGAAGGTAGTAACGGAGTGCTATGCTCAGAGAAGCAGGGGTTGCCAGCTGCGACAGGCTGAGGTGATGAGATGTCTGCTGGATGGCAGCTGACCAGCAGGATGCACTGCAGGGCAGTAGTCCCTCAGGAGTACCATATGAGACTTGGCAGAAGGGAGAGCCAGTGGCAGAGTCAGGAGCCAGGCCAGAAGTCATGCACGGAATATCAGCCAGAATTAAGGCAGCAAGCAGAATCAGGAGGAAGCTGAGGTCATACATTGGTAATCAGGCAGTAGCGGAGTCAGAAGAGCAAGCTAAGGGTCAAAGCCAGGAATGGAGACAAGACAGGTCAAAGGCATGCCGAGTTGGTAACACGAAATCCAATAATATTAAGAACAGGAACACAGAAACACATGGGGGAAGCTGAAGATCATCCAGCAACTAATGGCTTATGCTGCCTTAAATAGGCCACTGGGCGCCAGAATCTGTCACACATTGCGTGTGCTTTTGCGCATGCGTGTGCACACTGGCACATGAATCCTCGCAGCCGTTCTTGGCAGTGCGTGCATGCACATTTGCATTGACTGGGAAATTGCAGGTGTGCCAGTCCGTCTAAAAAACGTTCTCTGATGTCTAATCACAAAGTATATTTTGACTTTTTATTAACAAGTCTTATAGAAAGATCTAACCATTTGGTGATAGGGATGACAAAGGATACGCAGCTCATGGGCCTTAATGCCAGCCCTAAAATAATCTTAAACAACACTATTTCTGGAACTTGACTGTAGGGGTCCACATATTTAATTTGTGATAGGAGTAAGACATCATAGTTTTAGATGCCAATGTAGCAATGCACCTGCTTTAAACCAAGGTTTCTCAACAGTGGTTTCCTGGAACCTTCGGGTTCCATGGTAAATCCCTAAAAGTTGCTGCAGTTGCTTTTACAGTAGACATCAATCTGCCTGTAGAGTTCTGGCACCCAAAGTCACTAGTAGCATGGGAACAGTGCATCTTACAGTATTTCCTAGGTAAGTGACCTAATTTAACTACATAGGCCATTGTACTCCTACTGAATGTTAATCTCGCTGAATAACTTCCTGCTTCTCTGTTCTGTGTTTAAGTGATAGATAAAGTCTCTCTCGAGGATTTTCTTATAGCGTGAAAGATAACATTTAAACATCTCCATGGCAACACCTGTTAAATATTACAAGGCTTTTATATTTCCTGTACCCGTTAAAGTTATGAAACCAACGTCATTGTGTATTGCAGCTGCTTTGTCTTCAGTCTGCATTGTCTTTGGTAATATGAGGTTTGTTGTGAAATGCACATTGCAGTAATATACCATAGATATGTATATTTCCTCCATCTTCCGGAATTGCCTGTAAATGGCAGTATGTACTCTTGTATAACCAAGCAAAAATAATTTGTAATTGTTGTTTGTGTATTTTGAAAGTGTTGTTGGTACATGTCAATAAATAGTACATCCACCATTTGTGTGTTTTTGACATGTAATTCTTGGTTAAGATTGCTGTTAAGTCTTTGTAAAGCAGGCAATAAACTACAGGGATGACACAAAAATACATTATTAAACATTATCCCCTCTAAGGTCAAACATTGTTTCTCCTTAACCTCTTTAAACCACCTTTGAAGAATCCTGAAGGTTGGGCTACATATCAGACATCAGCAGTAGACGTGAATCTTAGAATCTATTAGATTTATATCATTCAGCCCTCAGGTATGTGTAGCTTCCAACCACCTAGTAAAGGCCAAGGCTTCCTGTCAGGGAAACCAAGTACATGGCCATGCCTGTAGATCTGCATGTGCGTACAGAGCAGTTTGTGGACCATTACACAGAGTCAGGGGCATGTATATAAGCATTAGCATGGATTAGCATGCACACTAGCTTTTGGCACCCATTGGCCTATTTACGGCGTAACAGAGCTCAAGGTAAATGCTAAGTGGTTGTCAGCTCCTGTGACCAGACCTGCTTCCTGTTTATTCTGGGCTTTGACCTGGCTTGACTCCTAACTCTGTTTGATCCTAATCTCGACCTTGTGCTTTGACTCCACCCCCTGCCTGTTGGTTTTGTACTGCTTCTACCCATTTGATATCGACTTCGACCTGACTTCTGACACTGCTTCTGCTTTCTGAATCTGTACCACTTCTGCCCAGTTGTTGTGACGATGGCTCATACACCTGCGAGTACCTGCAACCACAGCATCTCAGCAGTATCTAGATACTCTAGACTGTCATTTTACCAGAACATACCACAGGCACCCATACCACTCCTTGTCCTGCAATACCCTGTCACCAACTCCAGGGGGTACTAGACAGGAGGTGTAAGGAAAGCCCTCTCATCAGGTCAGCCTCTATGTCAGGTTCCCTTACATTTTCTAACCAATACTTCCTGGGAGTTAATTACAGGGTGTAACGTGTCACTGGTGCCCACTGTGGATCTAGATGCAGCAGAAGATCAGAAATTGCTGGAGATGTACAGACCAGGATTGTGCAGGGCTCTGGTATGTAGGTCATTCATGGGAACTTGCGGATGCAAGGGGATGAGTCATAGTCAGGATGAGAAGGGGCAGCAACAGCCAGGCAGCAGAGGTACTAATTCAGAAGCAGAAGTAAGGTAAAAAGTCTAGGCCAAGGTCATTAACAAACTACAGCAGAAGTACCAAGACAGCAGGTAAAAGGCATAATCAGGGTATGAGCCAAGGTCGGTAACAGGTGATTTGGATACAGTACAGGCAAGCCAGGTGAAATACAGGATAGTGGAATGCAGGTAAGTCACAGGAGCTGATGACTATTTAGCAACTCTCAGTTGTGCTTTGCTTTAAACATGGCTCTTGGCTCTAAAGCTAGCGTTGGATGTGCATGCTCATACTCTTTGCACAGGGCCATGAGCTGTAATATGCGCAGATTTCTGAGCATGTCCATGCACTGGACATTGCTGACACTAGCTGGTCATGTGTTATTTCAGGACTAGGGACAAATGGTGGCAAGAACAGATTAGATTAGGTGAATAGGCAGGGTGTTTTTAGCACTTTAAAGTCAAGATTGGCAAACTTATTCAATGTGAGGCATTGTCATAGAGAGAAACAGTCTTTTTTGCTGCTTTCTCCACCATCTGGGGACCAGTGTCTGTTTCACCTTTTCTGAGAGAGACATGTAATAGATTGGTGTGATTGTTGCACCTGTGGACAACCAGTATCTCATCTTTGTCTCACAAAACAGATGCCATTACCTTGGATACTGACTTTAGTGTCTAAACAGAATAAGGAGAACCACTGTATCTCTAATCCTTTCATTGTGTTTTGTCTTTGGAAAGTACAATGTATCCATGTTTCACTAACTGTCCCAAGTCAAGCTAAGAAACCTGCTGCATGCTAAGGAATTGGCTGCTGAGTCAAAACATAATCTATTTGGAGGATAGCTTTGTAATTGTTCTGTCTCTAGGACAGAGAGCTAAACCTCCTTGCTTTATAAACTTCAGATACCATATATCTTTGATCTTAGATTTATTGGAACAAGCCAGGTGAAACTATAAATTGATCAAATAAACATCAGTCAGTATAATATTACATATAATAAAGAAACAATGTTCTATAACACAGAATGAGATAATCAAGAACTCACTTTTTAGGCTCGCTGAGGCATGATGGCGAAAGATTGAAGAAACAGCCTTACTCTCTTTTTTTTTTTTTAATTTAATTGATTTCATTGAATTTTTGCACAGGTAAATACAGAGTACAATTTGAGTATTATACGTCGTGCAATGACGTTGTTGAACAGATAATAGGAACATTAGGAACTCATTAATAACTAACAGTTTGCATGTATGTCAAACAGAAGGTAGATATTGTTATTATCGATCCTCTCACCTGTTGCGACACCCCAGATGGGAGCACTTTTGTGCCACAGGAGGGGAGAGGGCCCAATGAGTACATGCTTGGCAAGGGTAAAATTCCCTGCAACTTGTATGTATAAAGCTATATACTTACTTAGCAAAACAAACATGTGTAAGGCGTACATATTGCTCGGTCAAGAAAGACTTTAGGGTAAGGTAAAAGTATTAGATTGCAGTTGCAGCATTAGACCAGTCTGCCCAGGGTTTCCAAGCTTTGCGGGTTTTTGCGGCCTAACCATTGCTGGCGGACATTATTGTCGCATAGCTGAAGTGTAAGGCAACCAGGTCAATAGTTTGTACGACGGTTGGGATTTTGTCAGACTTCCATTGTCTCGTTATGTTGAGTCTGGAGGCTAAAAGTATGTGGATTGTTATGTTTGAAGGGGCGGGGGATGTTTTCTATGTTTAGATTTAGTATTGCAAGTTCAGAAAAAGTCCAAAAAATATGGAGCATATCTCCTTTGGCTGATTTACATCTCCAACACGTATTGGGAGTTTGGGGGTTGAAGGATGCTATCGTACCACCGTAGCGAGATTTTCTGTGTAAGTTCCCAGAGGGTCGAGCATTTTGTGGCTCTGTAGATGGCTTTGAGTGTGTATTGCCATTGTGTGTCAGTGTAGCTGTGCGCTAAATCTGATTCCCATTGGTGATGTGGGGTCAGCTTGGTGAAGGAGTATTTTTGATGGAGTAGATTATAGAAGTAAGAGATGCCTTTGGTTTTGGAAGTAGGGTTCGTTAGATAGTCCCAAGTCTTTGGGTGGATGTTGTAGAGGGGAAGGGGTAGTTTACCTAGGCAATGATAGATGCGCAAGAACGTGAAGGAGGAGGGTAGATCATGTTCTGTTTGTAGTTGGGAGAAGGGTTTGAGTTTATTGCCTTGTAGCAGGTTTTGTAGAGAATGGATCCCCCTGAGGGTCCAGTATGATAGCTTTAGATCTGGTGATAAGTAGTGAAGAGACTCTAAGGGTACATGGTAAAGTGGCGTAGTGGGGGTATACTCAGAGAGGGTAGTCAGTTTTTTCCATGCTTGGACTGAAGCCTTCATAGTTGGGGAGATGGTGGATGGAATGATGGATCCTAGAGGGGTACTCAGTAACCAGTTTTTTAGATTAGGACGGGTGAGTGAACGATTCTCTATTTGGTTTGAAAGGGAGTATGGAAGGGGTTGGAACCAACTAGGTAGTTGAGTAAGTATGGCTGCTATATAGTAGTCCTCAAAGTCTATGGAACCCGTGCCTCCCGCCAATTTGTGTTTAATCAGTTTTAGGTGTGCACATCTAGGTCTTTTACTTTTCCAGAGAAATTTTTGAAGATTGTTTGGAGGGATCTGAAAAATGAGGAGGGTATGGGGATGGGGAGGATTCAAAAGAAATACAATATTTGTAGAAGACATGTCATTTTAAATGCTACTAGTCTCCCTGACCAGGAGAGTTCATGTTTCGCTATTTGAAAGGAGTCTGTTTGGATTTTCTGAAGGAGTGGTAAGAAGTTGGAGGAGTAGAGATTTTTAACTGATCTTGTGAGTTGAACTCCTAGGTAGGAGATGTCTTTATTTGCCCATGCGAAAGAGTGTTGTAGTTTTTTTGTCGTGGTGTCTATCTTTATGTCTAGTATGAATGATTTGTTAGAGGTGGAGTATGTAGTGGCTTTCAGTTTACATTGAAGGAATTCAAAGGTGTTGAGGAGCAGTGTTTTTAGTTCTTGTCTAAGGGACAATAGTTGATTTGTCTCAGAGGCCTGTGGATTGGCTTTATGTTATGATTCTAAGGTCGCTATCTGAGACGTTAGCTGATCTAGACGCTGCATCCTCTTCTTTTTGTGAAGAGAGCTTAACTTATTCAACACTCCTCTCATAAAAGCTTTGTGTGCGCTCCACATCACTCCAGGTTTAGACACCGAGCCTTTGTTTAGTGAAAAAAATTCTGCAATGTGATCAGAGCTCTCCGGTGCATAATTATCGTGGTGAAGTATATAGTTATTTGCACGCCAGAGAAACGTGTTACGATGTAGATTGGATTCTTCAATAGTAATTGAGATTGGGGCGTGATCTGACCATGTTTTGGTATGGATCGCAGACGTACAAATTTTTGTAACAGCCATTTATCAGTTAAGAACATATCAATTCTCGAAGTTGTGCCTGGGGGAAAAAATGTGAAATCTTTCTCAGATCCATGGTGACAATGCCAGATGTCGAAGAGATCGTGTGTAGAGATACATTTTTTCAGCGGTGAGTCTCGCCATTTTGCAGCGGATGTGGTATCCATGACTATGTCGGGGACCAGGTTAAAGTCTCCACAAACTACTAAATGGCCTTTCTGGATGGGTTTGGCGATGCGTAGTACTTTGTGAAGAAATTTCATATGATGGGAGTTCGGGGCATAGACATTGATAATAGTATAAGAAACTCGGTTGATGGTGCACGTTAAAATTATATAGCGATCCTCAGGGTCCTGTAGTACTGTAGACGGTTGAAAGTCCACAGTGTCTCTGATTGCAATCATGACCCCTTAGGATTTGGTGGAGTGGAAGGTGTTGAAGATGTGTGGGAATTGGTGATTGATGCATAGGGAAGAGTCTGTTAGCAGTAGGTGAGTCTCTTGAACACATAGTATATCACCGTGGAGAGCCTTGATTGTTTTCCAGAGTGAGTGTCTTTTAGCCGGGTGGTTTAGCCCATTGGCATTCAGTGATAGGATAGTGAGCAGCATCTTGTGGGTGTAGAGTTAATGGATTGGATGGAGTAACACTTACAATTAGTCGCTGTTGTTCCAGTTTTGTAGAAGGCGGTAGAAGAGATGAGCGAAAGCCCCAGGACCTGCCAGAAAGATGAATGTTAAAGCTGTGGATAGAGCAATATGTTAATCACATAAAACAGTGGTACGAATGATTAGCAAACTGTTAATGAAAAAAAAACTCTAGGTAGCTGTAGAAAGATTTGCAGAGGTGGTGCAGAGCACCACTTCAACCTCTAACTGGGAGTAAGAACAGTTAATACCGAGGGGAGCTGAGAAACAAGAGGTTCAATTCGTCAGGGCTCGGGGGAGCTGTTTTGGTGTTTTTTGGCCCATCTTGACGATGTTGTTGAGGACTATTTAGCTGTGATTTTGGTCCAGACTTCTGGGGAGAGTGGTTGTTCCTCTGTGTGATGGAGATGTTTTGGGAGGTTCCCCAAGTGTGAAGGAGGTGCATCCCTTTGTTGAGATCACTTATAGTGTGGGATTGTGATTAGGAGTGTTGCAGGATAACACCATTTATATTGAATTTTGTGGTTTTGGAGACCTTTGGTGATTGGGTTCAGCAAGCGTCTTTGTTGAAGCGTGTACTTGGAGAGGTCTGGAAAGAATTGAATAGCTGGGCTGCTGGGGAGGGGGCCCCACTCCGGGGGATGAGCTTTCAGTGGAGGGATAGCTGAGGTAGATGAATCCTCAGGGATTTCATCCGGGAGATCCGTGTAGGATTCCCACGGCGCGGCCGGGCTGGCGCCATCTTTGGAGTTACTGACCTGCTCCACCAGCTTGAAATAAAACTCCGCCAGTTTTGGGGTTTATAAACCGTGAATCTCTTCCTGGACATGTTTCTTGAGGTCTCCGGTGCCTCTGGGGCGCGGATGGCTTCGGATTAAGCGTCGCTTTATGGTCTCCCCTGGCTGACGAGCTGAGAGTTCAGGCATCCATCTTCAGCTCTGGTCAGCCACACCCCCCACAGCCATACTGTCTTAATGTGCATTCCTAAAATGGTGCCTGACTCACTTCCTCTAAAGAATCTCCCAGAATACACTGGTTCCTAACAACTTTATTAACACATTCTAAAGAATTACAATATGTAACTGAAACAGCAGCTAAAGCTATACCAGAAAGGAACAGTAGGTGGCGTCTGTACTCTGCATATAACTAGCTTGGTATACATCAAGGAAAAAACAACATTTTATTTAACCCCCCTGGCGGTATTCCCGAGTCTGGCTCGGGGTGGATTTTCAGGACCAAAAGCACTAACCCCGAGCCAGACTCAGGATCGCATTGCAGGATCCATGTAGAGGTTATTATTATACAGGATTTATATAGCGCCGACAGTTTACGCAGCGCTTTACAACATTAGGGCAGACAGTACAAGTACAATACAATATAATACAGGAGGAATCAGAGGGCCCTGCTCGTTAGAGCTTACAATCTAGGAAGTTACTTACCTTCTCCCTTGGATCCTGCAATGTCTCCCCGCTGTGATCTGCGAGCCGCCGTGTCTCGCTCGATTCACAGTGCTGAGCTCTGTTCCCCCTGAACGTTGTGATGCACGGGGACGGAGTTCGGCGCCAAATTCAAAAAGTAAAAAACACAGTATAGATACAGTATACTGTAATCTTACAGATTACTGTATTAAATAATTACACATCCCCTTTGTCCCTAGTGGTCTGCCCAGTGTCCTGCATGCAGTTTTATATTATAAATACTATTCTTTCTGCCTGGAAACTGGTGATTGTCCATAGCAACCAAAAAATGTCCGTTTACATCAAAAGTGCTTTTAGACCAGCTAGAAAACAGTGATAATAAATTAGAATCACTTGCAGAACTGAGCGATAGTGATTTGTGGGGAAATTCGTCATCAAACACTAAAAGTAATGACAGCGACAATTCTGCAACTGTGCAAATTTCAGCCCGGGTTCACACCTATGCGAATTAGATGTGCGTTTCCGCACATCTAATTCGCATAGCAGGAGAATGTGACCAGCTCCCTATGGAGCCGGTTCACATATCTCCGGGGCGGCTGCGGTGCGCACTGCACAAAAACGCTGTGCGTCTTTGGCTGCGTTTCAGGGCCGAATTCAGGCATAGAATCGGCCCTGATTCGTCCCTGAAACGCTGAACAGGGACGCACAGCGCTCCTGTGCGGTCCGCAGCGCATTATGGTGTGAACCCGGGCTCAGTATTTTCGATTTGATTACGTTATTGAATAATTTTTATTATTATTATATTATTATTTCTTATAATTATTTATAGTTATGTATTATATTATAATTTTTTATTTCATTTTTCAAACTTTATCATACCCGGGATGTCTACTAGACTCTTGTTTCAGTGAGTTATTCCTAAGAATTACAGGTCTACAATATAAAACGCCAAATTTCAATGCAAAATAATTGTACCGCTTTCAGCATCAAAAATCTGAAATAATCATACCGCCAGGGAGGTTAATCACATAAACATAGTAACCGAATAAAGGCCCGATGGGCAGAACACTCCCCGTCTGATGTCATGTGACGTCACTAACAGAGTCTTCTGCAGAAAGCAACAGAACAAGTTCGGCCACTGGTCTTAGGAATATTTTGGCCTCATTCTGCTGGAAGATCTTGACTTCAACCTTACGGACACGTTTGTCCTCACTTGGCAGTACTCTGGTGACCAGACCTAAAGGTCACTCATTCCTTTGTGCCTGACAATCTCTCATGAGCTCAAAATCACCAGGTTTAAGATTAGGTTTTTCAATGTGCCACTTTCTCCTTGGTTTAAGAGTAGAAATATATTGTTTCTTCCACTGACTCCATAAGGTATTGGCAAGGGTTTGTACTTGTCTCCACTGAGGTTTGTAATGGTCCTTTTCACAAAACTCTCCAGCTGGAGCACCAACAAGGCCAGTCTTTTGAGTGAGTAACATAGGGGGTGTGTTTCAGATTCACTTGAAATCGATGTCAAAGGTCTGGCATTAATGATGACTGTGACCTCTGCCAAAAAAAATCACTAGGCTTTCATGGGTAAGCCTTGCAGTTCCTACTTGCAAAAAGATGGAGTCCAGAATTATGCGTATCATCCTTTCCCAAACACCTCCCATGTGAGAAGAGTGAGGTGGGTTGAAAGTCCATGTGCAGCCTTGTTTACTCAAGTATCTTTCTACACTGAGAGTGTCCAAGTTGGAAGGTATTTGCAGTTCCTTTGCTGTTCCTACAAAGTTAGAACCTCTGTCAGAGTGAATGAGTTTCACTGGGCCTCTGATTGCAATGAAGCGTCTAAGAGCATTAATGAAACTTGAATTCAATTCAATCACTTCAATATGGACAGCTCGGATGGACATGCAGGTGAATATGACTGCCCAGGATTTACTGTCTGAATGTCCCCCTTTGGTGTACCGGGTGGCGACAGACCAGGGACCAAAAACATCAAGTCCAACATTAGTGAAAGGCGGATCCATGCTAAGTCTGTCAGATGGTAAATTGGCCATCTTTTGTGTCTGTAACAGTCCACAAAGTTTACGGCAGATAACACACTTGAAAAGGAATCTGCTCTCACATCTCTTAGCTCCAACTATCCACAGTCCAGCAGCTCGTAAAGCTCCTTTAGTAAACAGTCAGTCCTGGTGTTTTGTTTGGTCATGATAGTGTTGAATGAGTAAGTAGGCAATATGATGGTGACCTGGAATCACTAAAGGATGTTTCTCTGAAAACTCTAATGCCGCATACACACGAGCGGAATGTCTGTCAGAAAAAGTCTGATGGGAGCTTTTCATCTTATATTCCGACCGTGTGTATGCCCCATCGGACTTTTCCCATCGAAAATTCAGACGGACTTAGAGAACATGTTCTAAATTTTTCTGATGGAACTAATTATCGGGAAAACCCGCTCGTTTGTATGCTGTTCCGACGTACCAAAAACGAAGCATGCTCTGAAGCGAGTACGAGACGGAAGCTATTGGCTATTGAACTTCCCTTTTCTAGTCCCGTCATACGTGTTGTACGTCACCAAGTTATTTTACTGAAAAATGGACATTATCTACTTCCATATGCAGTCACCACATTTCCATACAGCCCAAGAGAAAGAGAGGCAAAACTTGGATAATCCAATAATTTTGTCTGATACCACCAATTTAACAGGTTTTAATGACAATGGGTTGCTTGTGTATCTTAACACATAATCCTATTATTGCTAAATTATTCAGGTCTTTGATCACTTCTCCCATTTTACTGAATAAGAAATCATGTACAATTTTATCAGGAAATGAGGCAGTTATTTTAGTAAAACCACAAAGTAGCAGTTGCCGAAATTAGTGTAAAAATACTAAATAACATGTTCAAGCTGCTCAGAATTTAGGTTGATTGACGATTGTTTTTTATGCAGAAGTGAGCCTGATTTTGCACTCTCCAGCTTTAGTAAATAAACCCCTATGAGTTGTGTTTTCCCATATTATTCTCTTGAATAATCAAAGGGACCTTGGGAACATTTGGCGCACATTTGGCGCACAAGAAGTGGGCAAGTGGGGCCTGGAGCCTGTTTGGACCCTGTGAGAACCAAAGGTAGCATATTCTGGTGAGAACCCATCTGTATGGAGTTCCAACATGGTGGTGGTTGTAGAGTGGATTTGCACAAGCACATGTAGCCCTACTTTGGGAGCACTATGTTTATAAGTAATGTATGCATGATTTTTTTTATATTACACTGGTTAATATGATATGCTACAATATGGATATGGTATTTTTATTTTTTGCATGAGACGCTGAGACGGATGAGTGCCATAAGGACAATGGAATATCTGGGGATTATCGGAAAGAAGGAGGGAGACATCTGGAGGCGAAAAAGGATATTTCAAATATCACCTGTAATAATTATTCTACAAGTCCCCACGGTGGCTTTGGCCAATTATGGCTCAGGGGGTATAGTACACGCCCCACACTATAAAAGGCCGCATGCGTGGCGGCCTTGTGTAGTGTGTTGCGGTGGCGGAGAGATAGACAGAGAGCCAGTGTCATTTGATTTAAGTTAGATTAAGTTAAAGTTAGAGTAGGCAGGCTCCTTTCCCGGTCGCTGCCTAATACGGATGGAGCGTCGGGTGGAGCATTAGGACCTGACGTCACCACATTCCAGCTGGCCGGCTTCTGCCCCGACAGTGTGTTGTTCGTTTGAATTTGTTATTGCCAAAGATTTTTAAGATGTCAGATGTCCGTCAACATGGAATAAAAGAGAATTTTTAAACTTTCTGCACTATAAAGCGCCTCTTTTTCCACTTTTAAATATCTCACATCCTACGAGTGATCTTACATGGATAAAGATTACAAGGAAAGCATCCCAGCCCGCTGAGCCAGCATTACAGTGTTCTGAAGCACTTGATGAGGAAGGAATCCCGTCGGTTGCATGAATCAGCTGTTCTTGCCTATGTGATCCAGCATACTTGAGCCCATATGATCTCTGTAATAGGGGTCCTTCCTATCTGGTAAGCGGCTTTTTTGTACATCTTTGCCTGATATATGTGAGGAAGATTACACCCCCTCTTGACAGAAGGACTTATTTGCAGTGAAATGTTACATATATTTTGGGGTGTCACCCGTTAAGAACGCTACCAAGCCCCTTGATGGACAATATCTTACAGGATTGATTTTTTCAATATTTTTATTTTATTGTATATATTTTTTAGTCACATTAAATTTATTATCACTTTTACTTAGGTTATAGCCTAGCTATGACACATCAGGCTGTCAAATATTATACATAAATATGTGGTTGTTTATTGATTATTTTCTATTTTTTACCAGTATGTTTGCATGGTATAGGTTGCACACTTATTTCTATTTACACTTAATAGAAGATTGTCTAGTGTCACCACAGTATGTTTCACCTAGGAAAAGAGGAAGAAAGGGGTAAAAAAGGCAGGAAGTATACCCTATCAGTTTTAGTTGGATGATTGATCAACTAGATATATAATGCTAGCCAAGGTATCATGCATACAAGTATCTGAAAGGAGAACCAGTTTTGTTGCTTGCAGCAGACAATCAGATTTATCTTTAGAGTGTAGTATGAGAAAATAAGAGGAAAAAGCTGATTGGTCACCATAGGTTTTCTCGGTGCATGGGTATCGTGAGCGTGATACATTATTGATGCTAACCATTCAGGAATGTATATCTTTCAGAAAGAACAGCTCTTATGCCCCGTACACACGGTCGGATTTTCCGACGGAAAATGTGTGATAGGACCTTGTTGTCGGAAATTCCGACCATGTGTAGGCTTCATCACACATTTTCCATCGGATTTTCCAACACACAAAGTTTGAGAGCAGGCTATAAAATTTTCCGACAACAAAATCCGTTGTCGGAAATTCCGATCGTGTGTACACAAATCCGACGGACAAAGTGCCACGCATGCTCAGAATAAATAAAGAGATGAAAGCTATTGGCCACTGCCCCATTTATAGTCCCGACGTACGTGTTTTACGTCACCGCGTTTAGAACGATCGGATTTTCCAACAACTTTGTGTGACCGTGTGTATGCAAGACAAGTTTGAGCCAACATCCATCGGAAAAAATCCTAGGATTTTGTTGTTGGAATGTCCGATCAATGTCCGACCGTGTGTACAGGGCATAAGGCAGCATTCTGTTATGATTCCAAGTCTCAAGTCTTGTTGAGCAATGAACAGAGGTATTAGGCAGCACAGGCAAACAAGTTGGACATATAACAATGTCAAATGAGTTCCTAATGTTGCCATGTCAGAAGGTCATCTTATAAATGCGGGATGGAAATTCCAGTTTTTTATCTAGCCTGTTTCCTGAGCTCAACAGAAGGAGCAAATAGCTCCACAAGTAGCCTGCAGTAGCATCTTGTAACAATTATACTCACCGGCTTTGGAGCATTGTGCAATCATGAAACTATATGGCACTTCTCATAAGTCTTTGTATTATTTGAAAGAAACTTGTATAATGTGGAATTTCAGCCTAATAACCAAAATACTTAGGAAAGACACAAAAATGTCTGCAAAACGAAATAGCATTGCTGGTTCTAAAAGCTTTAAAGTGACACTAAGTGATATTACTCTCCAAAAATAATTCATATACATTCACTACTTCTACTTCTAATTCACTATTTCTCATTAAATAATTTTTTCAAAGATTTTATTCAGATTTTTCAAATAAAGAATGTACAAATAATGAAATTCATTGAATAGTATAGCAAGAGTACAATATCCAATAGTTCATACAAATATATTGTAAACACAAAAAAAAAAAAATAATAAATGTTTTCAAAATTTGCAAGTAAAATGATATACTGTAACATAGAAATCTAATAGATAAATAACATGTAAGTTTTCAAACTCTGTTAAAGAAAAGTAGCCTTAAATGTACATAAAGTCTTTTAAGCTTTTGTAAACAAATGAGGAATAGTTTGTCATCCTAATATTGTAGGCCAAAATAAAAAAAGGAAAGGAAAGAGAAAAAAGATAAGAAAGAAAAAAGGTTAAAGATATCTTGTGCCAAATTTTCTATTTTTGAAGTAATTTTAAGTGAAAACAGTTCTAGAACCATCAATTTGATATTTAGTCCATGGATCCGAGAACTTCTCAAATAATTGAACCTTATCATTTAATATGGCTGAAAGATGTTCATTAATCATAATCCAGGACAAATTTCGTTTTTAGGATGTCAAAGGGTAGGGTTGTTGTTTTCCAAGCTCTGGCTATAGTGATTTTTGCTGCTATAAATATATAATTTATCAATCTTCTGAAGTGTTTGGGATCTTTTCCATTTGGCTGCAAAGCAGTGCTTGTTTTGGGAATTTGTTTAAATCAATATTAGTGAGAGAAGAAATAAGATCATAAACTTTATTCCAAAAATGTTTTACTGTGGGGCATAGCCACCACATTGTTCCCTCATGTCCACAATCTCTAAACCATAATGGAGAAGTTCCCGAGCCATAAGGAGCTATCCTTTTCGGGACCAGATACCACCTTAGCAAAACTTTGTAGTAAGCTTCTATGATAGAAGTGTTGATCAGGGATCTTGAGGCATTATGAGCTAACGTATACCAATCTTTCAGTTCTAAAGTTTTATTCAAATCCCTCTCCCAATGTTCCATATAACCTAGTTTCACAGGAATAGATGTTACGATGGAATATATTATGAAATAATTTCTTACCATGTTTTTCTGCCTCCTTGTAACATTGCTTTGAGCTCCTGAATGTCTCCCCGGTCCCAACTTCCATTTATTTGGAACTAGCAGAACATGGTAGCTGCAGTCAATGCACATTACAAATCCCATAGTCCCTAGTCCCTTTCCCATATTGAGAATGAACAAGAGGGTGGCTACCTTCCTACATCCTATAAAACTAGGTTTGCCACCTTTTCTTCTAGCCAAACCTGAACACTTTAGTGATGCACAGCAATTTATTTATATTTTTTGTAGTATACAGTATGCAAATACAGTATTTTGCGATTAAATAACATTTCTAATCATATGGAGTTAATCCCAACTTTCCAAATTATTTGCTGTTGAAAGACACTATTTTGGCTTTGAAAGACTGTCTGTATACATTGGTCAGTGTCCCCCCCCCCCCTCCCATAATACAGGGATCAGTGTTATCCCCTTCATAATACAGGGCCCCCCCCCTTTAGAGACCACCATTAGAGTGCCCTTAAATCAGTGACCTCCCCCCTTCCATAGAGACCCCCCTATATCAGTGCTTCCCTTAGAGACCAAAAAAGCTAAGAATTTAAAAAAATGCAGCGCACCCTCCCCCTAAAAAATTATTGTGAATGATGGTGGAAACCCCCCAAGGGTAATCAAAAATTTTAATACACTCCAATCTTATTCAAACATATACAGTATACTGTGCAATCTTGATACACATAATACTGTATGAATAGTGGCGGAAACCTCCCATCCATTCCAAAATGTCTTGTGCTAATATCCAACTTATCCAACTCAAAAGGACTTTATAAGTTGGATATTAGCACAATGGTTTGGAATGGTTTGGAGGTTTCCACACTATTGATAAAGTATTATGTGTATCAAGATTGCACAGTATAAACCCTTGGCGGTTTCCAACATCATTCACAATAGTTTTTTCACATACAAATTAATATAATTATAGGGGAGGGTGCTCTGCATTTTTTAATTTATTTGTTTTTTGAGGTGTGGGAACAAATATATCAGCAATTTATTTAGTTTTTTTATTTTTATTTATTTATTTATTTTTTAGATCAGAGGCCCCTTATATCAGCAACCCCCCATCCTCCCCTCCTAGTGACTAATTTTTCTCTAAGTCGGGTCACTGATATAAGGGGACTCTAATCTAATTGGGGGAGAGGTGCTAATATAATCAATTGTCTACTGGGTACTTTCACCCCTTTCTTGCCCAGGCCACTTTTCAGCTTTCCTTGCAGTCACACTTTGAATGACAATTGCGCTGTCATGCAGCACTGTACCTCTATGAAGTTTTTATCATTTTTTTCACACATATAGAGTTTTCTTTTGGTGTATTTAATCACCACTGGGGTTTTTATTTCTATGCTAAATAAACACATTTTGAAAAGAAAACTTTCTTTGTTTCGGTTATAAAATTTTGTAAATAAGTAATTTTATTATCTATCACTGATAGGCGGAACTGATGGGCACTGATAGGCAGCAATGATGGGCACTGATTAGGCAGCACTGATGTGCGCTGATTAGGCAGTACTGATGGGTACTGATAGGTGGCATTGACAGGCATCAATGATAAGGAAAGGGGGTGCACTGATATAAGGAGATTTTGTGCTAAAGGGGGTCTCTAAGGGGGATGCTGCGGATCTAATGGTTGATCACCAACCAATAGATCAGAAGTCAGCACCCCCTCTTAGAGACCCCCATCAGTTTAAAGTTCCCTTAGAACAGTGCCCCCCTCCTTAGAGACCTCCAGAGATCAGAAGACCCCCCCTTATATTTGCTCCCCCTGACCCCTTTAGACATCCGATCAGTTGCCTTACCTGGAGGCCGCTGTAAGCAAGGAAGGAATTGTTAGAGCCCAGCTGGGGGGCGGAGCTGGTAGGTGGAGCCGCTCTAGGGCTATATACCTCCCACTATGCATTGCATGAACAGCAGAAAAAGTGTGTCATCGGTTGCTAGGACAGTAACCAATAACTGCAAAGGAAATAATCAAGGCGGAGTCGGACAGGGGGGGAGAGAGACGCCAGGTGGGGGGAGAATTGAAAGCACAGCAGTGAGAACAAGCAGGCACAGCCAACAGGATTTCTCACTGGGTGGGGGGTAGCCCATTGAATGGAGCGCAGTACCGGAACTTGGTCCGACACTAGCTCCATCCCCGGGACAGATTAACTTAATGCATGGGACTAGATGTTGTGTCCGGGTCACTGGCGGACAGAAACCCGGGCACAAGTGTCTAAACCCGGACTGTCCGGGTCAATACCAGACAGGTGGCAACCATACATAAGACAATGGAGAATAAACGTAACCACCCTCTAAAATGAAGTCCGATCCTGGTAACAATAAAAAGGAATTTGGAGATTTGGAAGAGGCTGAGAGCAATAGAAGGTACTTTTTTGAGTTAAGAATATCTACTTAAAGTGTCACTAAACCCACATCATAAAAAACTATCAATAAATTGTGTATTACCTGCTGTTCATACTCACTCAGTCACTATGAGATTCGTTTTCTGTATTCTGCAAAAAACCTGGTTGATCCTGCTGCTTTCTATCTCTACCTTCTGTTCATGTCCTCAATTCAGCTAGTGATTTTGCAGCTGTGGTGGCAACTCTGCACATGCTCAGTTTTCAGTGAGTTTCTATGCTGAGCATTCCCTCCCTATTACATCTGAGCAGCCCATGTGACTATAGAGTCACACATGTGGGTGTAGACGTAGTGGTAAATGACAGCCCACTCCCTCCCTCCTCCACACCCACTAACCAGCTAAACACAATGGGGACAGGATATTACATGTAGATTAACACCTTCCCACCTGGCCTATAGCAGATTGACCACTGTGGGGCAGCGCAGCGGTGCGATCTGTCATCTGCTGAATCCACTGGCACAGCCAATGACTGACAACTACACCGGCCTGCTACCAGTATCATGTGATCGCTGTGACCAATCACAGAAGATCACATGACAATTGTAAAGTGTGGATGGCTTCCTTTCATGTCATACTTTCATGTCATTCATTGTATACAATTGTGTTGTGTTTCGGAAATATTTATACCTCACTTAAACGATTAACGATACAAATATAAATATGATTAAACCTTTGTCTATATAAAAATAAAAACGAGCGATAACAGGGAAAAAAGATAAACAATTACATTTATTTACACAGAAAAAGAAAGTTAGAATGATTAGAATTTATCATATATCTCTATAGTGTTTGCTCTAGGCTGCAAAGTTAATTTAGGCATAAACTCATAAATGTTTGCAATGGACATATACAAGATATACAAAGTCATAAGATAAATCCTAGGATACAAAAAGGTTAAAAAGAAAGATAGACATAGATTCCAGTATACTTTACGCCAACAGCATATCCCTCAGATGTTCTCGGGCTGGACTGTTTCTAAAACCATTTTGCCATCTCTCTTTTATATGCCTTCTCCACCAATCAACAGATGCAATATATTGATTGGGTCAGAGATGTCTCAAAGTCTGGTTGGCAACATTTGAAGCCCCTTTGCTAATTCATGCTCGGACATTGCTGTTACATTGCGACCCCCTCGGTGCCTATCAGTCTATGAATTAATGAACAATCTCCTTTGATCTCCCAGCCCAAACAGTCCAGACAGTAGTATGTTAATGGCCCCCTGGTGAGTTGATTACCACCTAGGGGACCTTTCCTGGTTCCCACCAGTGTATTGGAAGCATGTTAATGGCCCCCTGAAGAATGAATGCTTTAAGGTCTGCCAATACCCTTTGATCTAATCAACACCTGTAGGGCTTCTCGGGTTCACATCAATGTAACTACATTCCTTAAGTTGAGCTATATTCTATCATGATATTAAGAAACATATTCCCATATATAAAATATATATATACCCACACATAGATACCCACATATACACGTAGATATATATATATATATATATATATATATATATATATATATATATATACATATATATACACACATATACATCCTATGGGGCAAGGCAGTTTAAATTGGAGTCCTTGCAATGGTCCACTTGAATCTCATTGATATAAATATAATATCCAATATCTCCATCACAGTTGCTAGCTGTGATTGGTCACAGTGATCACATGGTACAGACAGGGCCAATCACAGCCCATCTGTACAATGTGACTAACTTTGACCAATCACAGCTAATGACAACAAAAGACACTAATTGAATCAGTTTCAGTTAGTAAAAATGGTTGCTTATAACAAAGAAATTAATTGGTATAAACAATCATAATGTGTAAAAAAAAAACAAAATCCCGATCACTTTCTTAGAGTGATTCATTGTTACTATTTTAACACTGTATCGCTCTGGTCATAGTGTGTTAAAAAAAAAAAAAAAAAAAAAATGTAATGAAAAAGAAAAAATAATTTTAAAAAATTGATTTTTTTTTTTTACACTGCCACCATTCAGTGTCTCTGATCACCACGCACCAGTTATATGATATGGATGTACTGCACTGGTGACAGTATGTAGAAAAGAAAAATTGTGAAAAAATACTTTCTTAAATTTCTTAATTTTCCAAAAAATTATGACAAAAAATGACAACTTGAAAAAACTTGCCATGTCTCTTACTAAATACCGTGGATTGTCTTATTTTCATAAAGGGGTCATTTAGGGGATATCTGATATAACTGTCTTGGCATTTTCAGGCCTCAAGAAATTAGATTCAGGCCCCAGCACATTAGAATCAATCGATTTTCGAATTTACCATAGTTTGTGGACTCTATAATTTTCCTACAGACTAAAAATAAACACCGATTTGGGTTATTTTCACCAACGAAATGTAGCAGAATACATTTTGACCTAAACTTGTGAAGTAAGATTATTTATTTGCTAAACTTTATAACAGAAACTAAGAAAAACGCAGGGGTTTCTTGAGAAAATGTCAGTCTTTTTTTTTTGCTTATTTAGCAAAAAATAAAAAACCCAATGGTGATTAAATACCACCAAAAGAAAGCTCTATTTCTGTGAAAAAAAAAATTATAAAAATTTCATATGGGTACAGCGTTGCATGACCACGCAATTGTCATTCAGAGTGTGACAGTCCTGAAAGCTAAAAATTGGCCTGGGCAGGAATTCTGGTATTCAAGTGGTTAATGGAGGGTTATTCTAAGACACAGCCTGGAGGGACGTGATACATCCCGTGACTGGCAGAAATCCGCCCACACCATGTTATTGCCAAAAAATGATAAAGATTTGATTTCAAATATGTATTTTTATAACAATTTAAAACAATTCATTGATATTAATTCTTTATATTTACTCTGTATTTCAAAGGCTGTTTTTTTTTTAACATGTGACCAGCAGCAGAGGACTAGAAGCTCCTCCTGCTTATGTTTCCCTGCAGACAGACTAGGAAAGACCTGGGTCATGTGACAGTTGTATCGATTAGGAAAAAGGTAGACTTAGATTTTTATTTATTAAAATTATTACAGTGCCATCATCCATATACAGAGAGATGAGGCAAAATGTAAATTAAATAGTGTGTGTTTAGTATCACTTTAAATTTCGTACTTCCGTCTAGGAGCAGTAGGGTTGTCGGTTCGAATCCCAACTACGACACTACCTGCCTGGAGTTTGCATGTTCTCCCTGTGCCTGTGTGGGTTTCCTCCGGGTACTCCGGTTTCCTCCCACACTCCAAAGACATGCTGGTAGGTTAATTGGCTCCTGTCTCAATTGTCCCTAGTATGTATGAATGTGAGTTAGGGACCTTAGATTGTAAGCTCCTTGATAAGATGTATGATGTAGCAGCGCTCAAGTCCGTGGATATAACAGTAAAATAACGTTAAAAAAAAAAAAACGTTAAAAAAATATAAATAATAAGTAACAGTGGCACATAAAAATAGTCCGGAAAAGAGTCTATGATGTGTGGATTATCCGTAATATAGATGGATATGGGAGCCAGGGGGATCTGTACAACCAGGGTACCAAGGGCAGCTTCCTGTTGAGTGAAGTCAATTCTCCATATACATAAAAAATCAAAAGAGAAAGCGCCTCTTAAGTATCCATGATTTATTCAAGTGATAAAAGCATTATAAACACTTACATAAAGACTGACGAATGGCAGCTTCCATAGAGAACTAATCCCGGTGTTCGTCAAAGAAATCCCAATAGTGTGGGGCTGGATGGATGCCGAGCGGATGGCCGCGGACCTCCGCTCGGAAGCGCCGGCTGTGTGTGCGGTGTAGTGAGGGAATCACTTCCGCGTTCCAACAGGTCACATGGGCGATGACGTCACTCGGGTAGTTCAGATTCGCTGGGGACCACTACGCGTTTCTGAGCATGCGCGAAGCTCGTGACGGGCATGCGCGCTCCTTTTTCAAGTGTCTGAAAAACTTGTGACTGGCTGACAGATGCGAGTAGAGGAGAGCCGATCGGCTGCTCTCCTGACAGGGGGGTCTGTGCTGATTGTTTATCAGCACAGCCCCCCCCTCGGACCCTACCCAGGACCACCAGGGAAGCCGCCCAGGACCACCAGGGAAGCGATCCACACTGGACCACCAGGTATGCCCCTAGACCACCAGAAATGCCACTGTGTGCCCAGGCAGCTGCCAATCTGTGCCCAGGCAGCTGCCAGTCAGTGCCCACTTCAATGCCTATCAGTGCCAGTGCCACCAGGGATGCCCATCAGTGCCTCATATCAGTGCCGCGTATTAGTGCCCATCAGTGCCACATATCAGTGCCCATCAGTGCCACCTATCAGTGCCCATCAGTGCCCAGCAGTGCCGCCTATCAGTGCCCATCAGTGCCCAGCAGTGCCGCCTATCAGTGCCACCTATCAGCGCCACCCTATCAGTGCCCAGCAGTGCCCAGCAGTGCCGCCTTTCATTGCCCATCAGTGTTGCCTATCAATGCCCATCAGTGCCAACCAGTGCCAACCAGTGCCACCCATCAGTGCCGCCTATCAGTGCCCATCTGTGCTGCATATGAGTGCCACCCATCAGTGCCGCCTACCAGTGCCCATCAGTGCCGCATATCAGTGCCCATCGTCAGTGCCCGTCAGTGCCCGCTCATTGTTGCCACCTCATCAGTGCAGCCGTATCAGTGCCTGTCAGTGCCGCCTTATCAGTGCCCATCAGTGAAAGAGAAAACTTAGTTATTTACAATTTTTTTTAACAGAAACAAAAGCAAAACTTTTATTTTTTTCAAAATTTTCGGTTTTATTTATTTGTTTAGCAAAAAATAAAAACCGCAGAGGTGATCAAATACCACCAAAAGAAAGCTCTATTTGTGGGAACAAAATGATAAAATTTTAGTTTGGGTGAAGTGTTGTATGACCGCGCAATTGTCATTCAAACTGCGACAGCACTGAAAGCTGAAAATTGGTCTGGGCAGGAAGGTGTCTAAGTGCCCTGTATTGAAGTGGTTAATAAACTGTTTTTTTACGTTATCACACTATTGGTGCACTTTTATCATTTACATGTGGAGATTATTTGAGACACACGGTTGGGATTTGGATACTCGTTTGAAACCCTGTCCATGTGGTTTAAAAGTGTTTTAGCCTATCACGAGAGCGTAGGCAATGGAATTTGGTGTGTGCGTTTCTTTTGGGGAGTGGAATCACTGATACACTGGTGTGGTGGACGGAATAGGAGGATTACACATTGATTCTGGATTCATTTGAACACTTTATGGATTATTTTTGGTGATTAATATTTTTGAATATTTTTGATTATTTCTATTTATTTTTGCACTTGTCACAGGGTGAATCAGTATTTATTTGTCATTTATATTCATTTGAACACCTTATGGATTATTTTCTGTGTTAAATATTTTAATTCATTTTTTCACTTGTCACAGGGTGAATCAGTATTTATTTATCATTCATATTCATTTATATGTTTATTTAGTGCTTCACAGTTACAAGTAACTTTGGGGTGATCAAACACCTGCTTCAGCATAGATTCAGTGCCACTATTTTCGCCTATTGTCATTAATATATATTTAATTGTCTGACAAGTGGTTAAAATACAACTTATATAAAGGCTTACCTATAGGTAGTGTAAATATCTCCTAAACGAGCACTGTTTAGGAGATATTTACATTACATACATTCAGTGAGGTCACTGGTGCATGCGCTCTGAAGCCAGCCGCCGTTCCTTCAGAGCCCTGAACCGTAATAGGCGGCTTTCGTGCGCATGCGTGGGAGTGACATCATTGCGGCTCTGGTCGGTCACAGAGCCGGAGTCCGCAAACCCGGAAGCAAGGTGAAGATGGGAGCCTGCTACAGCTCTGAGATCTTGGCAGAGCTTCGTTTTAAGGTAAGTTTAACATAATGTGCTAGTATGTGATGCCTTTACCTTGCAGGGTGTAAAAAAAAAAAAAAAAGTCCAGCGGTTTACAACCGTTTTAAATAAATATGATTTTAGGAGTTTAGTAGACTTGTGCACAACGGGAAATTTCATTTAGTTTCAGTTCGTTGTCATTCGTAAAATACATAATTTTGTTCTGTTATATTCGTTATGTTACGTTAATTCGTTTTCGGATAAATAGTTATTATTCGTAGAGTGTCGATTTTCGTTATTCTGAATCTCGAATCATGTCGAATTCATTTGTTATATTCGCTATAATTTCTTTCATATTAGTTGAAATTCAATATTTATGTATGTATATTGATTCGTGATAATGATTCGTAGCTTGGAAAGTCGTTTGTTTATTGAATCTATTAACACACACAATGACAATATCTCTTCTCCTCTGCTCAAATACAATACAACACCCTTCTCACTCAATTCTCAGGAATGCACTTTGCCAGTAATCCAACCTCCAGCACAAAATTAATCAACTGATTGGACTGTAAGATTTACTTTGAGTTGATCTTTAACGAATTATCAAATCATGTCAAATTCATTCGTTATATTCTCTATAATTTCTTTCGTATTAGTTGAAATTCGTTATTCTTTTTTTCGGACATTCGGATGCAAAATTCGTCCGAATATCAATTTGTTACGAAACGAATTGCACAGGTCTAGAGTTTAGTGTGACTTTAAATAATACTAGATTTCCACTGCTGATCTTTATTATTGGCACCCCTTTCTGGTTCAGTTTATATGAATTGTCCTTTAATAGGGTGCCACTAGCAACCGTCAGATTTAATAATTTGATTGTTGATTTTATAATGTGGTGGTTATATGGAATGGAAGAATGGAACAGCCAAACAGGGTGAGGGGTATACAGCAAAGTTTAGGGCTGGTGGAACACTAGCAAGGCTAGAACAAATGAACGGCCAAATGCAGATAGTCAAAGAGGTCAGGTGATAGGAGAAAGAAAGTTCAGAGGATCAAAGGATCCAGACAGAAACCAGGATTCTGACAAGTTAGGCGATACAGCCTGCAGCACAGAACATCCTGTTGCCTCGAGTTCCCAAGTTCCCATCAAGGGGTATATTTAGCCCACAGCTGACCTTCCTCTGACATGCAGTTGACCTTCTAGATTGCATCAATCTGATTTAAATTGTTTTTTATTCTCATTGACTTACTGTATAAAGGGCATACAGTTCCTTGAAGTATATTACCAAATTCTGCATAATTGCAATTATTTAGGATGGTTATGCCCAGCTGTAGGATCTTTACTGGAATGACAATACAGACGCATATACTGCAAATATTCCATTACTGGTCGCTCTGCAATGGCAGTGTAATTTTAAAAAGATCATTAGGGCTGAAATGCCAATGGATATAGCATTTTAACCCTTCTGCTAAAACAGTCAACACCTTCACAGAGAAAAGCAAAATGCAAAGGAAACGCTGCCAAGATCAGAAGAGAAAAATCGAAACTGCAAAGTTAAATATTACAAAAATTGGATCGCTGCCCATTTTGTTTGAGATATGTTTTTCTCAGGCTTAGCACTGGACAAACACAGTATGAGGTTAAGTGACCTTTTAAATAATTATATATAAACATGCATAATAAAGAACTATTGTTATACTCTCAATGTTATCACGTTTGCTATCCCTTTTTACTGATCTTTGTATAACCTTGATTCTGTATTTGATATAGCTCTGTTTTTATCTTAACAGGTAAATAGTCTCAGAAAGTGATTGAGATCAAATACGTACTAAAGTGACCTTGTTGACTAGGTCACTTTAACCACTTCCCTACCAGGCACTTACACCCCCTAACTGCCCAAGCCATTTTTCAGCTTTCAGCCCTGTCGCACTTTGAATGACAATTGCTCCGTCGTGCTACACTGTACCCAAACACATTTTTTATCATTTTCTTCACACAAATATAGCTTTCTTTTGGTGTTATTTAATCACTGCTGTGTTTTTTATTTTTTACCCAAAAAAAAAAAAAAGACCAAAAATTAAAAAAAAAAAAATGTTTACTTTTTTCTGTCAGTTAATTTTGTAACTAAGTAATTTTTCTCCTTCGCTGATGTGCACTGATGAGGCGGCACTGATGGGCACTGATAGGCTGAACTGGTGGGCATTGATGAGGTGGCACTGATGAGGGGGCACTAATATGCCGCACTTATGGGCACTGATAGTGGCACTGATGGGCACTGTTAGGTGGCACTGATGGGCATTAATAGGCGGCACTGGTGGGCACTGATAGGCGGCACTGGTGGGCACTGATAGGCGGCACGGATAGGTGGCATGGATAGGCGGTACTGATGGGCATTGATGAGTGGCACTGATGGGTGACACTGATAGGCATTGATCGACAGCAGTGATGGGCATTGATGGGCAGCATTGATAGGTGGCAATGATTGCCAGCACTGACTGGCATCGCTAATGGGCACTGATTGGTGGCACTTGTGGGCACTGATTGCTGGCATTGGTGGGCACTGTATGGTGACACTGTATTTGTATAGTGTAAACATTCCTAGATGTCCTCCTGCATGGAGATGCCGCTGATCGGCTCTCCTCACCACACACTCTGTCAGTGTGAGGCGAGGAGTGCCGATTACCAGCACTTCCTTGTTTACATTGGACACAGCAAATCACATGGTTAAAGAGCCGCAGCTCTTTACAGAGATTGGGGTCGCGCCGTCTCCTAGCAATGCATACGATGGCATCCCAGAACAAGAGCCACACCACCCCGCCGTCATTTGACGGTGGGCGGGCGGCAAGCAGTTAACCACTTGCCGACCGCCTCACGCATATATACGTGAACAGAGCGGCACGGGCAGGCAAAATCACGTACCTGGTACGTGATTGCCTTCCCGCGGGCGGGGGGTCCGCTCGGACCCCCCCCGGTGCCAGCGGCGGTCGGCTTTTGTCTGGGAGCGTTCCGTGATGAGGGGGAGGCCATCCGATCGTGGCCCCCCCCCTCGCGATCGCTCCCAGCCAATGAGAAACATCCTCTGCCTCTGTATAGTACACAGAGGCAGAGGATGTGATGTCATCTCTCCTCGGCTCAGCAGTTTCCGTTCCAGCGCCGAGGAGAGAAGACATGTGAGTGCACAAAACATACACACACAGTAGAACATGCCAGGCATACTTTACACCCCCGATCCCCCCCCCCCCGATCGCCCCCCCGATCCCCCCCCCCCCTGTCAAACTGACACCAAGCAGTGTTTTGTTTTTTTTTGTTTTTTTTTTTCTGATTACTGCATGGTGTCAGTTTGTGACAGTTAGAAGTGTTAGGTCAGTGAGTGTTAGCCCCCTGTAGGTCTAGGATACCCCCCTAACCCCCCTAATAAAGTTTTAACCCCTTGATCACTCCCCCGTCACCAGTGTCGCTAAGCGATCATTTTTCTGATCGCTGTATTAGTGTCGCTGGTGACGCTAGTTAGGGACGTAAATATTTAGGTTCGCCGTCAGCGTTTTATAGCGACAGGGACCCCCATATACTATCTAATAAATGTTTTAACTTCTTGATTGCCCCCTAGTTAACCCTTTCACCACTGATCACCGTATAACTGTTACGGGTGACGCTGGTTAGTTCGTTTATTTTTTATAGTGTCAGGGCACCCGCCGTTTATTACCGAATAAAGGTTTAGCTCCCTGATCTCCCGGCGGTGATATGCGTCGCCCCAGGCAGCGTCAGATTAGCGCCAGTACTGCTAACACCCACGCATGCACCGTACACCTCCCTTAGTGGTATAGTATCTGTACGGATCAATATCTGATCAGATCTATACTAGCGTCCCCAGCAGTTTAGGGTTCCCAAAAACGCAGTGTTAGCGGGATCAGCCCAGATACCTGCTAGCACCTGCGTTTTGCCCCTCCGCCTGGCCCGGCCCAGCCCACCCAAGTGCAGTATCAATCGATCACTGTCACTTACAAAACACTAAACGCATAACTGCAGCGTTCGCAGAGTCAGGCCTGATCCCTGCAATCGCTAACAGTTTTTTTGGTAGCGTTTTGGTGAACTGGCAAGCACCAGCGGCCTAGTACACCCCGGTCGTGGTCAAACCAGCACTGCAGTAACACTTGGTGACGTGGCGAGTCCCATAAGTGCAGTTCAAGCTGGTGAGGTGGCAAGCACAAGTAGTGTCCTGCTGCCACCAAGAAGACAAACACAGGCTGTCTTGCCCATAGTGCCCTTCCTGCTGCATTCGCCAATCCTAATAATTGGGAACCCACCACTTCTGCAGCGCCCGTACTTCCCCCATTCACATCCCCAACCAAATGCAGTCAGCTGCATGAGAGGCATTTCCTTTATGTCCTCCCGAGTACCCCTACCCACCGAGCCCCCCAAAAAAGATGTTGTGTCTGCAACAAGCGTGGATATAGGCGTGACACCCGCTATTATTGTCCCTCCTGTCCTGACAATCCTGGTCTTTGCATTGGTGAATGTTTTGAACGCTACCATTCACTAGTTGAGTATTAGCGTAGGGTACAGCACTGCACAGACTAGGCACACTTTCACAGGGTCTCCCAAGATGCCATCGCATTTTGAGAGACCCGAACCTGGAACCGGTTACAGTTATAAAAGTTAGTTACAAAAAAAAGTGTAAAAAAAAAAAAAAACCACAAACAAAAATATAAAATAAAAAAAATAGTTGTCGTTTTATTGTTCTCTCTCTCTCTATTCTCTCTATTGTTCTGCTCTTTTTTACTGTATTCTATTCTGCAATGTTTTATTGTTATTATGTTTTATCATGTTTGCTTTTCAGGTATGCAATTTTTTATACTTTACCGTTTACTGTGCTTTATTGTTAACCATTTTTTGGTCTTCAGGTACACCATTCACGACTTTGAGTGGTTATACCAGAATGATGCCTGCAGGTTTAGGTATCATCTTGGTATCATTCTTTTCAGCCAGCGGTCGGCTTTCATGTAAAAGCAATCCTAGTGGCTAATTAGCCTCTAGACTGCTTTTACAAGCAGT
The DNA here is from genome assembly GCF_042186555.1 of Aquarana catesbeiana. NCBI lineage: Eukaryota > Metazoa > Chordata > Amphibia > Anura > Ranidae > Aquarana > Aquarana catesbeiana. The sequence goes on from NC_133330.1 coordinate 252,720,464, forward strand.
GGGAGGGAATGCCCCCCCACCATCTTCTGTGTTTTTCTCTGGCTCTTCTGTCTCAACAGGGAACCTGAGAATGCAGCCGGTGATTCAGCCAGCTGACCATAGAGCTGATCAGAGACCAGAGTGGCTCCAAACATCTCTATGGCCTAAGAAACCGGAAGCTACGAGCATTTTATGACTTAGATTTCGCCGGATGTAAACAGTGCCATTGGGAAATTGGGAAAGCATTTTATCACACCGATCTTGGTGAGGTCAGATGCTTTGAGGGCAGAGGAGAGATCTAGGGTCTAATAGACCCCAATTTTTTCAAAAAAGAGTACCTGTCACTACCTATTGCTATCATAGGGGATATTTACATTCCCTGAGATAACAATAAAAATGATTTAAAAAAAAATATGAAAGGAACAGTTTAAAAATAAGATAAAAAAGCAAAAAAATAATAAAGAAAAAAAAAAAAGCACCCCTGTCCCCCCTGCTCTCGCGCTAAGGCGAACGCAAGCGTCGGTCTGGCGTCAAATGTAAACAGCAATTGCACCATGCATGTGAGGTATCACCGCGAAGGTCAGATCGAGGGCAGTAATTTTAGCAGTAGAACTCCTCTGTAAATCTAAAGTGGTAACCTGTAAAGGCTTTTAAAGGCTTTTAAACATGTATTTAGTTTGTCGCTACTGCACGTTTGTGCGCAATTTTAAAGCATGTCATGTTTGGTATCCATGTACTCGGCCTAAGATCATCTTTTTTATTTCATCAAACATTTGGGCAATATAGTGTGTTTTAGTGCATTCAAATTTAAAAAAGTGTGTTTTTTCCCCAAAAAATGCGTTTGAAAAATCACTGCGCAAATACTGTTTAAAAAAAAAAAATGAAACACCCACCATTTAAATCTGTAGGGCATTTGCTTTAAAAAAATATATAATGTTTGGGGGTTCAAAGTAATTTTCTTGCAAAAAAAATAATTTTTTCATGTAATCAAAAAGTGTCAGAAAGGGCTTTGTCTTCAAGTGGTTAGAAGAGTGGGTGATGTGTGACATAAGCTTCTAAATGTTGTGCATAAAATGCCAGGACAGTTCAAAACCCCCCAAAATGACCCCATTTTGAAACGTAGACACCCCAAGCTATTTGCTGAGAGGCATGTCGAGTCCATGGAATATTTTATATTGTGACACAAGTTGCGGGAAAGAGACAATTTCTTTTTTTTTTTTTTTTTTTTTTTGCACAAAGTTGTCACTAAATGATATATTGCTCAAAAATGCCATGGGAATATGTGAAATTACACCCCAAAATACATTCTGTTGCTTCTCCTGAGTACGGGGATACCACATGTGTGAGACATTTTGGGAGCCTAGCCGCGCACGGGACTCCGAAAACCAAGCACCACCTTCAGGCTTTCTAAGGGGGTAAATTTTTGATTTCATTCTTCACTGCCTATCACAGTTTCGGAGGCCATGGAATGCCCAGGTGGCACACCCCCCCCCCCCAAATGACCCCATTTTGGAAAGTAGACACCCAAAGCTATTTGCTGAGAGGTATAGTGAGTATTTTGCAGACCTCACTTTTTGTCACAAAGTTTTGAAAATTGAAAAAAGAAAAAAAAAAAAAATGTCTTGTCTTTCTTCATTTTCAAAAACAAATGAGAGCTGAAAAATACTCACCATGCCTCTCAGCAAATAGCTTGGGGTGTCTACTTTCCAAAATGGGGTCATTTGAGGGGTTTTGTGCCACCTGGGCATTCCATGGCCTCCGAAACTGTGATAGGCAGTGAAGAGTGAAATCAAAAATTTACACCCTTAGAAATCCTGAAGGCGGTGATTGGTTTTCGGGGCCCTGTACGCGGCTAGGCTCCTAAAAAGTCCCACACATGTGGTATCCCCATACTCAGGAGAAGCAGCTAAATGTATTTTGGGGTGCAATTCCACATATGCCTATGGCCTGTGTGAGCAATATATCATTTAGTGACAACTTTGTGCAAAAAAAAAAAAAAATTGTCACTTTCCCGCAACTTGTGTCAAAATATAAAATATTCCATGGACTCAACATGCCTCCAAGCAAATAGCTTGGGGTGTCTACTTTCCAAAATGGGGTCATTTGGGGGGGTTTTATACCATCTGGGCATTTTATGGCCTTCAAAACTGTGATAGGTAGTGAGGAGTGAAATCAAAAATTTACACCCTTAGAAATCCTGAAGGCAGTGATTGGTTTTCGGGGCCCCGTACGCGGCTAGGCTCCCAAAAAGTCCCACACATGTGGTATCCCCATACTCAGGAGAAGCAGCTAAATGTATTTTGGGGTGCAATTCCACATAGGCCCATGGCCTGTGTGAGCAATATATCATTTAGTGACAACTTTTTGTAATTTTTTTTTTTTTTTGTCATTATTCAATCACTTGGGACAAAAAAAATGAATATTCAATGGGCTCAACATGCCTCTCAGCAATTTCCTTGGGGTGTCTACTTTCCAAAATGGGGTCACTTGTGGGGGTTTTGTACTGCCCTGCCATTTTAGCACCTCAAGAAACGACATAGGCAGTCATAAATTAAAGGCTGTGTAAATTCCAGAAAATGTATCCTAGTTTGTAGGCGCTATAACTTTTGCGCAAACCAATAAATATACACTTATTGACATTTTTTTTACCAAAGACATGTGGCCGAATACATTTTGGCCTAAATGCAGGGGCGTTGCTAGGTGTCAAAAAGACCAGGGGCTTCAGCCCGAAGGCCGATGGTGGCACCATGGGGGGATCCGGGGTTGTCATGTCGCGGGTGTTTTTGGCTGGGTGGTGGGGTTGTGTGGTGGGGGGTAAGCTAACTTGCTGGTTGCTGCCTGGCTTACCAGTACTGCCCATCAATGATGGGCACTAAACTCACCTAACTGACACACTGACCATTACACTGACCTCACCTACCCGACATACATACACTGACCTCACCTTACCTACCTACCTGACATACATACACTACACTGACCTGGCTAACTGACATACACTGACCTCACCTACGACGAGTATTATATAAACCTATGTTTAAGTCAGTAGTAATCTTATGCAGGGAGCAAAATAGAATATATGCTTGGGCATTGCGCACACACATCCCCTTTGTTCAATGCACACACCAAAACACATTGGCAGAAGAGTAAATTCAGACTATCAACTTGTCTCAAGTAAAAAAAAAAAAAGCATACAAAATGTCTTAATAAGTTGTATTTTTATTATACTTAAAACAAAGTTATCAACATCCAATACAAACAGATGCAGGTTACACACATCAATTCACTACTTAAAAGTGCAAGGTACTCACTGATGTGAAATACACATCTGTTTAAATATAAAATTCAAAAACTACCCATAAAATGCAGCTTACACACATCAATTCGCTACTAGAAGGGATACTACAAATAATCGACAACAAAACTAGCTCAATCAGTTTGTGTATAGACCATACACCTTTAGTTTCTCTGCCATTTAGGCGTTTAATCACTTTTGTTTCTGTCCATGGAATGGATGCAGGTGAGGCAGCCCTAGTTAAACCTCGTCCCCAGGATGTGACTGACAACTCGCACAGCCATGAAAAAAGGGTTTAATTTTCCCATAAGAATTTGCACACTGTAGAGGTTTTTAATCTCCTCTGAGTCCTCTGTAAATTGAACCTTAAGCACATGACATACAGGAGGTGGCTCCTACAGGCAAATTACAGTGCATGAATCAGATGAGAAATTGTAAACACAAAACAGAGTGCAAAATCTGGTGGTGCAGCTGTGCACGGTAGCCAATCAGCTTCCAACTTCAGCTTGTTCAGTTCAGCTTTCACAATACCACCTGGAAGCTGATTGGTTACTATGCACAGATGCACCACATTTTGCACTCTAGTTTTAGAAAATCAACCCCAATGTACAGTAAAGGAATTCTAAACATTGGATGTCTCTTGACAGCAAAATTTTAGGGAGGCAGTGTGAGTGACTGACACAAGGCATGACTAGGCTCAGTCAGGCCGAAAGACAAAAAAAAGTAAAAAATCTGTTATTTAACTGCTAAATGGCAGAGAATTGAGCCGTGAGACAGCATGTAGGAATGCAGGGGCATGATTCATACACCAAAACTGCTTCATTAAGCTAAAGTTATTTTGGTGCCTATAGTATATTTTTAAATATTGTAGAACTATCCCACTTTTAGGCCTGATTCACACCTATGCATTTTTAGTGCTTTTTGCATATTTGCACTACAGAGTGTGCTTCATTGGAAACAATGTTAAATAGACTGTAGTGCAAATCTGCAAAATGCAAAAAAACAATGAAAATGCATAGGTGTGAACAAGGCCCAAGGGTCATAGAGGTAGACTGGAAGGAGAAAATACCCTAAACATGGCATGGACATGGCCATGTTTAGGTTATTCTCTCATTCCAGTCAACCTCAATGAACCCATGCCGCATAGGTGTCATAGGCAATATTTAAGACACGTGACGTGTTATACAACACTTGTTTTAACACATAGCGGGTTTATTCAATAAATGCCAAACTATAGCAAAGAGCAAAATGCAGGTAAAAATAGCTAATATGGAGAAATTATCAAACTCGCCTTGTAGCCATAGCTTGCCAATTTTAGCTTGATCTTTGCCTTTTTGGTTCTGGTTCACTAGAATTTTGAGTTTAGTAAAAAAAACAACCAAAAAAGTACAAGGTACTGACTGATGTGAAATAAACATCAGTTTAAAATCTTGAAGTCCAAAACTATCCATAAAAGGCAGTTTACACACGTCCATTCACTACTAAAAGGGATACTATAGGTAAGAGGCAACAAAATTAGCTTAATCCATTTGTGTATAGACCACCCCACCCATACACCTTTAGTTTCTCTGCCATTTAGGCGTTGAAACACTTTTGTTTCTGTCCTTTGAATGGATGCAGGCAGCCCTAGTTACACCTCCCCTGGATGTGACTGACACAGCCATGAAAAAAAAGGGTTTAATTTTCCCATCAGAATTTGCTCACTGTAGAGGTTTTTAATCTCCTCTGTAAATTTAACCTTAAGCACATACAATACGGGAGGTGTCTCCTAAAGGCAAATTACAGTGCAGGAGATAACTTTTAAACACCAAACAGTAGAGTGCAAAATCTGGTGCAGCTGTGCACGGTAGCCAATCAGCTTCTAACTTCAGCTTGTTCAGTTCAGCTTTCACAATACCACCTGGAAGCTGATTGGTTACTATGCACAGATGCACCACATTTTGCACTCTCTAGTTTTAGAAAATCAACCCCAATGTACAGTAAAGTAAGTCTAAACATTAGATGTCTCTTGACAGCAACATTTTAAGGAAGCTGTGTTAGTCACACAAGGCAGGGTTATGACTAGGCTGAAAAACAAAAAAATAAAAAAATATTCAGTGATTTAACAGCTAAATGGCAGAGAATTGAGCAGTGAGACAGATTGCAGGGGCAGGATTAATAATACACAAAAAATGGTTCATTAAGCTAAAGTTATTTTGGTGCCTATAGACTATAGTATAGATAGAACTATCCCACTTTTAGGGTCAGACTCATAGAGGTATACTGGAAGGAGAGAATACCCTAAACATGGCATGGGTTTCTTTGTCGATATTTAGGACACTTGTTATAACACTTATTTAACACATAACAGTGGTTTATTCAATAAACTCCAAACGATAGCAAAGATCAAAATGCTAAATGGAGGTAAAAATAACCAATATGGAGAAATTCTCCAAAATTGACTGTAGTACTAGTAGTATCCATAGCTTGATCTTTGCCATTTGTATTTTGATTCACTACAATTTGGAGTTTCTTGAAAAACAAAACAAAAAAAAAAGTGCAAGTTGCTTCATGAGTTGAAAATACACCAGTTTAAAACTTTAAATAAAAGTGCAAACAATTTGTTGTAGTAAAACTACAAATATTACAACTCGTTAACCATATAGTAAACAATCTGTACTGTAAAGTGCCATCATTTTTAAACTGTAGTATAGTATTACAATATTCCATTTTCGGTAACTAATTTTTGATGTCTGAGTAAGACAGAGAAGAGATTGTCTACACAAGTGATACGCCAGAGAATCTTTTGAAGATTTTCTATTATTGGATCTGCACTTAGAACATTTCCTGGGATTTTGTGAACTGAAATATTTGACAGCACTTGTGTCTGGTTGAACATTGCTTGCACAGATACAAAGTTGCTGCCTTCTTTTATCCCTTCCTTGCTTTGTCTGCTACTATGGCATACATTCGATTAAATTCACTAACAATTGTACTTGTTCAGACATTGTCTTACTGTAGGAAATAATTTTGCAATAAAGGGGTACATATAGCATCTCACAAGAGTACACCCCTCACATTTTTGTAAATCTTTTATTCTATCTTTACATCTGACAACACTGAAGAAATGTCAGTTTGCTACAATTTGTGAGTGTACAGATTGTATAACAGTGTAAATTTGTCCCCTCAAAATAACTCACACAGCCATTAAGGTCTAAACTGCTGGCAAGAGTATACCCCCCAAATTGGGGGGTAAATTGGGCCAAATTAGCCATTTTCCCTCCCAGTTTCATGTGATTCGTTAGTCGCTAGTGTTACAACAAGGTCTCAGGTGTGAAACTTGGTGTTATCGCTCTGATACTGGAAGATCTAAATACATGCCACGGTGGCACCTCATGGGAAAGAACTGAGGATCTCTATATAAAGATGGCCTTGGCTCCAAGATTGCGAATAACCTGAAACTGAGCCGAAGCATGGTGGCCAAGAACATACAGCGGTTTAGCAGGACAGGTTAAACTCAGATCAGGCCTCGCCAATGGTCGACCAAAGAAGTTGAGTCAGAGAGTGCACGTTTTCAGCGCCATGTCCAAGGGTTGTCTTTGGGAAATAGACTTATGAGTTTAAAGGTGATGGACTGGCCAAGCATATCTCCATACCTAAACCAGATTGAGCATCGTTGGGGCATCCTCAAACTGCAAGTGGAGGAGCGGAAGGTATCAAACATTCAACAGCTCCGCTCCGTGATGTCATCATGGAGGAGTGGAAGAGCCAGAGGACTCCAGTAGCAACCTTGAAGCTCCAGTGAACTCCCATGCACAAGAGGGTTAAAGCAGTGCGAGAAATTGGTGACCACACAAAATATTAAGACTTTGGACCCAATGTTGACATTTGCACTTAGGGGTAAACTCATTTTTGTTGACAGCGGTTTAGACATTAATGGCTGTGTGTTGAGTTATTTTGAGGGGACAGCAAATTTACACTGTTATACAAGCCGTACACTCACTACTTTTACTTTCAATTGTAGCAAAGTGTAATTTCTTCAGTGTTG